>NC_047038.1:97605475-97913600 GCF_011762595.2 Tursiops truncatus
GCCCAGTGGCATCCTATGTTTACCTCTATGATAGCACTTACTTGTTTTGTCTTTTTACTTCTTGCTTTTCCAACTAGAATGTTATCTCTTTGAGGGCAGGTTTGAGGTCATGGATTATAGGTCTTTGTTGAGTCAATCCTATATAAATATGACCTTTTTTTTTTTTTCCTTCCCAGTTCTGTGGTATGGAGGGTATTCAGAGGAAAATATCAGGCCTTTGAAATCTAAATGCTTCATTTTACAAAAAGCTGTCAATCTGGAGAAAGGAGAGAAAGGGAGACCTTTTAGCTGCCCTTGACTATTAAAAAAGCTGTTTTGCAGAAAAGAAAATAGACTTTTCTACCTCACAGAGGTAGACTTTGGATCACAGCTTTCTAGTAATACAGTGGAATAGAATTGTCAAAAAATAGAGGATACACACACACACACACACACACACACACACACACACACACACGAAACAGAGGTCAGACCTCAAAGTCCTCTTCTAACGCAGATTCTCTGGTTCTCTGTTATTCCCACACACAAGTTTCAGCGGTTCCCATCTGAAGAGTGGAGTTCCCTAAAATCTAGTGTTTACCATATGCCAAGCACAACTTTACTTACATTTTTAAATCTTAAACAGTAGGTGATAGTATTTACATTACATGTGAGAAAACAGAGGTGAAACCCTTTGCTCTGGGGTCACATAGCTAGTGACAAAGCCAGAATACAGTCTGTCTGCTTGGCTCAGAGCCCTTAACTCGAAACACCTACCTACCTTTTGGTTTTATATTACTTTCAGCAAACTGGACTGCATTTCAGACAAATTTTTTTTTGCCTAGAATTTCTGTCTTCTCCTACTCTTTCCCATTTAACACTAACTAAGTCCAAATATTTAGACTGCTTAAAGATCAACCTCATTGGTGGATGAACGTGGAGTCTGTCATACAGAATGAAGCAAGTCAGAAAGAGAAAAACAAATACCATACGCTAATGCATATATATGGAATCTTAAAAAAAAAAATGGTTCTCATGAACCTAGTGGCAGGACAGAAATAAAGACACAGGCATAGAGAAGGAGTTGAGGACAGGGGGAGGGGGAAGGGTAAGCTGGGATGAAGTGAGAGAGTAACATTGACATATATACTCTACCAAATGTAAAATAGATAGCTAGTGGGAAGCAGCTGCATAGCACAGGGAGATCAGCTCGGTGCTTTGTGACCACCTAGAGGGGTGGGATAGGGAGTGTGGAAGTGAGATGTAAGAGGGAGGGATATGGGGATATATGTATGCGTATAGCTGATTCACTTTGTTATACAGCAGAAACTAACACAACATTGTAAAGCAATTATACTCCAATAAAGATGTTAAAAAAAAAGTTCAACCTCATTAGGAAATTATTTCTGTCTTCTAAAAAATTATATTAGCACTTAGCTGTAAGATTTTGTCTTTAATATTCTGCAACTTCATTATGATGTGTCTGTGGATTTGATTTTACTTATGTCAATTAGCTTCTGCTGTGAAATAAACCACCCCAGAACTTCACGGCTTAAAACAACAATCATTTATTTAGCTCATAGTTCTGTTGTTTTGTACTTTGGGCTGGGCCCAGCTGGTTGATTCTTCCCTATTCCACGTGGTCTTGGTTCCACAGGGGCTCCAGGTGCACCTGGAGTCAGCTACATGTAGGCAGTCAGGTCAGGTAGGCAGCTCTGCTTCTCTGTTGGCTGTGGCGGTGGCAGGTGACTGGGCTACATATCTCATCATCCAGTAGGTCGGCCTGGACCCATTTATGTGGCAAAGCCGCGTTCCAGCAGATAAAGACAAATTCTCTTAAAGTCCAGGCTTGGAACGGGCACTTTACTTCTATTTCTGTTGCCTTCTATTGGTCAAAACAAGCCCAGATGAAAGGGTAGGGAGATAAACTCTACCTCTTGATGTGAAGAGTTACGAAGTCACATTGCAAAGGGGCATAGATACAGAGAGTAAAAGAAATGTGGGCAATTTTTGTGAGTGCTTTACCGCAGGGGTCCCCAGCTCCCCGGGCGTTGGACCGCTAATGGTCCGAGGCCTGTTAGGAACCGGACCGCAGAAGAGAGCAGGAGGTGAGCTACGGGCGAAGCTTCATCTGCCGCCCCCCATCGCGCCCTGTTGCTCGCGTTACCGCCTAAACCACCGCCACGCCCCAGCATACCCCTTCCATGGAAAAATTGTCTTCCACGAAACCCATCCCTGGTGCCAAAAAGGTTGGGGACCACTGCTCTACCGCATTATCCTGGTTAAGCTTCATTTTGTTTCTTGAATCAATGGATTGGATCATTCATTGTTCTGAGAGGTTTTTCAGCTCTCTGTCTCTTTATTTTATTTTATTATTATCATTATTTTTTGCGGTACGCGGGCCTCTCACTGTTGTGGCCTCTCCCGTTGCGGAGCACAGGCTCCAGACGCGCAGGCTCAGCGGCCATGGCTCACGGGCCCAGCCGCCCCGCGGCATGTGGGATCTTCCCGGACCGGGGCACGAACCCGTGTCCCCTGCATTGGCAGGCGGACTCTCAACCACTGTGCCACCAGGGAAGCCCTCTCTCTCTTTAAATGTTGCCTCTGTCCCGTTCTATTTTCTCCTCTAGGCCCCGGGTAAAACCCTTGTTAGGCCTTGTTACTGTGACCTCTGTGCCCCTTACTCTGTCTTCTGTACTTTCCATTTCAAGGCTTTATTCTGGATAAGTTCTCCTACTTTCTAGTTTGTCAGTTCGTCAAATGTGTCTAGTCTGCTGTTAAGAACTACACCGAATTTCAAGTTTTGGTAATATTATTTTTTAGTTCTATAGCTTTTGGTGATTCTTTTTTCAAATGACACTATTTATGGTTCCTAGTTTCTTGTGAAACTTTTTAAAAGCCTGTCTTTGTCTCTATAAACTTGATAAACATAAGTGTATTTCAGTCTTTCTGGTAACTCCAGTATCTGGAGTCCCTGTTTGTTGCTATTGACTGTTGTTTTTGTTGATTCCAGCTAATATTGTCATATGCATTGTAATGTTTGTTGTTGGCAAATTATTTTTAAATGTATTTTTAGAAACAACTGGAGGTCTATGATGTTACCTTTCAGGGAGGATTTTCATTTCCTTCTGCTGGACACCTGACAGGGTTAGGAGTCTAGGACCAAGGCTTCCAAATTTATTGGTCTTCTTACTAGATGATCCTTGGAATAGAATTTGTAACCATACTTCCAAAGTGCTAGTGTTTCCTCCTTTGGCAGGTAAAACACCTTAGATTCCTGTTCTAGTTTTATCAGTCAGCCGGAAATTGCAACTTGCCTTTCAGCGTTTCCAGCAGATGGCAGAACACCCCAGAGCCGAGCCCACTTTTCCCCAGCAGAAGTGCCTCTTTGCCTCTCAGCTCTCTTTCCACAGTCAGCAAATGCTTTCAAACAGAAGCTATGGTTCACGTCTTTGCGCTTAGTCTCTTCTCTTTACTCTTTCTTGTTAGGATTTTATGCTATTAAATTTTTTTTTCATTTCTTTCAACTTTTTATGTTGTTTTGGAGGCAGGATTGGTCCAATATCTATTTCACCATTACTGTAAATGAAAGATCTGTGAATACATACCTGTTACACTAATTTTGAGCATAGATAGTGACTGTGGTACAGTTTCATGTGTGTATGTTTTATTTACCTCCAGATTCCTTTCAAGTGCCAAGAAATCAGAAATTGACATACTGAACTTTAGTTCACATACATAATAGATGCTCGATAAACATTTGTTGATGATGATGAATGGATAGGACAGATGCAAGGTGCCTTAATTAATTTTCTTTTCCTCCATAATATTTTTTAATGAAAAAATATTTGGTACTTGTCATGTTCTCCACATCAGTCACTTTTCCATCTTTTCCATTGATTTCGATTGGGTTTTTTTTGGTGTTCTCAATACAGATTAGTTGATTGATAAGTTATGAAACTATATATTAAAACTTAAATTATTAGCAAATTTTTATAAGTGAGACATTGTCATCTTTGAATACAATATTGTTAGTATAAAATAACTGGGATTTAAGAGTAAGAGGGTTTAGCCATAGTCTTCATTTAATTGATTATGAAAAACAAGCCAATCTAAAAAAGAAATAATAAACCATTGAATGCATTAACTAGAACCATGCCCAGGGCAATAAAGTAAATGTATAAATATAGATATGGAAAATATATGTGTATATGTGTGTGTATATATGTATATATGTAGAGAGAGAGAATGAGTTTTGTTTGTTTGTTTGTTTGTTTTTTGGCTGTGCTGCACAGTTTGTGGGATCTCAGTTCCCCAACCAGGGATTGAACCCAGGCCACGGCAGTGAAAGTGCCGAATCCTAACCACTAGGCCACTGGTAAACTCCCGAGAATGAGATATTTAATGTAAATAAATTTTTAGATAACTGTATTTCATCCCTCAAATGTAGCAATTTTTAAAATGACAATTTTTTATTTTAAAGCTTGATAATATTTCCTTGCTTTCTTGGAATTGTTTGTCTCTTCTTTTGGAGTTAGCTATCTTTTCTGTCAGTATACCTGCTTTCTTACAAAGCCAGTTTGATTCACTGCTGTTTTGAGAAATCGTATCACCAAGGCTGTGAGAATATTGTATGAGCTGATAATCAGTAAGTGCTGAATTGTAGCTTGAGGGTGTGCCCTACAAATACAAGTCATAAATTTGAATGAGTTTGGGCCCTATTTGTATATTTTTATTTCTTGACTATATTCTGGATAATGCTCTGAATAATTGCAGTTAGGTTTGTAAAATGCATTAACTAATGCTTTTAATAAATATGATTGAGACAAACAAAAGGGATAAAGAATAGTATAATACCAATGTACCAACCACTCAATTTAAGAAATAAAATGTTACTAATACTGCTGTATCTTTGAGTCCTTATGATGTGCCAAGTACTCTTCTAGGCATTGTATATATAGCAGTAAACAAAACAAAAATCCCTGTCCTCATGGAGTTTACAGTTTAGGAAGGAACTTACCATTGCCTAATAATTGTTAGTGTTCTTGTTTTCAACATTTCCCCATCATTTGTAGAATGCTGATTTGAATTTTGTGTGATCATGAATATTAGGCAGAATGATTATTGGAACTGAATGCAAATAAAGAACTAATAGGCACTGAAGGATGTTCTGTCAGGACATTTGGCTTGGTGGAATGTATTTTGTACACACTAAGACATTTAATCTCTAATATTTGGCTTCATTGCATAGTCAACATTATCCTATTGTTGGTAAACCTAGATTCATTAGGTCCATAAGGAAAAGGTTCTGGGCCACCTCAAGTAATGTTCTTGTGTGTACTTTAGTGAAGGAAATATAGCTTATCTTTTGAGGCACTTGAAAGAAAATTGACGTTTCAAATTCAAAACTAAAACTTGAAAGAAAAAGTGGCACCTTAGATCCATTAACTTAGATTTACTCTTTTTGTGATAGACATGAAAACTTAAAAAATGGTGATATACTGTAAAGAAAACTAGAAGAAGTAGCACTTTGAATTACAGATTTAGTGTTTCTTGTGATGAACTAGAAACTTAAAAAAAAAAATCTGTAGTGTACTATGAAGAAAACCACAAACTAGAGCACTATGAAAGAAACCAGGGTAAATAGAAATGAACAAACATCAAAGTTAGCATTAGACTATATAATGCCTTCTAAACACTTTTTCTTTTTGGTATTGTTTTAGGTATCGTCAGATACTGGAAAAAGCCATTCAGTTATCTGGGGCAGAACAGCTAGAAGCTTTGAAAGCTTTTGTGGAAGCAAGTAAGTGGAATGAAAATTCTGTGTTTGCCTTGTATTACTGAGTTAGGACTTAAAAGCTTGCTCAAGCCTTGTTTTATATCAGATTGTCAGTATAATTTACATTGAGATTAAATTAAATATGCATTGAGCTTGATTGATTTTAGAATTTAAACTACTTACAACTTGATATTTGATTGTTTTTCAATTGTTTTTCAATGTGAAGCCATTGTTACATTTACAATTAAGGTTTTGTATAGTTATTGATAAAGCAACTGATGGAGAGACAATATAGCAAATGATAAAAAAGAATAGTCTGGATTCAAATCCTGGTCTGCTATTTTATTAGCTATGTGATCTTGGGTAGGTTATATAACCTCTTTGTGCCTCCTTTTCCTTGTCTATAAAATGGGGATATGATACCTACCCTGTAGAATTGTTGGGAGATTAAATGAGTTAATATCCATAATGGAGTGCTTAGAATAGTACCTGGCACATGATAAGTACTAGATAAGTGTTAGCTGTTGTTAATGTTAAGAACATTTCTTTTGAATGGGAACTAGAAATTTCCATTCTTTAAGACACTCTTCCCCATTCCCTGACTTCTAACATATCCAGTTATCTGGAAAATTACTCAACATTCAGGCTGGAATTTATCCTGAGTTCACAATATTAATGATACTTGATAGTGCTTTACAGTTTACAGTGTGCTTTCATACACATTATCCATCACACAGGCTCCTTTTCATAACCTTGTGACTAACAATGCAGGTATAGATAGCCCTATATAATATATTATAAAATGAGTCTCAGGATTAAGTGACTTTTTCCCCCAAGGACATTCAGTTAGTCAGTGACAGAGCCCAGACTAGAAACTAAGTTTTCTTACTTATAGTTCTTATTTAATTATATTTCCCTGAGAAGTCCTAGTTTGTATAGTAATTTCTAACAGTTATAGGTACCTAATGGCATTTGTAATGAAACTGTTCTCAGTCACATCCAGTATCATCCAATTCCAATTAATATACTATAAACTGATTAGTTACAAGGCCTGTCAGTTACTGCCTCAAAAAATTGGGGCCTGCAATGTGAGACAAACTGGCAATGGTTTCAGAAAAACTCTTTTAGTGGCTTTTTTTTTTTAAGACCGTTGCACTTAGTAGCAAAAGAGTAGTGCTTTTTATAAACTTTGATCTTTATATAAACTTTGAATCCAATGAACCACCAAAAAAAAAAAGCAGTCGGGCTTCCCTGGTGGCGCAGTGGTTGAGAGTCCGCCTGCCGATGCAGGGGACACAGGTTCGTGCCCCGGTCTGGGAAGATCCCACATGCCACAGAGCAGCTGGGCCCGTGAGCCATGGCCGCTGAGCCTGTGCATCCGGAGCCTGTGCTCTGCAACGGAAGAGGCCACAACAGTGAGAGGCCCGCGTACCGCATAAAAAAAAAAAAAAAAAAAAAAGCAGTCTACTGTTAAAATCATTTGCATCAACTGAATAGTTTTGAACTGTCATTTATTTCCCCAGTAACTACTGATTTAAACTTATCTAAGGAGTGGTTCACAAGCATGATGCATCTTTTTAAAATGTAATAATAGTGATAATAATAACTAACATTTGCTGAGTGCTATGTGCCAGGTATTGTTTAAAGCACTTTATGTATATTGCATTTAAGCTTCACAGCAACCTTATCCACATGTTACAGAAGAGGAAAGAGAAGCACAGAGAAGTTAAGTCTCTTGCCTGAGGGCATGTAATCAGGAGGATTTGGAAGCAGTGTGGCTCCAGAGTTTTCATCCTTAATCATATATAATAATACCTCATAAATGTTTATAAACAGTATCATAAAATATGTCTATGCATCTAGTGCTGACCTAAGTTCTTATTTGTTGTTTTTATCAGGAAAGTACAAGTGGCAGTGACTGTCACTACTCGCTTTATTTAAACTTCGTGAAAATTATTTCACTGTTTCTTCTTTAACTCTTTTTTTGTAGCTAGGTAGAATGTAAGAACATAAGTAAAAATATTAAGTGTTTCTGTGCCTTCACTTTGTAGAAAAATAAAGAAGAGAAAAGAATGACTTAAAATTCTCAACTGTTAAAACTTTTTCCCAGCCATTTCTGTTTCTTAGAAAAGTTGTGGTATTTTTACTGTTTTGTTGTAGTTGTTATGTGATCAGATAATTCAGCATAAGGAAAACTGGTTCTATAATATAAGGTCACAGGGGTGTGGAGATCCCTAAATAATGCTTTGAAGAGTACACTGGTATATATTATTTTTAGTATTAATTTTAGGTGAAAATTGATTGCTTAATGAAAACATAAATTACTCATGTTTTCTTATCCCTTACTTTTTTTAACAAGTGGTAAATGAGAATGTCAGCCTCGTGATCTCTCGCCAGTTGCTGACTGATTTCTGCACACATCTCCCTAACCTACCTGATAGCACAGCCAAAGAAATCTATCATTTCACCTTGGAAAAGATCCAGCCTAGAGTCATTTCATTTGAGGAGCAGGTAAAAACCTAGAGCAGTGGTTTTTGTTTTGTTTTTAGGACTCTGTTTATTATGTGTTTCTTTTTTTTAAAAATTGAGATATAATTGATGTACAATATTATTATAAGTTGCAGGTGTACAACATAGTGATTCACGATTTTTAAAGGTTATATTCCATTTATAGTTATTATAAAATATTGGCTATTAGAGTGGCAATTTTTAAACTTGAGATAGCAGCAGTTATTTTGAGAGATACTATTAAATTTTTAAAGTAGGTAATCATTCAACTTCATTTTTACAAAACAGTGTGCCAAACAGCGTGCCAAACAGCATTTTACAATGTAAGATCAAATAAATATCATGATGTTTTAAGTCCAGCTGACATTTGCTCATATACTATAATTTGGTTTTATGAACCAAATATTACTCTTTAGATAATTTTTTTTAAAATTTTATGTATTTATTTATTTATTTTATTTTTGGCTGCGTTGGGTCTTCGTTGCTGCGCACGGGCTTTCTCTAGTTGCGGCAAGCAGGACCTACTCTTCACTGCGATGCGCGGGCTTCTCATTGCGGTGGCTTCTTTTGTTGCGGAGCACGGGCTCTAGGCGCACGGGCTTCAGTAGTTGTGGCGTGCGGGCTCTAGAGTGCAGGCTTCGGTAGTTGTGGCGCACAGGCTTAGTTGCTCTGCAGCATGTGGGATCTTCCTGGACCAGGGCTCAAACCCATGTCCTCTGCATTGGCAGGCGGATTCTTAACCACTGTGCCACCAGGGAAGTCCCTAGATAATTTTTAAAAATCAGTAAAATTGTTGATTAGGCTAAGAACATAGGAGAACTCCAGCATTATATATGCAGTGACACAAAAGCAAAACTTAATATTTCAACTAAATTATTGCCATAATCCACATTGCAGAATGTGTTAGTTCACTCTTTTGATATTCTGTAAATGCAAAAGTCATTAAAAATTTGGGTAGTCTAGGTAAACTTTTACTATTTACTTGCCTGCATAATATGTTGAATGAGAGCATTGTCACAATAGATTATCATCTATTTATTTTAGCTAGTTTACTAATATCAGCGGAAGTAATTTAACATGTATACCTCCTATTCCAGGTTGCTTCCATAAGACAGCATCTTGCATCCATATATGAAAAAGAAGAAGATTGGAGAAATGCAGCCCAAGTGTTGGTGGGAATTCCTTTGGAAACAGGACAAAAGTATAGTAAATAGTGGATATAAAACACGTATAATTGTTCACTTACTTTTTTTTTTTACATTCTGTTACAGGAAACAGATAATGAACAATTTAATAAATAAATAAGTAAAATTTGTACTATTTTAGAAGGTGATAAGTGCTATGGGGAAAAGGGGCAAAGTGGGGACAGGATGTATTATTAAATAGGGTGATTAGAGTGGTAGGGTAGTCCTGATATCACCTTTTCAAACACTTGAAGGAGGTAACAGAGTAGCTATGAGCTGCCTGAGGGAAGAGTTATCAGTAGATCCTCTTAGAGAGGATGGCTAGTGCAAAGCCCCTAAGACTGGAACATGCTTGGAGTGTTTTAAGAAGAGCAGGGAGACCACTGTGGGTGGAGTGAGCAAAGGGGAGTGTGATAGAGGGTGAGATCAGAGAGTATTGGGTACCAGATTACATGGGGTCTTGTAAGCCATTGTAAGGCCTTTGGCTTTTTTTCTAAGTAAAACAGTGGGGAGCCATTGGAGGATTTTGTACAGAGGACTGGCATGATCTGATCATGTTAGATCATTCTAACTACCGAGTTGAGAGTAAACTGTAGACATGCGATGATAGAACTAGGGACATTAGTTAAGAGGCTTATGAGCTACTGCAGGTGAGATGGAGATTGTGAGAAATGTTGGACCCTTGATGTGTTTTTAAGGTAAAGCTAAGGGTTTCTCGACAACTTGGACATGGAGTACAAGAAAAAGAGCCAAGATAAGTCCTGAGTTTCGGTCTGAATAACTGGAAAAATAAAGTTGCCATCTACTGAGTGGTAAAGAATAGATTTTGAGGGAAGATCAAGAGTTCTGTTTTGGACATGTGATAACCAAGTGGAAATATCTAGTAGGGAGTTGAATATATTAGTCTGGAGTTTAGGAGAGAGGTCTGGACTAGAGATGTACATTTGGGAGTCATTGATATATAAATGGAACTTAAAGCCTTTAGATTGGACGAGATCTCCAAGGGAGGGCATATAGGTAGAGAAGAGCACTGAGTACTGAGCACTCTGACATTAAGAGGTCAGGGGCAGGAGGAAGATACAGCAAGTGAGGATTGTCCATTGAGGTAAGAGGAAAACCAGAAGAATGTGGAGTGTGATATCTCAGAAGCCAAATGAGGAAAATGTATCAAGAAGGAGCAAGGGATCAACATGGTGTTGATGGTCAAGTAAGATGAGGAGTTGAAGGTGAACCGTAAAAGGTAGTAACGTGGAGGTCATTGGTGACCTTGGCAAAAGCTGTTTTGCTGAAATGGTGAGAGTGAAAGCCTGATTGGAGCTGTTTAAAAAAGAATGGGAAGAGAAGAATTGGAGATGGTGGGCATGGGCAGCTCTTTGGGGAAGTTTTCATAAAATGGAGCAGAGAAGTAGGGTAGAAGATGACAGCGGAGGTTAGGCTGAGATTATTTTTTCTTTTATGATTCAGTGGAAAGCAAAAATTTGACATAGGGGAGTAGTGGAGAGGATTCTTGCAGGAGTAGACTAGAGGGGAAGGAATCCAGTGGAGGGATAGGCTTCAGATAGGAGCATGGACAGTTCATTTGTGGCAGAGTTTCTCAGCCTGGGCACTCTTGGCATTTTAGATCGGATAATTCTTTGTCCTGGAGGCTGTCCTGTGTATTGCAGATGTTTAGCAGCATCAGTGGCCTCTACTCACTAGATGCCAGTGACACCACTATGCCTAGTTGTGACAATCAAAAATGTCTGTAGGGCTTCCCTGGTGGCGCAGTGATTGAGAGTCCACCTGCCGATGCAGGGGACATGGGTTCGTGCCCCGGTCCGGGAAGATCCCACATGCTGTGGAGCGGCTGGGCCCGTGAGCCATGGCCGCTGAACCTGTGTATCCGGAGCCTGTGCTCCGCAATGGGAGAGGCCACAACAGTGAGAGGCCCGCATACCGAAAAAAGAAAAAAATGTCTGTAAACATTGCAGATTGTTCCCTGGTGGGCAGAATAGTCCCAGTGATCTATGGTAACAGCCAGGAACACAGAGTATATGGGTGCAGATATTAGTAATGTGGTGATGGAGTTTGTGCAAGTACTGTTTTCTTTGATTGTTTCAATACTCTTAGTGAAGTTGGAATCAGAGTCATCAGCTGAAGTGTGGATGGGGGTGAGAGTTGTGAGGTTGAGGAGATATAAGAATATCAAAAAAAATTCTCTGGGAGAGTGAGACGGTGTACAGCATTAAGGCTCATTTAAAGGTCATAGTCACTAAAATGGGATCAGTCAGATTGGTTGGGTGTTTTTCTTCATCAGAGTTCGGCTACATGGTTGCAGGAAAGGAGTAGATGAACTATTAGGTTTAACCAGCATTATGATTTCGCCCAACCAGTATGACAGCATGAGAGGGGCAAGGGAGACGAGCGCACGTGCAGTTCAGTGATGGAAATGATTGACCATAGGAATTAAGCCAGGTAAGGAGGAAGTGAGGCCTTTAAGGGGAAAAATACAATAACTGTAGTAGGATCAGTGGTTTGGAGTCACAATGGGTTCAATGGATTGTTAGGTTTGAGATACTAGAGAAAATGAGATGGAAAAACAATTAGAAAAAATTAAGATGACTGTTATCCAGCCAGTCTTACCTTTGATATGTATTTTAAAAAATATTTATAGTTCTTTAGGAAACATTCCTCCAAAGTATATTGTATAGAAGGATGAAAGGTGTGAAACTCTTGGTTGTATTATTAAACACACTTCCTCTTTCAGTTGGCAAGTATAAAAATACCAACTGAATGACAAAAAATATTTTCAGTTACTTCTCTTTTACCAGGTGAATAAGGGATTCTTTTTTTGTCTTCATTAATATTTGTGATCATAAGTCAAACACTACTTCAGGCATCTTGCCTTTTGTGCATTTATGAAATTGTTAGACAGTGATGCCCGTTGAAAAAGCAATCAGTATATTAAAAAGCCTTCATTCATACGCAGATGTTGAATTTTGTTTTCTAAGGCCTCTTGTTAATTAGGGTTTTTTCTTGGATAGTTTGAAAAGGCTGGAGGCTTTCTTAATTGCTTTGGTCTTATTCTGTCTGGAACAGTTTCTCCCTAGCACAGAGCAAATGATTTATTTTCATTGGTAGTTGATGTAAATATAAAATAGATATTGTTCTTTGCAGTGGTGGTAATTATCATTTTGAGAGTACTATAACATTATCTGTGAGGATACCAAGAACTGAAAATTCAGTGGTTTTTCTAAACAAGTTAAAGTGATTTGGGTAAATTATTGAGAGCCTGTTTCTTTAAAAAATGATTCACTCTGATTCTGAAAATAATGGACATAATAGATATCTTGGCATAAAATATGGAAATGCAAAAAATATGGTGCTATTTGTAGCAGTTTATGTAAATATGAGTTGTGAATGGAAATAATATAATAAAAAATAATAATATATGACTTATGGAAAATTTTGAATTGATATAAATTTTTTTTTTTTTTTTTTTTTTTTTTTTTTCCCTGTACGTGGGCCTCTCACTGCCGTGGCCTCTCCTGCTGTGGAGCACAAGCTCCGGACGTGCAGGCCCAGCAGCCATGGCCCACGAGCCCAGCCGCTCCGCGGCATGCGGGATCCTCCCGGACCGGGGCATGAACCCGTGTCCCCTTTATCGGCAGGTGGACTCTCAACCACTGTGCCACCAGGGAAGCTCGATATAAAAATTTTTGCAGAATTAATTTCAAAGCTGGGCCAAGTCAGTTGTAAACTCTGTTCTTGCCAAATGGTGGCTCCACTTTTACTGGTAAATAGAATTAATTTTTCTGTGAGGATTAATCTTGAATTATGTGAGTTTTGAATTATGTTAGGTCTTCAGTTATACATTTTTTGCATAAAATGTGACTATTGGGATAAAGAAGAAAAATGAAAACCACCTGTATTCTCAGAGATAATTGCTATTACTATCTTGATATGCATGTATAGAAATACATTTGGATGGTGTTTTATGTACTGTTTTATCCAATTTTTTCACTTAGCAAAAACTTATGACTATTATCAGAAGTAATTATTATAATAACTGTATAGCATCTACCATCTTTATGTACCACAACTTAATTGATTACCACAAATATGATTATGGGCGATTTCCATTTTTTTTATTACGGATATTTATGAATAACTTTACAAATGAATATTCTGTACATATATATGTATGTACAACCATGATTTTTTTTTAAGGATTTATTTTTTAGAGGTAAAATACAGTAGGTAAAGAGGATATGCATTTTTAAAGCATTCAAAGGATGTTTGGAGAGCATACTGCCAAATTGTTTTCCAGGATGGTTGTACATGTTCATAGTTTCCCTGGTAGTATATGATATGTCCCTGAACTGAGCTTTTTTTTTTTTTTTAAGATCTTTGATTTGTGAGATTATCTGAGGATTAGAAGAAGCTAAAATAAAATGAACAAAGATAAAAATAATAAAAATTCAATAAATCTTATTCTGGAAATATGTTTTAGCTTGTCTACGTAATATACTGCAATAAAAGTATGATTCCCTTATATTAACAGAATATATATAAGGAAAAAATAATGTATTTCCTACCACTCCCAAAATTTTCTTGATGAAATATTTAGTTATTCTGTGTCTTTCTGTTATACCCTAGACAGTACAATGTAGATTATAAACTGGAGACATACCTGAAGATTGCTAGGCTATATCTGGAGGATGATGATCCAGTCCAGGCAGAGGCTTACATAAATCGGGCATCATTGCTTCAGAATGAATCAACCAATGAACAGTTACAGATACATTATAAGGTAACAGATGAGCTAATTTGGAAAATTAATTTTGTATTGGAGAATCCTTCAGTAATAAGGTGCTCCAGAATATCTGATAAATACTGTTATATAATAGAAATTTTCTTTTGCTTTTTATTTTTAATTTTTCTCCCTAATTGAAACATTTTCCCTCGTATAGGTCTGCTATGCACGTGTTCTTGATTATAGAAGAAAATTCATTGAAGCTGCACAAAGGTACAACGAGCTCTCTTACAAGACAATAGTGCACGAAAGTGAAAGACTAGAGGCCTTAAAACATGCTCTGCACTGTACCATCTTAGCATCAGCAGGTAAATATGTCATTTACACTTTAATGAACAGTAAGTTATCTTTGCTTAATAATTTCAGGTTCATTACTATTTGAGGATTTAGCAAGGAGCTATTCTTTAAGAGGATGTCTTGTTAATAAAATTATGATAAATTTAAACAGTTAAAAACAGCGCATTGCTAACTTAAGACATTTTAAAATATGCATTTATCAGCCTGTCAGGTATTAGGAGTAGTTAAGAGGTAATCTGAAGTTTAGTTCTCCTAAAATATCACTGAAAAAATGGATATTAAATTGAGAATTAGACAAAGGGAAATGAAAATTAAAATCTAGAAATGAGTGCTGTGATAATGTACTGCTTTGGGGTTTGTTTTTTTTTTATATTCAAGCCTCAGTTTTAGACCTGGTGCTTATCTTTTTCTTCCATAAATATAAATAATAAACTATTCTGTATTCTTTTTTACTAAACTGTAACATGTAAATCATTCAACTTATAAAGCAGGAAAGGGCATTGAGAGGAAATGCTGATAATTCTAAGCCATGGCTTGCTTTTCTAAATCATTTTAGAATGTCTATTTTTTTTTTGTGGTACTCGGGCCTCTCACTGTTGTGGCCTCTCCCGTTGTGGAGCACAGGCTCCGGACGCGCAGGCTCAGCGGCCATGGCTTACGGGCCCAGCCGCTTCGCGGCATGTGGAATCTTCCCGGACCGGGGCACGAACCCGTGTCCCCTGCATCAGTAGGCGGACTCTCAACCACTGTGCCACCAGGGAAGCCCAGAATGTCTATTTTTGAACTGTGTTTAGTTGAGAGCCTAATGACATGTTCAGACTACACATTTCATTCTCTTTGTAGCAGTCATCTTATTTATTTTATTTTTGTTACTGAAAAGGCAGTACATAAAATGGACTGCTTGTACTCTGAAGAACTATTACTGATTCTTTTATTTCCTTGAATATAAAAGTGTGTATCCTCTTTTTTATACACAAATGATAGCATGATAAATACACTTTTACAACTTTCTTTTTTTATGTGGATATTCATCACAGTGGTCTTTATATGTCATTACATAAAGCTCATTCTTTTTGATTTTCTATTGTTTGGCTGTATCATAATTAGTCAATTATAAACAGTGCTGTAGTGATTATACACATATGTGAATATATGTATAGGTTAAATTCTTGAATCTAAGGGTACATACATTTAAAATTTTGATGGAAATTATAAGTTGCCCTTTAATGTTAGACCTTCTAAACAACAATATCTTTGTGAACCTGATTACTCACACACACATTACCAAATTTTTTTGTCCTTGCTAACCTGGTAGAAGAAAAATAGTATTTCATTCTAGTTTTAATTTGCATTTCATTTATCATGAATACTCTTGGACATCTTTTCATGTGTTTAAAAAAGTCGTTGAAAAACCCAATCTTTTGAGTGAATTATCTGTTTATGTCCATTAGCCATTTTTTTGTTTTTATCTTTTTTTTAATAAAAGCTCTTCATGTATATAAGAAATTAACAGTTTTTTTCTCCCAATTTATTGTCCCCTTTTTAGCTGTGTTTATGAAATTTTTGCCATGCAGAAACTTTAAATTTTTATATAGTTAAATATTTTTTAATCTTTTATGGTTTCTGGGTTTTGTTGACTTGCTTAGAAAGGTCTTCTCTATTGTGAAATTACATATTTTAAATTCCTTCATGTTTTCTTCCAGTACTTTAAGTTTTCACATCCTCTGGACTCAGGACCCCCTTAGACTCTGAATAATTGAGAACCCTGGAGAGCTTTTGTTTATGTAGGGTATATCTGTTGATTATTGAATTAGAAATTGAAGTGAGAAATTTTAAAATATTTATTAATTCATTTAAAAGTAACAATAATAGATCTCTTAGGTATAAACGTAAATGACATTTTAATTAATTTTATTTGTTTTTTGGTTGCACTGCACGGCTTGTAGGATCTTAGTTGTCCGACCAGGGATCCAGCCCAGGCCCTGGGCAGTGGGAGCACACAGCCCTAACCACTGGACTGCCAGGGAATTCCCGACATTTTTATAAAATAGCTGTTTTTTCTAAAACAAAAAAAGTCAGAGAATTGGAATTGTTTTACTTTTGACTCTACAAGTCTTTTCATTGTCTAGCTTAATAGACAGAAATTGAATTCTTAAATGTACTTCTGTGCTTAGCCTGTTTTGATGTTTTGGTGGGAGTATATGAAGAAAACCCAGCCTCACACAGATATGTAGTTGGAAAAAGGAGGCATGTTTAGTGATTTTTTCAGATAATCGTGGGTATTCATCTTTGATACTATAACTTGACAAGTAGTGTAGTTCTTATGGGTTAATTGAAATGTGGCATCTGAAACCATATCAGTGAACATTTTGCACTCTATAATGTCAAAATCTTGGTCTGTCTTCAACATTGATGGATCTTTTACCCATGTAAGATTTTGTACCATCATGTATTTGTTGTTTGGAAAATGTTGGTTTGCTGATTTATGCAGAGCTTCCAAATATTGATGTACTTTATTATCCAATATCCAATGTATTACCACTGATCTCATCAGAAAAACCTTTAAGTATTGGAAGGTTGTCAGCTTCATAGTGGCAGATAGAAGTTTTCAGAAATTTTAATTTTTTTCTTTAAAACTCAAATTTTATCAAGGGCAGCAAATGCTGTTGATTGGTGGTAACAGGCTCACTTTGTTCATTTTTAAGAAAATGTCTGCCAAATACCTAAGTCTGGAAACCATAATTTGTCAGTTGTTATTTTAAGTGAATGTGTTTCATGAAAGAGAGACTAGTTCAGCTTGCACTGTTTCCTTGGGACAACCATTATACTTTGGTTTATAGCAAAAGTTCTGTAAGTACATTTCGCATTTCGTCACACAAAATCTAGTATAGATTAGTTACATTTACCTATAAATCCTAATCCAGTTGGAATTATTTTAGTGTAAGAAATGAGATAGGAAATTAACGTTTGTTTGTTTGTTTTTCTAAATGGCTAGTTATTTGACCTGGCATTCTTTATTGAATAATCCGTCTTTTTTTTCCCTGTTGATTTGAAGCACACTGTAGTAGATTTCTGGACATAGTATTCTGTTCCGTTAATTAGCCTGTCTATTTATGAATATACTTGTACTATGCTCTTCAAATTATTATAGCTTTATAGTGTTTTATTATCTTGCAGATCTACTTCCCCTTCATTACTCTTTTTCTAAACTTTCCTGGCTTTTTGTCATATTTGCTTTCTCTCTCACTCTCATGCGCACACACACATATTTTTTGATGTATCATTTTAAAGTAAGTTGTAGGCCATCATGACACTGCCTCTTTATACATTATGTATCTCTGTAGAACAGGAACATTTTTCTACATAACTGCAATACCATCATCATCCCTAAAAAAATTAACAGTGATTCCACTGTAGAATTTAGCAGCTGGTCCATGTTATCACTGCCCCAGTTAGCTCAAGAATATCTTTTATACCTGCCTTTTTCCCCTTGAACAAGGAGCAACTTCATGTGTGGTGATTATGGTGATTATGGCTCTTTAGTCTTTAGACTCTTTTAGTCTAGAGTAGTTTCCTTATTTTTCCTGCCAACTTTATTGTGATATAGTTGACATACAACACTGTATAGTTGCCTCACTTAAAAAAAGAAAAAATACTGACTTTGAAGTTGTTAGGTAAAATGTCCTTCATCCTAGATTTTTTGATACATATATATTGTTTTTTTATTCCTTAATCCCCTATATTTCCTGTAAAATGGAAGTTAGCCAGAGGTGAGATTAGATTCAGGTTATTTTTTTTCTAGCAAGAATACCTTATAATGATGCTGTGTACTTGCTGTTGAATCACGTCAGAGAGCACACACTGTCAGGTTGGTCCCACTGTTAGTGATGCTGAGTTTGTTCATTTGATTAAGGTAGAAATTCCATTGTAAAGGTACATTGTCCTCTGTGTATTTTGTAAATAATTCATGGGGTGCTGCTTTGACACTACAAAAATCCTGTTCCCCAAATTCCTTTCACATATTCCTTTCCATAATTTAATATCTATTAATAATCTTTGCCTGGATCACTCATTATATGTGTAATATAAAATAAAAATGAAAAATGTTGATTTACTAATTCTTTTCTTCTGTATTTATTAGATAGTATTCTTCAGGAGCTTTCCTTTTTTCTCCTTTTTTTTTTTTCCCAAATATCACTGTGGATTTTTTCTTAGCTTATTTTTCTGCATGTATAATATACACACAGAAAACTGTACATATCAGAAGTGTACAATTTGATGAATTGTCACAAATGAATACCATCACGTAATCAACATCCAGAACAAGAAACAAAATATTACCAGCACCCTGAAATATTCTGTCCTGCTTTCTCCTAACCACTGGCCCCAACCCCTATCCCCCAAGAGCAATTGTTATTTTGCCCGCTTCTTGTATTTATATAAATGAAATCATATAGTATATATACTCTTGTCTTGCCTCTTTTGCTCAGCTTTATGAAATTTATCCACATTGTTACATTCAGTTTCTTCATTTTCATTGTTATGTGGTATTCCATTATGTGAATATACCACAATTTGTTTATCCTATTGCCTTCTTATTAGCTATTAGTAGTAGTACTGCTGTGAACATTCTTGTATATTTGACTCTGTTTTTTATTTATTCAGTGTGTCACAATAAATTATAGTTGTTATTCTTTTTGATGCTCAACTTGTCCCAAATATGACCAAATTATGTCTTTTTGACACAGCCCCATTAGTCTTTGAGTACTTGCCTGAAATGTATCAATAGCATAAAAAGATGCTTCAGGCTCCTTTTGTATTTTCCCTGTTTCAGACATGAAATCAGCTATTTTTTGAGGATCTCTAGTTCCTTTTAATGAGGATAGTGAGATCAGGTTACTAGATATGCTCATTGATGCTGGGTATCGTTGTCATTAGGCTCTTTCAGTATATAGAGCTAAAAATAAATTTAAAAAGAAAAAGTTTGTTCATATTATTTCCATTAGTTCAGTTTTTAATGTCATCAGTTGTCATGTATTTTTTCACCATTTAAAGGTCCTTGAAGGTATAAATTGAAACTATGAAAATCAAGTTTCCCATCTGAGAAATGTTTGTTCATCTTTTATAAATTTTTTATTATTAGGGGAAGAATGCATGTTCATTGTAGAAGTACAGATAAGCAAGAAGAAGAAAATAACAACTATAACTGGAACCACATGTAACATTTTGGCATATAGTTGGCTCTCCATATCCAGGGGTTCCTCATCTGCAGATTCAACCAACTGTGGATTGAAAATATTTTGGGAAAAAAAATTCTAGGAAGTTCCAAAAGGAAAACTTGAATTTGCCATGTGCCAGCAATGCTTTACATAGCATTTACATAGATAGATCATCTCTAGGTATTATACATAATCTAGAGATGATCTAAAGTATAGGGGAGGATGTATGAAGGTAATGCAAAAACAATATCACTTTACATAAGTGACTTTTGCACCTGCAGATTTTGGTATTTATTGGGGGGGTGGTCTTGGAACCAATCCCCATTGGATACTGAGGGAATGATTGTATATCATAGTCTTCACAAATGAATATACAGTTAATCCTCATTATTCACAGATTTCACATTTGTGACTTTGCCTGCTTCCTAAAATTTATCACCCCCAAATCAGTACTCAAAGTATGATGCTTTCACAGTCATTTGCAGACATGTGCAGAGCAGCAAAAAATTTGAGTCTCCCTGTTTATGTTTCTAGCTGGGATCGAACAAGGCAATGCTCTACCTTGTTTCAGCTCTCATACTATAAACAAGTGTCCTTTTTGTGGTCTATTTAATACCACATTCTCCACATTTTCATGCATTTTGTTGGTGGTTTTGCTGTCTAAAATGGCCCCTAGCATAGTGCTGAAGTACTATCTTGTGTACTTATGTGTGGGAAGTCTGTGATGTGCCTTTTGGAGAAACGATGTGTGTTAAGTTAGGTAAGCTTAATTCAGGCATGAGTTATAGTGTAAGCCATGAATTCAATGTTACTGAATCAACAATACGTATTGAATGTGGTGCCTTTAAACAGAAATACACAAAACAAGGTTACATATTGACCAGCTGAAAAAAATGTTGTGACCAGAGGCTCATGGAACCTAACCCCATATATCCCCTAGGAGCAGGAGTTGAGTATTCACTAATACAGTGTTGGCAGCAAATTTATAGAACATAACTACCAGAAATAACGAGAATCAGCCTGCATATTTTAGTAGGCAAAAATGGGGTCATAAAAAAGATTGCTTTTCATTGAAAAAACAGATTGTGAGAATATGTGATGCTCATTTGTTCCCCTTAGGACAGCAGCGTTCTCGGATGCTTGCTACTCTTTTTAAGGATGAAAGGTGCCAGCAACTTGCTGCTTATGGAATCCTCGAGAAAATGTACCTAGATAGGATCATCAGAGGAAATCAACTTCAAGAATTTGCTGCCATGCTGATGCCTCACCAGAAAGCAACTACAGCTGATGGTAATGATTACTTCTTATAAGTATGTGGTAGTAAATATTGAGGTCACACTAGTAGAACATATGTTAAATTTGAAGCATCTTGATATCTTTCTGTAATATTTTTGTGTAACACTTGATAAAAGAAGTATTGACTGAAGATGAATATTATACACAGATATGAGTTTGAAGTATAAGAGTAGCTCTATTGGAAAGCATTTCATGGAATAAAGCATTTTTTGGAAACTCTTAAGAGCAGAAGAATTATAGGCTAGGCTTATAGCGCCTGGTTTTTTACAGACTCAAACCATTTGATAAGTACCTTAATTAATCTTAAACATCAATTTGTAACAGAGCATAATTATCCAGTCCTATTTTAGAGCAAAATTTGGCACAATAGCTTGCCCAAGGTTACTGAGGGGAAAGTGTTTCCAATAAGAATAGAACTTGGTGTCATGTTTCCTAGGTATTTGCTTAAGTCAGACTGCCTTTGCTGGGAAAGAATTTTGTAATAGATGCTTGTTCATAACATCAATTATTTTATGTATGTTTATCTACAGAGGTTTTAAAGTAGCTTATAACAGTAACACACATGATAATAAAAATATAGATGTAGGCCACCAGAAACATGGAAAAGGTCAAGACAAACGTGCAGAGCTGTCAGACTCATTGCCTTGGATTCACTGTCATCCCATATTGAAGAGAATCTAGCTGTAAAGAATTATTTATGTAAGATTTGGCTGAAAGGTATATACCTCACCAGTCTTAGTGCCCTGAGTTACAGATTATTGAAGCAATTATATTGACCTATAGAATTTCTTTTATTTAATTGTACTTTAAGAAACAAATCAATTGATTATTATCTTTCTGTCTAAAGGAGATATTTATTCTATAGGATATTCTTTATGCAGATCCTCAGAAAAATTCCTTTTCAGTCTTAGGATTAGTTGTGATTCTCCGGAGCAATTGATTTTTATCTTATTTAAACACTGTGAGTTGATAAACTGGTTGGTTTTCTTAATTTTTTAAAAAAAATGTATTTATTTATTTTTATTTTCTGCTGCATTGTGTCTTCGTTGCTGCGCTTGGGCTTTCTCTAGTTGCAGTGAGTGGGGCCTACTCTTTGTTGCAGTTTGTGAGCTTCTCATTGCGGTGGCTTCTCTTGTTGCGGAGCATGGGCTCTAGGCACACGGGCTTCAGTAGTTGTGGCATGTGGGCTCAGTAGTTGTGGCCTGTGGGCTCTAGAGTGCAGGCTCAGTAGTTGTGGCTCACAGGCTCTAGAGCACAGGCTCAGTAGTTGTGGCGCACGGGCTTAGTTGCTCCATGGCATGTGGGATCTTCCCAGACCAGGGCTCCAACCGTGTCCCCTGCATTGGCAGGCGGATTCTTAACCACTGTGCCGCCAGGGAAGTCCCAGCTTTCTTAATTTGATGGGCTGCTAGAAAGTTTAAAAAATTAAACTTGTAGCCCACCTGTAATGTGTGTGTTTTGATTGTTGTTATTCTTTTTCTTTTTAACTTTAAAATTTTCTTGTCTTCTGTGTATTCTGAGCAGCTTTAAATAAATTCTTTTGCAAGAAGATATCTGACAAACAAAAGCTAGATAAATAAGAAAGAGTTTCTAGAATTGATGTAGTTGAGCTTCACATTTGACTTTGAGCATTCTGGCCATGAAAAAAAAAAGATAACATCAGATAATTCTTTTCTCAAATGAGGGCTGTTCACTAGGATCTCAGAGAATGCAAATGATTTTCAAATTTCTCATAGGAGACTATGTATCAATATATAGGACAGGCATTTTGTCTTCTTCCTCTTCCATTTTAGACTTTATTGCCTTCCTTATTTATCTTTCTTGGACATCTTTGTTTATTGTCATTACAACCCTAAGGCTAGCAACCTTGAGACATAGTTTTGTTATTACAATTCAGTGGTTTCAGTATATTCTCAGAGTTTTACAATGTAACTACTAGTCTACTTTCTGCTCTAGAGATTTGCCTGTTCTGGACATTTCATATAAATGGAATCATACAATATATGATCTTTTGTGACTGGCTTCTTTCACTTAACGTGATGTTTTCAAGGTTCATCCATGTTGTAGTGTGCATCAGTACTTCATTCACTTTTATTGCCAAATAACATTCTGTTAACCACATTTTATTTCTTCATCAGTTAGTGGACATTTAGGTTATTTTCACTATTTGGCTATTAATAATACTGCTGTGAACATTTATGTAAAAGTTTTTGTGTGGACATAAGCTTTTAATTCTCTTGGATGTATATCTAGGAGTGGAAGTACTGGGTCATATGGTAACTCTATATTTAGTCTTTCGAGGAGCTGCCAGACTGTTTTCCAAAGTGGCTGCACCATTTTACATTCCTGCCAGCTGTGTGTGAGGGTTCCGTTTTCTCCATATTTTCTCCCACACTTGTTATATTATCTGTCTTTTTGATTTAGTCATCCTAGTGGGTATGAAATGTGGTATCTTATTGTGGTTTTGATTTGTATTTCCCTGGGGGCTAATGGTGTTAAGCACCTTTTCATATGCTTATTGACCACTTTTAAATTGGGTTATTTATGCTTTTATTATTGAATTGTAAGAATTCTTTATACATTCTAGATCTTATTATCAGATAAATGATTGGCAAATATTTTCTCCCATTCTGTGTGTTGTTTCTTCACTTTGTTGATGGTATCTTTTGAAACACAAAAGTTATTAATTTTGATGAAGTCCAATTTATGTTTTTTCTTTTGTGGCTTGTGCTTACAGTGTTGTATCTAAGAAACCATTGCCTAATCCAAGGTTATGAAAAGTTGTTCTATTTTCTTCTGTAAATTTTTTTTTTTTTTTTTTTTTTTTTGGTACGCGGGACTCTCACTGTTGTGGCCTCTTCCGTTGCGGAGCACAGGCTCCGGACGCGCAGGCTCAGCGGCCATGACTCACGGGCCCAGCCGCTCCGCGGCATGTGGGATCTTCCTGGACCGGGGCACAAACCCGCGTCCCCTGCATCAGCAGGGGGACTCTCAACCACTGCGCCACCAGGGAAGCCCCTCTTCTGTAAATTTTATAATTGTAGCTCTTACATTTAGGTCTTTGATTCATTTTGAGTTAATTTTTGTATATGGTGTAAAGTAGGGGTCCAACTTTATTATTTTGCATGTGAATATTCAGTTGTCCCAGCACCATTTGTTGGAAAGACTCTTATTTCCCCACTGAATTGCCTTGGCATCTTTGTTGACAATCAGTTGACTGTAAATGTGAGTTTATTTCTGGACTCTAAATTCTGTTCCATTATTCTGTATGCCTGTCCTCATGCCAGTACCACACTGTCTTGGTTGCTGTATCTTTGTAGTAAGTTTTTTTTTTTTTAATTTTTAAGTTTTGGCTGCGTTGGGTCTCCGTTGCTGCACGCGGGCTTTCTCTTGTTGCAGCGAGCAGGGGCTACTCTTCATTGTGGCGCGCAGGCTTCTCATTGCGGTGGCTTCTCTTGTTGCAGAGCATGGGCTCTAGGTGCACAGGCTTCAGTGGTTGCAGCACGCGGGCTTCAGTAATTGTGGCATGTGGGCTCAGTAGTTGTGGCTTGCAGGCTCTAGAGCGCAGGCTCAGTAGTTGTGGCACACGGGCTTAGTTGCTCTGCGGCAGGTGGGATCTTCCTGGCCCAGGGATCGAACCCACGTCCTCTGCTTTGGCAGGCAGATTCTTAACCACTGTGCCACCAGAGAAGTCCCTTGTAGTAAGTTTTGAAATCAGAAAATTTGAGTCTTCCCACTTTGTTCTTTTTCAAAATTGTTTTGGCTTCTGTGGGTCCTTTGAATTTCCATATAGATTTTAAGATCAGCTTGTCAGTTTCTGCAAAGAAGCCAGTTGGGATTGCACTGAATTTGTAGATCAATTTGGAGAGTACTGCCATCTTAGCAATATTAAGTCTTCCATATTTTCCTGTTTATTTAGGTCTTTATATTGGAAAGTTGCTAAAAAAGTAGATCTTAAAAGTTGTCACAAGAAAAAAAATTGTAACTGTGTGAGGTGATGATGTTAATTAACTAAACTTATAGTGGTAATCAATTCACAATATATACATATATCAACTCACTATGTTGTACACCTTAAATAAATACAATGTTATATGTCAATTATATTTCAATAAAACTGGAAAGGAAAAAAAAAGAAGTGAGTGAGCCACACCTTCAGGATGGGGCCTGAGGTCCATAACTTTGTCATGCCCTGTATAATCTTACTTAAGGGAGGATCCTATGCCTGATATCTCATGAAGGGATCCTGCCTTCCAAACATTTCTCACGTTTGCCTCAGAGTAAAGTGCTTGTGAAGTGCCCAGGGGAATAGAGATATTTCCATTGAGCAGTATTTTTTGACTTATCAGGCTTACAAACAGCATGATCGTTTGCATGATTGTTTTGCTGCTGCTTGCTAATAAAAGTATGTGCTTATAGCAAGAAAAGAAAAGTTAGTGAAGTTGGTAGCTAGTCCGAGGAAGCAAAACCCCAAACCCAGAGGATTAAATCTGTTCAGCTAGTTAATAAATACTTGCCAATCATTTTCTAAATGTTATTTGTATTTAACTGCATGTTATTCAAAATGTATTAAGGGATTTTGGTTACTTTTAAATTTTTGATAAGAATAAAGGCAATGATTATGAGTTAGTACCTGCCTAGAAAATTTTTAACAAGATGCATCTTTTAAGAGTGTAAAACTAGTTTCAAAGTTATAACATTCTTATTTATATTTAAGGTTCTAGCATCTTGGACAGAGCTGTTATTGAACACAATTTATTGTCTGCAAGCAAATTATATAATAATATTACCTTTGAGGAACTTGGAGCCCTTTTAGAGATTCCTGCAGCTAAGGTATTTTCTTATTTCCAATACATAAAAGGAAGTTAAGAGACTAAATTATTGACATAAAGAGAAAATAAAATATATACAGTTGGACCTCCATATCTGCGGATACAAAATTTGTGGATATTTTGGAGGAATATTTTGGAGGGCCAACTGTATTCATTGTACTACTACATTTTATATAAGGGTCTTGAGCATCCATGGATTTTGGTATTCATGGGGGCTACTGGAACCAATCCCCCATGGATACCAAGAGACGACTGTAATTGATAAATATTGGCAGTTGCAACAAAAATATACATTAAAAGCCTAAGGTAAATGGAAATAAATTATTTGAATGTCAAAATAGTACTGTAATGGAATTTTCTTTGATTTGGTTTTTTTTTTAAGTTGTATTTTATGGTAAAGTGACCTAGAATGGAAATCTTAAAGGGGTTCCAGGTTATGATACCCATTTTATAAGAATATCTTTGTTTAGTATCTGTTTAAATCCACTTCATAGTGGTTTCTGATTTTTAACTAACATTTGATCTATGCCTTAATTCTTTTTTCTGCCCTAGATTGACTCAAAGTTTAAAAAGTTCATCTCTTTGAGAGAATGACTATGGTAATACTCTGGGCTATTCTATTGTAACTTCTGTGCTTGATTTAACTTAAGAAGTTGACTGAGTTATTAGGGAGTTAATTTTATTCTTAGTCATGGTAACGTTTGGTTGGCTATGTATAAATTCCCAAAAAGTACCGGTCGTATGTAGAGGGTATTTCACGTAACATCTATAAAACATTCTCTTAATTTTAAGTAACAGTAAAAGCAAGCAATCAACCTTACTTTTACCTAACTTGTACAACTTTTTTTTTTAACATCTTTATTGGAGTATAATTGCTTTATATTGTTGTGTTAGATTCTGCTGTATAACAAAGTGAATCAGCTATATGTATACATATATCCCCATATCTCCTCCCTCTTGCGTCTCCCTCCCACCCTCCCTATCCCACCCCTCTAGGTGGTCACAAAGCACCGAGCTGAACTCCCTGTGCTATGCGGCTGCTTCCCGCTAGCTATCTATTTTACATTTGGTAGTGTATATATGTACATGCCACTCTTTCACTTTGTCCCAGCTTACCCTTCCCCCTCCCTGTGTCCTCAAGTCCATTCTCTACGTCTGCGTCATTATTCCTGTCCTGCCCCTAGGTTCTTCAGAACAATTTTTTTTTAGATTCCATATATATGTGTTAGCATACGGTATTTGTTTTTCTCTTTCTGACTTACTTCACTCTGTATGACAGACTCCAAGTCCATCCACCTCACTACAAAACTTGTAGAGCTTAGAGTCATGTAGTTATGGTCACATCCCCTTTTATCTGTTACTTAGTATTTTCTAATACAATTCCTTTACGTGTACACATTCAACACACAGTAAAGGACGTGGAACAATTTCGGAACCAAGGCTTCAGTTACCATTAAAAGGTGCTTTCTTCTTAGGCTTTGACGTATTGATCCCTTGCTGAGACTAAGGGAAGTGAATATATTTTTAACAATAAATGCTAGTCACAGTCTGTTCAAGAGTGATTTAGGGTTGATTGTGAAGATGGTCAGAGTTACTAAAATGACTGTCACAACCCAGTTTACTAAACAGACAGTAAACATGAAGTATTTCTTTAGGAATTAGGTAGAGGACCTTTTGCTCCCCTTTAATGGTCTTTTAAATCCTTTCGTTTCCCTTTTAAATTTGAACATTATTCCTCCTTTCAATATTTTCTTCAAAAATATTACTGTCTTAGAGAGTTTTGGGGGTGATAAATACTGTGAAAATTGAAATGAAATAAAATAAGAAAAGCTAGGGATTTTTTTGAGATGTGGATCCCAGTGAGAGGAAAAATTGTTAGTTTGATTTTGAGCAGAGAGAAAAGTTGGTTAGAAGGCTAGATTCTTGCTTAAAATCTTACAACAAGAAAAACAGATCCCAATTAACTTAAAATAATGGATTGTACCCAGAAAGAATTGGGGGGATATAACAGGCAGATTTACAGGATTTATTCTTGTAATGATTGGCAGATGAACACATACATAAAGTTTAGTGACGGGTAGCTAAACCAAGAGCTTTCAGTTCTCTTGGTGAGAATATGTGAATAACTAGAAATGATAATTAAAGTGTCTAAGAATTTATTGTTTTTTTTAAACAGGCAGAAAAGATAGCATCGCAAATGATAACAGAAGGACGTATGAATGGATTTATTGATCAGATTGATGGAATAGTTCATTTTGAAAGTAAGAAGTTTTGCTTGTTTATATCATAATGAAATGGCAGTGAAGTGTTGTATATTTGTGATTAAAACATGTTGAGCAATTTCCTTTGACCCAGAATCTTACTACTGGAATGAGCTTATTTCCCAAAGAAATAATTTAAAATAATTTTTATGAACTTATATTCATGAATCTAATTAATGCAGCATTTTCTATGCCGTGGAAAAATTTGAAATTGGAATTGTTATGTTAGTTCACTCATTTACTCACCAAACATTTATTGACCACATACCGTGTATTGGGCATGTAGAAATGACAGTTGCATTTCCTGTTCAGCAGCTCACTAAACTGATGAAGACAGACAGGTAAGTAGATCTCTTGTCTTTCTCATTGTCTAATACCTCCTCAGCCCTTCTTCCCACCTCATTTATGCCCTGGACCTTACCCAGAACCATTCCACTTGTACAGTTTTAATTTGAAGTATCCCACTCTGACCATGACCTTTTCCCAGCCTTTCTAGTGGTCTTTCTCAGGTACTTCTACCTCACCTCTTCCTTGACTGCACTGGAGCCTCTGGTCTATTTGCTTTCACTTTCTTTCAGTCAGCTCAGCCCTTTTTTAACCTTTACTGTTCTTCCTATCCAGCTTAGATTTCATGATTCATCGTGAATCATGAAATCAGGATTTCAATCATTTTCATGATTCAGTTACTTCTTTTACAGATGCCCCAGAACACTTGCCTGCGAACTTTTTGTTCCTGCTGTCCAGCAAAACTTCACCTTGAATGAACCCATTCTCCATCTTTTCCATGCCTGTACTTAAGTAACTAACTAACGTTGCTGGAGAAGAGTCAGAGCACCAGACAGATTGATACCACTGCAAAATTCAAGGTCCTGAATTCTCGACGCTGCCTGGGATTCTTGATACTTTTCTCTAGTCCACTTTTTCCCTACTCTGCAATGACTATTTCAAATTTCATTTTCCTAAACCTCTGACTTTTCTCCTCCTTCACTCTCTGTTCAATATAGATCTAATTCTGTCTTTTTCTTCTTCCGTGTTTTATGGGAGATGGTTTCTATCTCTCTCTCCAGTTCTTCCTCTTGTACTTTGGATCCCTTCTCTGAACTCTGCCACTCCCTGCTCCAAAAGAAATCTTTTTTAGGAACCTGAGCTTAGCAATTATTTTGTCTATTTTCATCCTTTTCTTCTCTGTTGGCTTCTTTTTATCAATATTTAAACATGGTCAGGTCTCTTCCATTTTAACAAAAATCCTTTTATCTTTCAGGCTTCATCCTGACTTTTCCACATATTGAATAGGGTTGATCACTCACTCCTTTTTGAGTGCCCCCGCCCCTTCTTGACTTCTGTCATCTCCTTCACCCTGTTCTCCTGTTTTTCCTCCTATTTCTCCAGGTATTCTTCCCAGTTGTCTTTGTAGATTCTATAGTGCTTTAAATTTAAATATTGGGGTTGCTTGGGACATACTCCTCGGCCTTTTTCTCCTCTACTGTTACCCTAGGTAATCTCACCTATTCCCATTGATTCAGTTACCATCTCTATGCAGACAGCGCTTAGATTTCTAGTGTAAATCTCCCTTCTGAGTCCCAGGTTCAGCAGCTCTAATTGATTAATAGGTGTTTCCCACCTGATTGCTTCGTGGGCTTCTCAGAATGAATATACCCAGAACTGAATTCACTATCTCCTCCACTGCCTGCCTCCCAAAACAGCCAGCCAGCCAGAAACTACACTGTTCGCTTTCTCCAGCATTCCTTATCCTTGACCCCTTCTCTTCTTCACTGCCCAGAATCCTTCGAATTTTACCTTGTAGTGTATCTGGAATCCATGTACTTTTCTTCATTTCTTACTGTCACCAGCCTGTTCTGAACCCCTGAAACCCCTTCTGGGCTTAAGAAATAGCCTTTTAGCTTTTTTTCTCACATCTACAATAGCTCCTTTCTAGTCCAGTTGCCCTAGTAGAGCCAGAGGGATTGTGATCTTTTAAAAATGTGAACAAACAGAAAAAAGAAATAAAAACCAAATTATTAAATGTGACTCTCTTCCTTGACATGCTGATGAATGGCTTCCCCATTGCTTGTAGAGTAAGATTCTACAAAGTCTCCAAAAGGTCCTGCATGATCCTTTATGGTTTTCTCTTTCCAATCCAGCTCACAGGACTTTTTGTTTTTTCCAGCATTGTAAATTCTTTCCCACTTGAAACATTCCAAAATAGTCATCCCTCTCCACAAGCAGCCTCTCCAGCCATCTTCTGTTTGTCCCCATGTCTTAGTTTGAACAATGTTAATCAATAATGATTTTCCTGACTTCCCAGGTTAGGTATGGCTTTAAGTCATACATGCTTGTCACCCTGAATTTCTGAATTTGTCTAAATGTCTGTTTCTGTTAACCAAGCTCAGCTTCCTAGTGATAGATATTAAGTGTCTCTTGTTCTCCATGGTATATCCAACATCTTTTCCAGTGCCCTGCACGTTGTAAGTGGGAAATAAATAATTATTGAATGAGCAAACACAGTGTATGATGAAGAGTATAGCAGAAGCGTCACAAAGTAAACACAATTTAAATTAACGTATACCAACTTGATAGAATATGGGATATTTTACTTTCTAATTTTCTTAGATTTAAAAACTACAATGGTAAATCTGCTCATAATAAGAAGTAAAACATTACAAGGATGAATAAAGGAAGAGTCCGTAATGTCTTTCCACTTTCACCTGCATTCTTCTGATCCCAGCTGCCTGGCATAACTAATGTCAGTCTAAGGTCTCGTGTGCCTTTCTACATGCTTATATAGATAAGTAAAAACATGTAGAGATTTTTTAAAGTGGCATTATACTTTAAAGTACATAGTGTTCTATGAAGTGTTTTTTGTTTTTTGTTTGTTTGTTTGTTTGGGGGGTTTTTTGGCCACACTGCTTGGCACGTGGAACTTCCCCGACCAGGGATCTAGCCCATGCCCCCTGCAGTGGAAGCTCAGAGTCTTAGCCACTGGACCACCAGGGAAGTCCCAAAGTGGTTTTTTTTTTTTTAAGTTAATGTACCGTGAATATATTTGCAAGTCACTAGATATAAATCTAATTTATTTGTTTTAATAGCTGCATAGTATTTCGTGGAGTTCAACTATTCACCTGTTGATGGACATTCAGGTGGTTTCCTTGTGCGTATCTTTATATACTGGGACACTTAGTTCTATAGAACAGAGTCTCAGAAGTTGCATACTTTGCATCAGAGGATATACATATTTTGATTCTTAATAGCTACTGCCAGTTTGCTTTCCAGAAAGGTGTAGCCATTTACACTTCCACCAATATGAGAGAATGAATATTTAAGATCTGGATATTCTTCTTCTTTTTATCTTTTGCCAATTGTTGAGGGGAAAATACTATGTTATTGTTTTATTGTGCATTTCCTTGGCACTAGTGAAGTTTAATATCTTTCCATGTATTGGCCATTAGTATTTCCTTTTCTGTGAATTCATGTTAGTTTTTCTTGTCTATTTCCTTCATTCCCCCTCCACACCTTTCCTATCTGTTACAGATATTTTTCTCTTTCTGTCAGTTGTGTTTCTGTAACGCAATGCATGCCATAAACACATTTAAAAGCTCTTTTGCAGCCAAATATGTCCATTTTTAATTTTATGGCTTTTGTGTTTTCTGTATTGATTAGGAAAGTCTCCCTCCCACCTAGAGGGGTGGGATAGGGAGGGTGGGAGGGAGACGCAAGAGGGAGGGGATATGGGGATATATGTATAGCTGATTCACTTTGTTATAAAGCAGAAACTAACACACCATTGTAAAGCAATTATACTCCAATAAAGATGTTAAAAAAAAAAGAAAGTCTCCCTCATTTTGGGATAAAATTAATATTTTCCTAAAATTTCTTCTAATATTTTATTTATTGTTTTATATTTAGAAATTTAATCTGTCTGCAGTTCATTTTTGAGTATAATTTTAAGGCATGGTCTAGTTATTTGTTTTAAGATGGATTGCCAATTATGCAGATATCTTTCATTAAATAAAATATCCTTTCTGATCTTTGGCGTATATTAGGTTCCACATATATGTTCGGATCTATTTCTGTACTCTATTTGGTTCCATTGATCTGTAACAATATTAGGTAATAAATTTATAGTAAATTTTACTGTTAATAAAGGAATACCTATTCCTCCACTACTATTTTTTAATTGAGTTGAAGTTCACATAACATGAAATTAATCATTTAAAAGTGAAAAATTCAGTAACATTTAGTATGTTTGCAGTGTTATGCAACCACCATCTCTACCTAGTTCCAGAACATTTTCATCTTCCCAAAAGGAAATCCCATGCCCCTTAAGCAATTGCTCCTCATACCTCTCTCCCCAACCCCTGGCAACCAATTTCTATTCTGTCTCTATGGATTTACCTGTTCTGGATATTTGATATGAATGAAACCATACAATATGTGACCTTTTAGCTTCTTTCACTGATCGTAGTGTTTTCAAGTTTCACTTTCCCCAGTTGGTGGCAGTGTCTTACGAAGCAGTAGACATTGGTGAGGGAACAGGTGGCCTCAGTGAAGTTGTCTGTCTGACTGCTGCAGTTGAGGTGGTTTGGTTTTATTTTGTGTTTTTTGTTTTGTTTTGTTTATACTTTGTACCAGTGATTGGGGTACTTTTCTTAACTATTTTTTAATTAGCTTAATTTCATTAACTAAGATTTTTGGAGTAAACTTTTAAAAATCAATGTTACTGTATTTATCTTCTAACTCAACATTCACTGTGGTTGCAAAGGAGTAATTTCAACTTTGTACATTATTCCTTTTTTCTTTAGCACGAGAAGCCCTGCCAACATGGGACAAACAGATCCAATCGCTTTGTTTCCAAGTGAATAACCTTTTGGAGAAAATCAGTCAGACAGCACCAGAATGGACAGCACAAGCCATGGAAGCCCAGATGGCTCAGTGAATCCTTGCAGACCTTCTGTGCACATTACATCTTTTTCCATGTTGTACAGTTTAATTTCACTATCTCTCAAAAGCATTTGCATCATGACCTTACATATTTCAATCCCTTTTATGCTGGATTCAATTTAAAGAAGACATTATTAGAGCAGGAAGTACAAGCATTTAAAAATATGTAGTTCCCATTTATTCAGGGTCTCTGTATCAGGCTAACTCAGATGTTTTGAAAGCTTTTTCTTTAAACAGAGTAAGTGAAGTATCTGTGGCTAAAAAGTTTGGGATTTGTGATAACTTTGTAGTTATGTAAAACTTAAGTGCTTTGTGCCTCTCCACATGTGGTTATCTAATAAATGGAGAAGTGAGCCAAATAAAAGTAGTACTTTGTTTTTAATTAGTGAACAGTGTTTTGTTCCTTTTTCCTTTCAATTAAGCAGACACTTATTTATACCATATGCAAGAAATGCAAAGATAAGCCAAAAAGCCTGTTCTCCAGGCATTCACAGAGTCACAGAGCTAAGAGTCAATATATGAAATACTTGTAGTTGTACCAAGTACTAGAGTACATAGGCAGGAGCTTTTCACTTAGCAGAGAGAGATCAGGGAAGACTCCTCAGGATTATTTCAGCCTTGCTTTATAGTGAAAACAGGGAAGAACTTTTAAAAAAGAGTTTGGGAGCTTCCTTGGTGGAGCAGTGGTTGAGAGTCCATCTGCCGATGCAGGGGATGCAGGTTCGTGCCCTGGTCTGGGAGGATCCCACATGCCGCGAAGAGGCTGGGCCCGTGAGCCATGGCCGCTGAGCCTGCGCGTCTGGAGCCTGTGCTCCGCAATGGGAGAGGCCACAACCGTGAGAGGCCCACGTACCACAAAAAAAAATAAATAAATAAAAATAATAAAAAATAAAAGAGTTTGTAGGCAATTACCAGTTTCAGCTCCAGCATATAAGGAGCTGAAGTCATCACTCCATCCTCACAGCAAGACATATCCCACAACATGCAAGGACAGATGGATAATGTAAGCAGACAGATTGAAATTTCAGAACTATAAAATTTTAAAAAATATAGTTGATATGCTAAGAGAGGATGGAGAAAATGGAATCATAAGAAAAAGGCTGAACAGGCAGAAAAATCAATGCCTTTTATTAGATCTGAAGGAGAATTGAGGTCATAGGGCAAACCACCACTCCCAAACTGGAGAAACAGCCAGATAGAATCACATTAGAGATCAGCTTACCAGGAGCAGACCTGCTTGGGCCAGTAACTGATATGAACAGTGAAATGGTAACTTTGACAAGTTACTGGATGCTAACTGCCTTGACAGTTAAAAACCCCACTCTTAGGAGAACCTCCACACTTTATAGGATTTATCCCCAGGAACCCCACCAAGTTCTCATGATTAAGATCAGGGATCCCCTTGTGTTTCAGGGGAGGAGAAGATAACTATTTTGAAATACACCCATATCATTTTCCATGACAAAGTCCTGCCCTCTGAAGGAAATTACTCTACCAGAGCCTTATCTCACCTGAGGAAAAGCAAGTTAGACAATCTCAGCCCCCTTTAGCCTTCTTATATCATGGGAGAAGAGAAAAAAATGTCTAAGAAATACTTCTGAAAATCACAGCCCAGGGACCCAGGCCAAATAAAAGACAGAGATATAAGATTATTGAATGCTTCCCAAATACCCTACCACCATGACAACAGAGTTCCAGTGTAGTATCTGTTCAGTATGACTGAGAGCTCCAAGACAGACTCTTTAACAAAGAATTCTTAGGGAAAAAACACAACAGGGAAGAAGACAAAACAACAAGGAAAACAGAGGAAACAAGCCTCTGCCACTTAGAGCTACAGAAAATGTTAAGTACTGCCTAGCTCCTATCTAGATTAACATAAAACCTTCTACTAAAAGACTAATTGCCTCAGTTCCTATTTCCTGATACATCATGTCTGGCCTCCAACCAAAAAGTTACAAAGGGTGATCAAAGGCAAGAAAAAGCACAATTTGAAGAGACAAATCAAGCATGAGAGCCAGACTCAGATATGGCAGGGATGTTGAAATTCTCAGAACAGAATAGAAATTTAAAACAGCTATGTTTAAGTTGCTAACGGCTCTCATGGAAAAAGTAGACAACATGCAAGGACAGATGGGTAATGTAAGCAGACAAATTGAAGTTTCGGAACTGTAAAATTTTTAAAAATATACTTGATAGCTAAGAGGATGGAGAAAATGTAATCATAAACTGCTCAGTTAAAATCAGAGCATCAACAATAGAGTGTCAAAATACATGTGGCCCAAACTGATAGAACTGCAAGAAGAAGTAGGCGAGGCCACTACTATATTTGGAGATTTCAATACCCGTCTATCAGCAATGGACAGATTCAGCAGGCAGAAAAGTAGTAAGGACATAGTTGAACTCAACAGCACCATCAATCAATTGGATCTAATTGTTATTTCTAAACCACTTCATCCAACAACAGCAGAGTACATTCAAGCTCACATAGAACATTCATGAAGGTAGACCACATCTTGGGCCATAAAACACACCTTAACAAGTTAAAAAAAAAATAGATATCCTAAAATGTATGCTTTTAGACCACAGTGAAATGAAACTGAAAATCAATAACAGAAAGATACCTGGAAATTCCCTCAAAACTTGGAGATTAAACAACATGCTTCAGGACTTCCCTGGTGGTCCAGTGGTAAAGAATCTGCCTTCCAATGCAGGGGATGTGGGTTTGATCCTTGGTCGGGGAACTAAGATCCCACATGCTGTGGGGCAGCTAAGCCCATGTGCCTCAACTAGAGAGTCCGCATGCCACAAACTACAGAGCCCACAAACCCTGGAGCCTGTGTGCCACAACTTGAGAGATGCCTGTGAGCCACAGTGAAGAGCCCTCGTGCCGCAACGAAAGATCCTCCATACCGCAACAAATATCCCACATGCTGCAACTAAGACCTGACACAGCCAATAAATAAAAAATAAACAAAATACTTCTAAATAACATATGGATTAAAGAAGAAATCTCGGGCTTCCCTGGTGGTGCAGTGTTTGAGAGTCCGCCTGCTCATGCAGGGGACGCGGGTTCATGCCCCGGTCTGGCAAGATGCCGTGGAGTGGCTAGGTCCATGAGCCATGGCCGCTGGGCCTGCGCGTCCGGAGCCTGTGCTCCGCAACGGGAGAGGCCACAACAGTGAGAGGCCTGTGTACCGCAAAAAAAAAAAGAAAGAAAAGAAAGAAATCTCAAGAGAAATTTAAAAATATTTTGAACTAAATGAAAATGAAAATACAACTTATCAAAATTTGTGGGTTGCAGTGAAAGCAGTGCATATCTTAGGAAAGAATAAAGATCCAAGGTCAATAATTTAAGCTTCCACATTAGGAAACTAGAAAAAAAGCAAATTAAATCCAAAGTAAGAAGAAGGGAAGAAATAATAAAAATTATAATAGAGTGTAAATCAGTGAAACTTGAAAACAGGAAGTTGATAAAGAAAATCAATGAAACCAAAGTCTGATTCTTTGACAAGATCAGTAGAATTGGTAACTCTAGCCAGACTAAGATAAAAAGAGAAGGCAAATTACTAATATCAGGAATGAAGGGGGCCATCACTACAGATCCTATGAAGAATAGAAGGATAATTAAGGAATAATATGAACAACTCTGTGCTGACAGATTTGATAACCTAGATGAAATGGACCAATTTCTTTGAGAGACATAATTACCAAAAACCTCACAAGAAGAAATAATCTAAATAGGCCTATATCTATTAAAAATTTTTAATCAATAATTAACAACCTTCCATGACAGAAAGCACCAGGCCCAGATGGGTTTACTGGTGAATTCTATGAAACATATAAGGAAGAAATCACACCAACTCTCTATAATCTCTTTCAGAAAATAGAAGCAGAGAACATTTCTTAATCCATTCTATGAGGCAAGCATCACCCTTCCACCAAAAGCAGATAAAGACATTACAAGAAAGGAAAACTGCAGTCCAATATCTATCATGAACATAGATGCAAAAATTCTTAACAAAATATTGGTGAATCAAGTCCAGCAGTACAGAGAAAGAAGTATACACCATGACCAAGTGGGATTTATTCCAGGTGTGTAAATTGGCTCAACATCCAAAAATCAGTTAATGTAATCCATCACATCTAAAAGCTAAAGAAGAAAAATCATTTGATCACATCAATAGGTACAGAAAAATCATTTTACAAAATCCAACACCTACTCATGATAAAAACTTTCAGCAAACTAGGAATACAGGGGGAACTTCCTCAATTTAATAAGGAACGTGTACAAAAAACCTATAGCTAACATCATAATGGTGAGAAACTAGATTGCTAGATTCTTTCCCCCTAAGATCAGGAACAAAGTGAAGTTGTTTGCTCTCACCACACTTTTTTTTTTTTGGCCTTACCTCATGACTTTTCAGATCTTAATTCCCCAACCCACACCCTTGGCAGTGAAAGTGTGGAGTCCTAACCACTGGGAATTCCCTCACCACTCCTATTAAACTTTGTACTGGAAGTCCTAGGTAATGCAATAACTCTAGAAAAGGAAATTAAACTTTAAATACATACTGGGAAGGAAGAAATAAAACTATATTCAAAGTTGACATGATTATGTAGAAAATCCCAAGGAATCAAAAACAAAAAAAAAATTTCCAGCAACTAATAAGCAGTTATAGCAAAGTTGCTGGATACAAGGTTAATATACAAAAGTCAGTTTCTTTCCTATATATATAACAATGAAGAGCTGGAATTTGAAATTTGAAAAAAGTATGTGTGTTCAAAGTAGGGAAAATAGGGAATTTGTAGAGTGAAAAAATAGTGGGAGAATAGGCTAACGAGGTAGATTAAGGTTATATTGTGAAGCACCAGGCAAATTTTTTTAGGATGTTTACAGTTTACTCATGGCAAGCTGTGTATAGGATGGACTGGAGAGAAGGCAATGGGAGCTGGAGTTACTAGAGGCAGAGACACTAATTCAGGAGCTATGAATGTGAGTCTCCAAAGACATAATTAGGGCTTGGACTACATCCATGGCAGTGCAGACAAAGAAGAGAGGACAGATTAATTCATTCAATAAATGATTTCAGTATGTATCTACTAGGTGTCAGGCATTCTTCTAGGCACCACAGATACAGCAACAAACAAAATAGATCATCCATTGGGGGTATTAAGTGGAGTTTAAGTGACAGAAGTTGGTGTTGGATTAGATGTGAGAAGGGAGAATGGTATGCTGAGACAGTTCAGGTTTCACTGATATCTAGATTTCTCACCTTAAACAACTGAGTGGTAATATCTTTTGACCTGTTGTGTAGAGAAGGGGTAGGGCACATCCATATGGACTTGTTTAGTAGGCAGCTGAAGAGACATTCTGAAGATCAATAGTAAGGGAGAAACTGGGAATACAGTCTTCCTTGGTGTATAGGGGCGTTTGAAGACACGGGAGTAGAGGACTCTAAGAAGAACATGAGTTGTAAAAGGAGTGGACCCAGGAAAGAACATTGCAAAGTACCTACATCTATAAGGCAAGTAAAGAAGGGCAAAACACTCAAGTTTGTTGAATGCGTCTTAAGTTCCAGGTGCTTTTACATTTTATCTCACTGAAATTTCACAATATACTTATAGTGAAATATCTAATTATAGAAGATAGTTTTGCCTCCCTCAACCCCCCACCCCAACAAATGAAATGGACTCAGAAGTGTAGGAGGAGAACGAAAGGAAATTAGGAAGTGAGATTTTCATCAGGGTACAATGTTGCAGAGGATCAAACAGGTTGAGAAATGTGAAAAAAATAGTTTCTTCATACATTTATGCATCAATATTTAACCAAAATTGAATCATATTGAATTGAATTTTTATTACTTGCTCTGATACTTCATATCCAAAAGAGAAAGAAAATCAATAACACAACAATGAAACCATCAGGTATGCAGTTGGGAAGCAGAGCATAGCGCATTGTTGCTTTGTCGGCATTGATAATGCTTATAGATTACGTGAAAAGGAGCAAAAGTGTTGGCTAAATGTACCATAAGTGTCTTAGAATAGTTGTCTGTAGCCGTTTTCTCTATCTCTTAAACTTCTTAGAGGAAAGAGAGCTGAGTAGCTGTGGACCGAAATCTCCTGTTAGGAAACCAAACTACGAGAACCAAATTATGAGATTGACCCCTGAAATTGACTAATGACGTAAGGACATTTTATTGAGAGCAAAGAAGCATAAAGATTCATGTTAGTAAAATCTTTTATTTGGTTTATATTTTAAATGTAATACAAAATTTATAAGCCAGAAAATTTAATAGCAAGGAGAAACTAAGCTGGACCATTTAGAAAAACTAAGGGACAACACTCCTTTAAAATAAATCAAAGTTCAATTTTTTTTTACCCCATTGATTGTGATTAAACATACCAATCATATTTCAATTGCAAAAAGTGGAGAAGCACTCAAGCTGAAGAGGTGTAGAGCTGGTTTTAGTTGCTTCAGTAAGAGCTCTTCACGAGGTCAGGAGAGAGACCACAGGAAAAAGGAAAGAAAAAAAAGAGCTCTTCACCTATAAGGGACAGACAAAAAATAGGGTTAAATTTTCTCAATCTACTTTTTAAATTTTAATAAAGGTCTAATTTTAGAATCATTTTAGATTTACAGAAAAGTTGCAAAGATAGTATAGAGAGTTCCCATATAACTTGCACCAGTTCCCTTATTGGTTAACATCTTACTGTGTTAGGTTTGTGACCACGAACCAATGTTGATAGATTATTAATCAAATCCTATCCTTTATTTAGATTCCCCAGTTTTTACCTAATGTTCCTTTGCTGTTCCAGGATCCCATCTAGCTGGTGTATTACCTTTAGTCATCATGTTTCCTTAGGCTCCTCTAAACTGCAATAGTTTCTCAAACATTCCTTGTTTTTGATGATCTTGACACTTTTGAGGAGAATCTGCCTCAATTTTTGTATTTTGTACAATGGGTCTCAATTTTTGTTTGTCTAATGTTTTTCTCATGGTTAGACTGGAGTTGTGGGGTTTTGAGAGGAAAACCCTAGAGGTAAGGTGCCAATCTCATCACATCATTTTAGGGGTACGTGCTATCAACAGAACACCACTGATGATGTTAACTTTGATATTAACTGGCTGAGGTAGTTTTGTCAGGTTTTTCCACTGTGAAGTTAGTTTTTTCCCTCCTTTTCATACTATACATTTTGAAAGAAAGTTGCTATGCAAACCCACACTTAAGGGGTGGGGAATTATGCTCTATCTCCTTGGGGGAGGTGTACCTACATAAATTATTTAAAATTCTGTATTTCTGGGAGATTTGTCTATTCTCCCTTCCTTGTTTGTTTTTAACATTTTTATTGGCATATAATTGCTTTACAATGTTGTGTTAGTTTCTGCTATATAACAAAGTGAATCAGCTATATGTATACATATATCCGCATATCCCATCCCTCTTGAGCCTCCCTCCCACCCTCCCTATCCCACCCCTCTAGGTGGTCACAAAACACCGAGCTGATCTCCCTGTGCTATGCAGCTGCTTCCCACTAGCTATCTATTTTACATTTGGTAGTGTATATATGTCCATGCCACTCTTTCACTTTGTCCCAGCTTACCCTTCCCCCTCCCCGTGTCCTCAAGTCCATTCTCTACCTCTGCATCTTTATTCCTGTCCTGTACCTAGGTTCATCAGAACCTTTTTTTTTCTGTCAGATTTCATATATATGTGTTAGCATATGGTATTTGTCTTTCTCTTTCTGACTTAATTCACTCTGTATGACAGACTCTAGGTCCATCCACCTCACTATAAATAACTCAAGTTCGTTTCTTTTTATGGCCAAGTAATATTCCATTGTATACATGTGCCACATCTTCTTTATCCATTCATCTCTTGATGGACATTTAGGTTGCTCCCATGTCCTGGCTATTACAAATAGTGTTGCAGTGAACACTGTGGTACGTGACTCTTTTAATTAATTAATTAATTAATTAATTTATAGGCTGCATTGGGTCTTTGCTGCTGTGCATGGGCTCTCACTAAATGCAGTGAGCAGGGGCTACTCTTTGTTGCAGTGTGCATGCTTCTCACTGTGGTGGCTCCTCTTGTTATGGAGCATGGACTCTAGGCGCACAGGCTTCAGTCGTTGTGGCTCACGGGCTCTAGAACGCAGGCTCAGTAGTTGTGGCACATGGGCTTTGCTGCTATGAGACATGTGTGATCTTCCCGGACCAAGGCTCAAACCTGTGTCTTCTGCATTGGCAGGCGGATTCTTAACCACTGCACCACCAGGGAAGCCCCATGCCTCTTTTTGAATTATGGTTTTCTCAGGGTATATGCCCAGTAGTGGAATTGCTGGGTTGTACGGTAGTTCTATTTTTAGTTTTTTGGAACCTCCATAATGTTCTCCATAGTGGCTGTATCAATTTACATTCCACCAACAGTGCAAGAGGGTTCCCATTTCTCCACACCCTCGCCAACATTTATTGTTTGTAGATTTTTTGATGATGGCCATTCTGACCAGTGTGAGGTGATACCTCATTGTGGTTTTGATTTGCATTTCTCTAATGATTAGTGATATTGAGCATCCTTTCCTGTGTTTGTTGGCAATCTGTATATCTTCTTTGGAGAAAGGTCTATTTAAGCCTTCTGCCCATTTTTGGATTGGGTTTTTTTTTTTTTTTTTTGATATTGAGCTGCTTGTATATTTTGGAGATTAATGCTTTGTCTGTTGCTTCATTTGCAAATATTTTCTCCCATTCTGAATGCTGTCTTTTCGTCTTGTTTATGGTTTCCTTTGCTGTGCAAAAGGTTTTAAGTTTCATTAGGTCCCATTTGTTTATTTTTGTTTTTATTTCCATTTCTCTAGGAGGTGGGTCAAAAAGGATCTTGCTGTGATTTATGTCATAGAGTGTTCTGCCTATGTTTTCCTCTAAGAGTTTAATAGTGTCTGGCCTTACATTTAGGTCTTTAATCCATTTTGAGTTTATTTTTGTATACAGTGTTAGGGAGTGTTCTAATTTCATTCTTTTACATGTAGATGTCCAGTTTTCCCAGAACCACTTATTGAAGAGGCTGTCTTTTCTCCATTGTATATTCTTGCCTCCTTTGTCTAAGATAAGGTGACCGTATGTGTGTGGGTTTAACTGTGTGCTTTCTATTCCATTCCATTGATCTATATTTCTGTTTTTGTGCCAGTACCATACTATCTTGATTACTGTAGCTTTGTAGTATAGTCCGAAGTCAGGGAGCCTGATTCCTCCAGCTCCGTTTTTCTTTCTCAATATTGCTTTGGCTGTTCAGGGTCTTTTGTGTTTCCAAGCAAATTGTAAAAATTTTTGTTCTAGTTCTATGATAAATGCCATTGGTAGCTTGACAGGGATTGCACTGAATCTGTAGATTGCTTTGGGTAATATAGTAATTTTAACAATGTTGATTCTTCCCCTCCAAGTACATGGTTTATCTCTCCATCTGTCTGTATCGTCTTTAATTTCTTTCATCAGTGTCTTATAGTTTTCTGCATACGGTTCTTTTGTGTCCTTAGGAAGGTTTATTCCTAGGTATTTTATTCTTTTTGTTGCAGTGATAAATGGGATTGCTTCCTTAATTTCTCTTTCAGTTTTTTCATCATTAATGTATAGGAATGCAAGAGATTTCTGTACATTAATTGTGTAACCTGTTACTTTACCAAATTCATTGTTTAGTTCTAGTAGTTTTCTGGTAGCATCCTTAGGATTCTCTATGTATAGTATCATGTCATCTGCAAAGAGTGACACTTTTACTTCTTCTTTTCTGATTTGTATTTCTTTTATTTCTTTTCCTTCTCTGATTTTGGTGTATCACATTGATTGATAGAACTATGATTGCTGGGTCTATAATAGAACTATGGGTAGTTCTATTTGTAGTTTTTTAAGGAACCTTAAAAAATTCCTTTTTAAGGAACCTTCCTAGATATTTTATTCTTTTTGTTGCAATGGTAAATGGGAGTGTTTTCTTGATTTCACTTTCAGATTTTTCATCCTTAGTGTATAGGAATGCCAGAGATTTCTGTACATTAATTTTGTATCCTGCTACTTTACCAAATTCATTGATTAGCTCTAGTAGTTTTCTGGTAGCATCTTTAGGATTCTCTATGTATAGTATCATCATGTCATCTGCAAACAGTGACAGCTTTACTTCTTCTTTTCCGATTTGGATTCCTTTTATTTCCTTTTCTTCTCTGATTGCTGTGGCTAAAACTTCCAAAACTATGTTGAATAAGAGTGGTGAGAGTGGGCAATCTTGTCTTGTTCCTGATCTTAGTGGAAATGCTTTCAGTTTTTCACCATTGAGGACAATGTTGGCTGTGGGTTTGTCATATATGGCCTTTATTATGTTGAGGAAAGTTCCCTCTATGCCTACTTTCTGCAGGGTTTTTATCATAAATGGGTGTGGAATTTTGTCAAAAGCTTTCTCTGCATCTATTGAGATGATCATATGGTTTTTCTCCTTCAATTTGTTAATATGGTGTATCACGTTGATTGATTTGCATATATTGAAGAATCCTTGCATTCCTGGAATAAACCCCACTTGATCATGGTGTATGATCCGTTTAATGTGCTGTTGGATTCTGCTTGTTGGTATTTTATTGAGGATTTTTGCATCTATGTTCATCAGTGATATTGGCCTGTAGTTTTCTTTCTTTGTGACATCCTTGTCTGGTTTTGGTATCAGGGTGATGGTGGCCTCGTAGAAGGAGTTTGGGAGTGTTCCTCCCTTTGCTATATTTTGGAAGAGTTTGAGAAGGATAGGTGATAACTCTTCTCTAAATGTTTGATAGAATTCGCCTGTGAAGCCATATGGTCCTGGGCTTTTGCTTGTTGGAAGATTTTTAATCACAGTTTCAATTTCAGTGCTTGTGATTGGTCTGTTCAGATTTTCTATTTCTTCCTGATTCAGTCTTGGCAGGTTGTGCCTTTCTAAGAATTTGTCCATTTCTTCCAGGTTGTCCATTTTATTGGCATAGAGTTGCTTGTAGTAATCTCTCATGATCTTTTGTATTTCTGCAGTGTCAGTTGTTACTTCTCCTTTTTCCTTTCTAATTCTATTGATTTGAATCTTCTCCCTTTTTTTCTTGATGAGTCTGGCTAATGGTTTATCAATTTTGTTTATCCTTTCAAAGAACCAGCTTTTAGTTTTATTGATCTTTGCTATCATTTCCTTCATTTCTTTTTCATTTCTTTCTGATCTGATTTTTATGATTTCTTTCCTTCTGCTAACTTTGGGGTTTTTTGTTCTTTCTCTAATTGCTTTAGGTGCAAGGTTAGGTTGTTTATTCGAGATGTTTCCTGTTTCTTAAGGTAGGATTGTATTGCTATAAACTTCCCTCTTAGAACTGCTTTTGCTGCATCCCATAGATTTTGAGTCGTCGTGTCTCCATTGTCATTTGTTTCTAGGTATTTTTTGATTTCCTCTTTGATTTCTTCAGTGATCACTTCATTATTAAGTAGTGTATTGTTTAGCCTCCATGTGTTTGTATTTTTTACAGATCTTTTCCTGTAATTGATATCTAGTCTCATGGCGTTGTGGTCAGAAAAGATACTTGATACAATTTCAATTTTCCTAAATTTACCAAGGCTTGATTTGTGACCCAAAATATGATCTATCCTAGAGAATGTTCCATGAGCACTTGAGAAAAATGTGTATTCTGTTGTTTTTGGATGGAATGTCCTATAAATATCAATTAACTCCATCTTCTTTAATGTATCATTTAAAGCTTGTGTTTCCTTATTTATTTTCATTTTGGATGATCTGTCCATTGGTGAAAGTGGGGTGTTAAAGTCCCCTACTATGAATGTGTTACTGTCGATTTCCCCTTTTATGGCTGTCAGTATTTGCCTTATGTATTGAGGTGCTCCTATGTTGGGTGCATAAATATTTACAATTGTTATATCTTCTTCTTGGATCGATCCCTTGATCATTATGTAGTGTCCTTCTTTGTCTCTTCTAATAGTCTTTATTTTAAAGTCTATTTTGTCTGATATGAGAATTGCTACTCCAGCTTTCTTTTGGTTTCCATTTGCATGAAATACCTTTTTCCATCCCGTTACTTTCAGTCTGTATGTGTCTCTAGGCCTGAAGTGGGTCTCTTGTAGACAGCAAATATATGCGTCTTGTTTTTGTATCCATTCGGCCAATCTGTGTCTTTTGGTGGGAGCATTTAGTCCATTTACATTTAAGGTAATTATCGATATGTGTGTTCCCATTCCTATTTTCTTAATTGTTTTGGGTTCGATATTGTAGGTCTTTTCCTTCTTTTGTGTTTCTTGCCTAGAGAAGTTCCTTTAGCAGTTGTTGTAGAGCTGGTTTGGTGGTGCTGAACTCTCTCAGCTTTTGCTTGTCTGTAAAGGTTTTAATTTCTCCATCAAATCTGAATGAGATCCTTGCTGGGTAGAGTAATCTTGGTTGCAGGTTTTTCTCCTTCAACACTTTCAATATGTCCTGCCACTCCCTTCTGGCTTGCAGAGTTTCTGCTGAAAGATCAGCTGTTAACCTTATGGGGATTCCCTTGTGTGTTATTTGTTGTTTTTCCCTTGCTGCTTTTAATATGTTTTCTTTGTATTTAATTTTTGACAGTTTGATTAATATGTGTCTTGGTGTATTTCTCCTTGGATTTATCCTGTATGGGACTCTCTGTGCTTCCTGGACTTGATTAACTATTTCCTTTCCCATATTAGGAAAGTTTTCAACTATAATCTCTTCAAGTATATTCTCAGTCCCTTTCTTTTTCTCTTCTTCTTCTGGAACCCCTATAATTCGAATGTTGGTGAGTTTAATGTTGTCCCAGAGGTCTCTGAGACTGTCCTCAGTTCTTTTCATTCTTTTTTCTTTATTCTGCTCTGCAGTAGTTATTTCCACTATTTTATCTAACAGGTCACTTTACCGTTCTTCTGCCTCAGTTATTCTGCTATTGATCCCATCTAGAGTATTTTTCATTTCATTTATTGTGTTGTTCATCATTGTTTGTTTCATCTTTAGTTCTTCTAGGTCCTTGTTAACTGATTCTTGCATTTTGTCTATTCTATTTCCAAGATTTTGGATCATCTTTACTATCATTATTCTGAATTCTTTTTCAGGTAGACTGCCTATTTCCTCTTCATTTGTTAGGTCTGGTGGGTTTTTATCTTGCTCCTTCATCTGCTGTGTGTTTTTCTGTCTTTTCATTTTGCTTATCTTACTGTGTTTGGGGTCTCCTTTTTGCAGGCTGCAGGTTCGTAGCTCCTGTTGTTTTTTGTGTCTGTCTCCAGTGGCTAAGGTTGGTTCAGTGGGTTGTGTAGGCTTCCTGGTGGAGGGTACTAGTGCCTGTGTTCTGGTGGATGAGGCTGGATCTTGTCTTTCTGGTGGGCAGGTCCACGTCTGGTGGTGTGTTTTGGGGTGTCTGTAGACTTATTATGATTTTGGGCAGCCTCTCTGCTAATGGGTGGGGTTGTGTTCCTGTGTTGCTAGTTGTTTGGCATAGGATGTCCAGCACTGTAGCTTGCTGGTCGTTGAGTGAAGCTGGGTGCTGGTGTTGAGATGGAGATCTCTGGGAGATTTTCTCCGTTTGATATTATGTGGAGCTGGGAGGTCTCTTGTGGACCAGTGTCCTGAAGTTGGCTCTCCCACCTCAGAGGCACAGCACTGACTCCTGGCTGCAGCACCAAGAGCCTTTCATCCACAGGGCTCCTTAATTTGGGATGATTCGTTGTCTATTCATGTATTCCACAGATGCAGGGTACATCAAGTTGATTGTGGAGCTTTAATCTGCTGCTTCTGAGGCTGCTGGGAGAGATTTCCCTTTCTCTTCTTTGTTCTCACAGCTCCCAGGGGCTCAGCTTTGGATTTGGCCCCGCCTGTGCGTGTAGGTCGCGGGAGGGCGTCTGTTCTTTGCTCAGACAGGACGGGGTTAAAGGAGCCGCTGATTCGGAGGCTCTGGCTCACTCAGGCCGGGGGGGTAGGGAGGGTCACGGAGTGTGGGGCGGGCCTGCGGCGGCAGAGGCCGGCATGACGTTGCTAGCCTGAGGCGCGCCGTGCGTTCTCCCGGGGGAGTTGTCCCTGGATCCCGGGACTCTAACAGTGGCGGGCTGCACAGGCTCCCCGGAAGGCGGTGTGTATAGTGACCTGTTTTCGCATACAGGTTTCTTGGTGGCGGCAGCAGCGGCCTTAGCGTCTCATGTCTGTCTCTTGGCTCCGCACTTTTAGCCGCGGCTCGCGCCCGTCTCTGGAGCTCCTTTAAGCAGCGTTCTTAATCCCCTCTCCTCGTGCACCAGGAAACAAAGAGGGAAGAAAAAGTCTCTTGCCTCTTCAGCAGGTGCAGACTTTTCCCCGGACTCCCTCCCGGCTAGCCACGGTGCACTAACGCCCTGCAGGCTGTGTTCACGCCGCCAACCTCAGTCCTCTCCTGGCGCTCCGACCGAAGCCTGAGCCTCAGCTCCCAGCCCCGCCTGCCCCGGCGGGCGAGCAGACAAGCCTCTCGGTTGGTGAGTGCCGGTCGGCCCGATCCTCTGCGCTGGAATCTCTCCGCTTTGCCCTCCGCACCCCTGTTGCTGTGCTCTCCTCCGCGGCTCCCAAGCTCCCCCTCTCCGCCACCCGCAGTCTCCGCCACCCGCAGTCTCCGCCACCCGCAGTCTCCACCTCCGAAGCTCCCCCACTCCGCCACCCGAAGTCTCCGCCCGCGAAGGGGCTTCCTAGTGTGTGGATACTTTTCCTCCTTCACAGCTCTCTCCCGCTGGTGCAGGACCCGTCCCTATCCTTTTGTCTCTGTTTTTTTCTTTTGCCCTAACCAGGTACGTGGGGGGTTCCTTGCCTTTTGGGAGGTCTGAGGTCTTCTGCCAGCATTCAGTAGGTGCTCCGTAGGAGTTGTTCCACGCGTAGATGTATTTCTGGTGTATCTGTGGGGAGGAAGGTGATCTCCGTGTCTTACTCTTCCGCCATCTTCCTGGAAGTCCTCGTAGTTTTCTTTTTATGTGTGACATCTTTGTCTGGTTTTGGTATCAGAGTGATGGTGGCCTTGCAGAACGCGATTGAGAGTGTTCCTTCCTCTGCTATATTTTGGAAGAATTTGAGAAGGATAGGTGTCAGCTCTCCTCTAAATGTTTGATAGAATTCGCCTGTGAAGCCATCTGGTCCTGGACTTTTGTTTGTTGGAAGATTTTTTTTTATCACAGTTTCAATTTCATTACTTGTGATTGGTCTGTTCAGATTTTCTGTTTCTTCTTGGTTCATCTTGGAAGGTTGTACTTTTCTGAGAATTTGTCCATTTCTTCCAGGTTGTCCATTTTATTGGCATATAGTTGCTTGTAGTAGTCTCTCATGGTCCTTTGTATTTATGCAGTGTCAGTTGTTATTTCTCCTTTTTCGTTTCTAATTCTATTGATTTGAGTCTTCTCCCTTTTTTTCTTAATGAGACTGGCTAATGGTTTATCAATTTTGTTTATCTTTTCAAAGAACCAGCTTTTAGTTTTATTGATCTTTGCTATCTTTCCTTCATTTCTTTTTCAATTATTTCTGATCCGATCTTTATGATTTCTTTCCTTCTGCTAACTTTGGGGGTTTTTTGTTCTTCTTTCTCTAATTGCTTTAGGTGTAAGGTTAGGTTGTTTATTTGAGATTTTTCTTGTTTTTTGCGGTAGGATTGTATTGCTATAAACTTCCCTCTTAGAACTGCTTTTGCTGCATCCCATAGGTTTTGTGTTGTATTTTCATTGTCATTTGTTTCTAGGTATTTTTTGATTTCCTCTTTGATTTCTTCAGTGATCTCTTGGTTATTTAGTAGTGTACTGTTGAGCCTCCATGTGTTTGTAGTTTTTACAGATTTTTTTCCTCTAATTTGATATCTAGTCTCATAACATTGTGGTCATAAAAGATAATTGATATGATTTCAATTTTCTTAAATTTACCAAGGCTTTATTTGTGACCCAAGATATGATCAATCCTGGAAAATGTTCCATGGACACTCGAGAAGAAAGTGTATTCTGTTGTTTTTTCATGGAATGTCCTATAAATATCAATTAAGTATATTTGGTCTAATGTGTCTTTTAAAGCTTGTGTTTATTTATTTTCATTTTGGATGATCTGTCCATTGGTGAAAGTGGGGTGTTAAAGTCCCCTACTATTATTGTGTTACTGTCAATTTCCCCCCCTTTTTTTTTTTTTTGCGGTACACGGGCCTCTCACTGTTGTGGCCTCTCCCGTTGCGGAGCACAGGCTCCGGACGTGCAGGCTCAGTAGCCATGGCTCATGGGCCCAGCCACTCCGCAGCATGTGGGATCTTCCCGGACCGGGGCACGAACCCATGTCCCCTGCATTGGCAGGTGGACTCTCAACCACTGCGCCACCAGGGAAGCCCTCAATTTCCCCTTTTATGGCTGTTAGGATTTGTCTTATGTATTGAGGTGCTCCTATATTGGGTGCATAAATATTTACAATTGTTATATCTTCTTCTTGGATTGATCCTTGGTCATTATGTAGTGTCCTTCTTTGTCTCTTGTAATAGTCTTTATTTTAAAGTCTATTTTGTCTGATATGAGAATTGCTACTCCAGCTTTCTTTTGATTTCAGTTTGCGTTGAATATCTTTTTCCATCCCCTCACTTTCAGTCTGTATGTGTCCCTAGGTCTGAAGTGGTCTCTTGTAGACAGCATATATATGGGTCTTGTTTTTGCGTCCATTCAGCCAGTCTGTGTCTTTTGTTTGGAGCACTGAATCCATTTACATTTAAGGTAATTATCGATACGTATGTTCCTATTACCATTTTCTTAATTGTTTTGGGTTTGTTATTGTAGGTCTTTTCCTTCTCTTGTGTTTCCTGCCTAGAGAAGTTCCTTTAGCATTTGTTGTAAAGCTGGTTTGGTGGTGCTGAATTCTCTTAACTTTTGCTTGTCTGTAAAGGTTTTGATTTCTCCATTGAATCTGAATGAGATCCTTGCTGGGTAGAGCAATCTTGGTTGTAGGTTTTTCTCTTTCATCACTTTAAATATGTCCTGCCACTCCCTTCTGGCTTGCAGAGTTTCTGTTGAAAGATCAGCTGTTAACCTTATGGGGTTTCCCTCGTATGTTATTTGTTGGTTTTCCCTTGCTACTTTTAATATTTTTCCTTTGTATTTAATTTTTGATAGTTTGATTAATATGTGTCTTGGTGTGTTTCTCCTTGGAGTTATCCTGTATGGGACTCTCTGTGCTTCCTGGACTTGACTACTTCCTTTCCCGTATGAGGGAAGTTTTCAACTATAATCTCTTCAAATATTTTCTCAGTCCCTTTCTTTTTCTCTTCTTCTTCTGGAACCCCTATAATTTGAATGTTGGTGCATTTAATGTTGTCCCAGAGGTCTCTGAGACTGTCCTCAATTCTTTTCATTCTTTTTTCTTTATTCTGCTCTGTGGCAGTTATTTCCACTATTTTATCTTCCAGGTCACTTATCCGTTCTTCTGCCTCAGTTATTCTGCTATTGATTCCTTCTAGAGAATTTTTAATTTCATTTATTGTGTTGTTCATCATTGTTTGTTTGCTCTTTAGTTCTTCTAGGTCCTTGTTAAACATTTCTTTGATTTTCTCCATTCTATTTCCAACATTTTTGGATCAACTTTACTATCATTACTCTGAATTCTTTTTCAGGTAGACTGCCTATTTCCTCTTCATTTGTTTGGTCTGGTGGGTTTTTACCTTGTTCCTTCATCAGCTGCATATTTCTCTGTTTTCCTATTTGTTTAACTTACTGTGTTTGGAGTCTCCTTTTCGCAGGCTGCAGGTTCGTAGTTCCCATTGTTTTTGGTGTCTGCCCCCAGTGGGTGAGGTTTGTTCAGTGGCTTATTTAGGCTTCCTGGTGGAGGGTACTGGTATCTGTGTTCCGCCGGTTGGGGCTATATCTTGTCCTTTTGGCAGGCAGGGCCGTGTCTGGTGGTGTGTTTTGGAGTGTCTGTGAAATTAGTATGACTTTATGCAGCTTCTCTGTTGATGGGTAGGGTTGTGTTCCCATCTTGCTAGTTGTTTGGCATGGTGTGTTCAGCACTGGAGCTTGCTGGCCATTGGGTGGAGCTGTGTCTTAGTGTTGAGATGAAGATCTCGGAGAGCTCTAACCAATTGATATTATGTGGGGCCGGGAGGTCTCTGGTGGTCCAATGTCCTGGACTCGGCCCTCCCACCTCGGAGGCTCAGGCCTGAGACCCGGCCAGAGCACCAAGACCCTGCCAACCATAGAGCTCAGAAGAAAAGGAAGAGAGAAAAAAGCAAAAACAAAAAACGAACAGACAGAGCCCTAGGACAAATGGTAAAAGCAAACCTATACAGACAAAATCACACAAAGAGGCATACACATACACACTCACAAAAAAGAGAAAAGGGAAAGAAATATATATGTGTATATATATATATATATATATATATATATATGGAAGAGAGCAACCAAACCCCAGTAAACAAATCCACCAATGATAATAAGCACTAAATACTAAACTAAGATAAACATAAAACCAGAAAAAAAATAATGCAGAAAGCAAACCGCAAGTGTACAGTTGCTCCCAAAGTCCACTGCCTCAATTTTGGGAACATTCGTTATCCATTTAGGTATCCTTCAGATGTAGGGTTTATCAGGTTGATTGTGGGGATTTAATCTGCTTCTCCTGAGGCTGCACAGAGAAATTTCCCTTTCTCTTATTCTTTCACACAGCTTCTGGGGTTCAGCTTTGGTTTTGGCCCCAACTCTGTGAGTAGGCCACCCTCAGGAGTCTGTTCCCTGCCCAGAGAGCTGGGGGTTAAAGCAGCGGCTGATTAGGGCTCTCTTGCTCTCTAAGGCCAGGGGGAGGGAGGGGTACAGTAGTCATTATTGGGATGTGGGGCGAGCCTGAGGCGGCAGAGGCCAGCGTGACGTTGCACCAGCCTGAGGCACGCTGTGTATTCTCCCGGGGAAGTTGTCCTTGGATCCCGGGACCCTGGCAGTGTCGGGCTGCACAAGCTCCCAGGGAGTGTGTGGATAGTGACCTGTGCTGGCACACAGGATTCTTGGTGGCAGCGGCAGCAGTGTTAGCAGTTCAGTCCCGTTCTGTGGTCCGAGCTGATAGCCGTGGCTCACGCCCATCTCTGGAGCTCGCTTAGGCAGTGTTCTGCCTTCTGTGGGCACACTGGGAAGGAATCCCCACTCCATGCACACCCCAAAACAAAGGTCTCTTGCCTCTCTGGCAGGTCCAGACTTTTTTCGGACTCCCTCCCATCTAGCCATGGTGCACTAACACCCTGCAGGCTGTGTTCACGCCGCCAACCCCAGTCCTCTCCCTGCGCTGTGACCGAAGCCCGAGACTCAGCTCCCAGCACCCCCTCACCCCGCCCCAGCAGGTGAGCAGACAAGCCTCTCGGGCTGGTGAGTGCTGGTCGGCCCCGATCCTCTGTGCAGGAATCTCTCCGCTTTGCCCTCCGCACCCCTGTTGCTGTGCTCTCCTCCACGGCTCCGAAGCTTCCCACCTCCGCCCCTCTCAGTCTCTGCCCGCGAAGGGCCTTCTAGCGTGTGGAAACCTTGCCTCCTTCACGGCTCCCTCCCACTGGTGCAGGTCCCGTCCCTATCCTTTTGTCTCTGTTTTTTCTTTTTTCTTTTGCCCTACCCAGGTACGTGGGGACTTTCTTGCCTTTTGGGAGGTCTGAGGTCTTTTGCCAGCATTCAGTGGGTGTTCTATAGTTGTTCCACGTGTAGATATATTTCTGATGTATTTGTGGGGAGGAAGGTGATCTCCGCGTCTTACTCCTCCTCTCCATCTTGAAGGTCTCCCGCACTGATCTGTTTGTTTGTTTAGCGCTGCATGGCATGTGGGATCTTAGTTCCCCAGCCAGCGATCGAACCTGTGCCCCCTGCATTGGAAGCACAGAGTCCTAATCACTGAACCCCAGGGAAGTCCCTGCATTAGTGTATTTTTGAAGAAAACTTATTCTTACATATAGGTTGGTCACAGTAATGAATAATATTGCCATTACATACATATCAGTATGGACTGATACTCAGATACTTATTTTATACTTTGGGTTATAATCCAATACTACCTTATTTTGTTGCTCAAGTTGTTCCAATTTTGGCTACTGGGAACTTTTTCAGTTCGTTCTTGTATCCCTTTGTCTCAATCTGTTTTTAACGTAAATCACATTATTCTTTTATCTTTATCTCTTTATTCTCCCATTTCAGGTATTTGTATATCTAAAGTGTTATTGTCAATGAATAATGTAGGGTCCAAGCTGATGAGCAGGAGTCGGGACCACCAAGATATTTTATGTCAAACCAGCTCAAAATTTCAGTGAGATAATTTCCTTGAGGTTAAAAAAAAGCTCAAATGCCAGGATTTATTATTGTATATGTGTGGGTAGATATTTTTTCCAAACAGTCTCATGTGCTTATTTAGGTAAAGTGTTGAAATGGTGTAAGGCCAAATCTTTGCTTTTGACCTCATCCTGTCCAGTCTGTGCCACTTGCCATTACCGGGTTAATTTTTCTAAAGTATAAGTCTACATATGTTACTCCTTTATAGCCTGCAATAACTCCTTAGTGCTTACCAAATAAAAGGCCAAATCATTAGCCCAGTATTCACTACATTGCATGCCAAGGTCCCAAATCAGTTTTTAAAATCTTTCATTTCTCATTATTTTCCTACTTATACCATATGTCCCTGCCAAGTCGAACCTAAGCTCATAAAGATGTTTTTTCCGTTTTTTGCCTCTATAGTTTCACTAATGTTGCTGATGGGAAGCAACACCCATTTCTATTCATCTTGTGTCAAAAATCTTCCCTTTTCCCCATCCAATCCATTTCTACCATTGTCTGTCCTGCCCTGTGGTCTGGGAGGCTGACCTGTGGTCCCCAGCAATACTGTTCTTCTCTCTGCCTTCCTGGTGTGTTCAACCAATGGCAAGCCCAGAAGGACATCAGAAAATGAGGTCAGGGTAGTTTTCCCCTTGTTTCCTTCCTGAGGGGTTACCCCAGGCTGCTCAGGTCCTCTCAGGGCAGCCGTTACACAGCTTTCTCCTTTGGGATGCAGGTAACTGCTCCCTCCCATCCTCCCGAGGCCTAGGGATGGTAACGGTTCAGCTGTTGTTGCACAATCCCCTGTCATTTCCCTGTACCTCCCACCCACACCTTTGTAAATGGTCTTCATTAAATCCTTGTATTATCACAGTTTGAGTGCCATCTATTTCCTCTTGTGACCCTGATGCTCACTTCTTCTTTAGAATTAAAACCACTTCTTTCAAGAAACTTTCACTTACACTTCTCACAGGATATCATCTTTCCTTCCTCTGAGCATAAAATAGCACTTCATCTAAAGGCATTATTCAAAGTTTGCATTTTATTTGAGGGATTTTCTAATGCCTTCTTTTTGAGTATAAAGTCTCTAAGGGGAAGAGGACCAGCTTATTTCCCTTCATTCCCCACAGTCCCTAACAGTGTCCTGCATGGTACTAGGTACGTGAGGCATTATTTGCTAAATGCATGAATATTTGAAAACATATCTTCCAAGAGTTATGTTTGTTAACTTACACAAAGTTCTCATTCACTTGAGAAAGGAAGTGGGATTTTTGCAAAGAATGGGAAAATTAATGTTTTCTTCCCATACTCAAGATACGTTCTATAGAATACTGACAAAATCATGTTGATTTCTACTTTACTATATCCTCAATAGCTAATTCTGAGAATCTTGGAAAAATGAGTTGGAAATGACTTGACTGAATTTCAGATGATGACATTCTACAGAACATTTCCAAATATTCTGTATTCTATTCCACCTCTTTCAAAGTTCACCTTCTCTTTCCTGTTTAACCTCACCTCATTATTTATAGATGCATTATGCCACAATTAATCCAAATATTACATAGCATAATTTTCATTTGCTCTACTACTTTATAATTATTTACCAGTTTCTTTCATCAATTTGTTTGTATTAGCAGGGAAAGTGCTTTCCACTTCTTTTGTATCTCACCACACTCTTGTATTTTGCAAGTGGTGCTTCATTAATAGACCATCAGAATTCTGAGAAGTCTAGAGAAGTCACCATCCCTTTATTTGCTAAAATATAGTTTCAAAATATAGAGTTATTTTTTTGAACTGAATGTTTGTGTCCCCCCAGCCACAAAACTCATATGTTGAAACCCTAACCCCCAGTGTGATGGTATTAGGAGGTGAAGCCTTTGGGAAGTAATTAGGTTTAGATGAGATCATGAAGGTGAGGGCCCCATGATGGGAATACTGTCCTCATAAGAAGAAAGGCCAAAAACTCTCTCTCTGTCTCCAATATTTGAGGACACAGCAAAAAGGTGGCCAACTGCAAGCTAGGAAGAGCATCCTCACCAAGGAACCGAACTGGCTCATACTTGATCTTGGACTTCCCAGCATTCCGAACTATGAGAAATAAATTCCTGTTGTTTAACCTGTTTAAGCTATGTTACTTTGTTATGGCAGCCCAAACAAGCTTTCTTCATTTGAAGAAATCAAAGTCAATCTTTATATTAAGATAACATTTGAGAGACTTAAATAATTGTTATTATTGAATTATTATTCAAAATAATGCTGAGTTTACAAAGCCCTTGATTATATTTCTCAACATTCACAGATTCTGGGACTTACCATTGTTTTTTTAGAAAGTATGCATGGCTCTCCTTCTGTTGATGTCTCTCTTGATTTGGCAAAGAGAACACAGAGGACAGCAAAGGGTCACGATATAGTCATCACAAATGGATCCCTGTTTGAAAATATAAAAGAAACAGAAATGTAAAATCCACCTATTTGGGAATTAAGACTTGTGGATTTTCAAGACATTTTGAAGAGAAGCAGAAGGCATTGATCCTTTGAATTTGGAGTTTGGATGGATACATTTAGGAAAATGTTAGTTGATTTCTCTATATAGCTCCTGTCTCTTTTTATGAAATCAAATGTTTTCCTATAATTTGTGATATTGAAAATGGAAGATATCTAACCAAACTATCAATATGAGGGTAAAATAAGGAGTTTCATGAAGTAAAATCTCTTTTCTCCTCTACCCTCTCTCTTTCTCAGGAAGCTACTAGAGGATGTCTCCACCAAAGTGAAGGAGCAAACCAAGAAAGGTATAAGAAACCAGAGACTAACATGGGGGAGCGGTTAATGGAATCTCCAGTCATGGCGAAGGAGATCTCAGGGCAAAAGCAGAGCACCAGGAGTGAAAAGCATCTAGTTCAAAGGGTAGCGGGTCAGGGAGTGATTTCATCAAGGAGACGAAAATGATAGAATGTCTGATGTATTGAATGTTTGGGGAAGAGATTTAGAAAACTGGGAAAGAGTTTGGGACTGCACTACTCTTAAGTAAATGAAAAACTCCTAATGAAAAAGCCAAGCATTATTAATAGTAGGAAAAACAAAGTTTAGTAGAAAAGGCAATCATAGTTCATTACACGATTCAACTCAACTCTGAAGAGCAAGCAGAGCTATCATAATATAAATACTAAATACGGATTTAACCAAAATTATATATAACTATATTGGAAGGAGTGAGGTAGGGGTAGGGTGCATGTCCATGGTGGGGAAGGGGGATAAAACAGAACTAAATTCTCATCTTCCACAGTAAGAAGTCCAGAGACAATGCCCCAAACTGCAAAGTCAAAAAGTAGCAATACAAGTCTACTATTTGGAGATACGGAGGTAAACACCCAAAGATCAGCCTTTGGAAAGAGGAAGTAGGGGAGAGAAGTTTGGGGAGTACTATTTTCCTTAACAAACCTTATAAATTAGATAATTTTAAAAACTATGTGCTTGCAGAGCTTTGTTAACTAAAATGAAAGCTGTACTAGAAAACAGGGATGGGGGGATTTAGTGAGCCAGAAATCATGAGCAATTTTTGGAAAAAAAAAATGAAGCAGATGGGATTACATTGATGGAGAAAGTAAAACAGAGCTAAGGAACATGAAACCTAACATAGTCAGAGGCACGGTATTTGATAAACCCCAAACGAAAAACTCTCAGTTCAGAAAGGAGGAAGAATGGGCTGGGGAATGAAAGATGAGTGGTTAACTGATGCCAGCTTGAGCAGCTGGGCCAGCCCAGAGCTGCCAGCTGTGGCCTTGCCTGGAACACAGCCTGCAGAGCAGTTTAACAGATGACCCTAATGTGGGCTTTGGGGCCCCAGAAGAGAAGAGGGGTGAGATAAGTGGGGCAGCTATTCACCTATCACATAAGAGGTCAGACTCTCAAAGACTCACCACAAACACACTAAAAGAAATAATAAAAGGTAAAGACATTTTAGCACAGCTGATAAATCTAAATCACTCCCACCCATGAGATAGCCAAATTATTTTACGTTTGGTATTCATCAAATGGTATTTTTTTCCTTCTTTTCATTTTTGGCTGAATAGAACTTTCCTGGTTCCTTTTGTTCCCTTTAGTAGTTTTAGATGTTCCACAACTAATTTTTATTAGCAATGACCCTTAAATTTTTACCCACAACTTAACATTATATATTAAAAAAATTTTTTTGACATCTTTATTGGAGTATAATTGCTTTACAATGTTGCGTTAGTTTCTGCTTTATAACAAAGTGAATCAGCTATACATATACATATGTTCCCGTATCTCCTCCCTCTTGCATCTCCCTCCCTCCCTCCCTATCCCAACCCTCTAGGTGGTCGCAAAGCACCCCGCTGATCTCCCTGTGCTCTGTGGCTGCTTCCCACTAGCTATTTTACATTTGGTTGTGTATATAAGTCCATGCCACTCTCTCACTTTGTCCCAGCTTACCCTTCCTCCTCCCCATGTCAAGTCCATTCTCTACATCTGTGTCTTTATTCCTGTCCTGCCCCTAGGTTCTTCAGAACAATTTCTTTTCTTTTTTTTAAGATTCCATATATATATGTTAGCATACAGTATGTGTTTTTCTCTTTCTGACTTATTTCACTGTATGACAGACTCTAGGTCCATCCACCTCACTACAAATAACTCAATTTTGCTTCTTTTTATGGCTGAGTAATATTCCATTGTATATATGTGCCACATCTTCTTTATCCATTCATCGGTTGATGGACATTTAAGTTGCTTCCATGTCCTGGCTATTAACATTATATTTATCTTGAGATTCATCAACGTTGTAGTGGGTATCAATAGTTCATTCCTTTTTATTGCTAAGTAGTATCCATATAATGGATAGATCACAATTTGTTTATCCATTCACCTGCTGGGGGACATTTGGGTGGTTTTTAGTTTTTGGCTATTACAAGCAAAACTGCTCTGAACATTTGTGTACAAGTCTTGGTATGGATATATATTTTTGTAGGGTAAATATCTAGGAGCAGAATGGCTGGGCTAAAAAGTAGGTGTATATTTAACTTTTTAAGAAACTGTATTTTACATTCCAATCAGCAGTGCATGAGAGTTTCAGTTCCTCCATATCTGCTCACACTTGGTGTGGTTTAGGCTGATTAATTTTAGCTATCCCAATAGGTGTGTAGTTGTATCTCATTGTGGTTTTAATTTGCATTTCTCTAATGACTGATGATATTGAACATCTTCTTATGTTCTTATTTGCCATTCAAATGTTTTCTTTTTTTTTCTAATTTTATTGTTTGGGTTAAAAATATATACTTAACATGAGATCTACCCTCTTAACACATTTAAGTTTACACAACACAACGATTTGAAGAATGCCAGAATAATTATACTGAGTGAAAGAAGCTACACACTGTATAGTTCTATTATATAAAATGGTAGAAAATGAAAACTAATCTATAGTGACAGAAAGCATATTGGTGGTTACTTGGGGAAGAGGGGAGGGGAAAGAAGGAAAGATTACAAAGGGATGTGAGTAAATTTTGGGGGTGATGAATATGTTCAGTATTTTGACTGTGAGGTTTCACAGGTATATACATATGTCTAAACTTATCAAATTGTTCATTTTAAATATATGCAGTTTATTGTAAGTCAGTTATACCTCAGTAATGTTCTTTTTATAAAAAAATGTGTATTTATCTATCAATGCCAGACAAAGCCTTTAGAATATCTTAGTTTCTTCCTCTTCCTTCCAATCTTCCAAATTTTGTCAAAACCAACTGAAGTTTTAGTTTTAGACTGTTATTAATTTTTCAAACTCCTAATGAGCATTTAAAAAAATTGATTATGTACTAAGCCTTTAAAAAAGTTGATAACTTTCATGTTAAATAGTCATAGCATAATAAATAAAGAGCTCCTACAAATCAATTAGAAAAGAAAAACAACTCAATAAAACAATGAACAAAGTATATGTACAGATAATTTATAGAAGAAATGAAAAAGGACAATAAACTTTCAAAAAGTTGCTTGATCTATCTAATAAAAATTTAACTAAAACGACAAGGAAATATCATTTCCTCTCTGACAGGCAACATGAAAAAATATTATATTGGCACACGTATAATATTAATAAATTATAAATTGATATAATCTTTTTGAAGGGATACTTAACAGTATTTTTCAAATTTTGAATGTGCATATCCTGTGATCTGTCAATCTAATCTAGTACACTATCCTACAAAAATACCAGTGCATGTACAAAATCATATACGTACAACTATTTAAACTGCAATATCACTTAACCTTTCATCAATAAGGAAGTGATTAAGTATGTTATCTCTATGATGGAATACTATGCAGATATTAAAAAGAATCTGTATTACAGACATAAAAGGTGTCTACCATATATTAAGTGGAAAAAACAGGTTACAATATAGTATGAACTCATTAAAAAAAAAAAAGCAATAAATTAGCCCTGCATATCCCAAACCCCATATGTCTAGATCTATAGCTATAGCTACATCTAATCTATATGTATATGCCTTATAGGCATAGGAAAAAGAAACCTGAGGAAGGAGACCACCAAGTTACTAATAGAATTTATCACTGAGTAGAGATTTTCACTTTTTATTTTATATACCTCTGTGTTTGGATTTGTCATAAAATTACCTATATATGTATTATCTTGTATAATTAAAAAAGTAAGAAATATTTTCAAATAAAAAATAAAATAATTTCAATGGAATAAGATAAGTTCCTAAAATATTTTGCCTATTTATTTATTTATTTTTGCTGTACACGGGCCTCCCACTGTTGTGGCCTCTCCCATTGCGGAGGACAGGCTCCAGACGCACAGGCCCAGCGGCCATGGCCCACTGGGCCCAGCCTGCTCCGTGGCATGTGGGATCTTCCCAGACCGGGACATGAACCCGTGTCCCCTGCATCGGCAGGTGGACTCTCAACCACTGCGCCACCAGGGAAGCCATCTGTCTATTTATTGATATTTGTTTCCTGTGATGGTTAATTTTATGTGTAAACTTGGCCAGGTCATAGTACCCAGATATTAGATCAAACACTATTCTAGATGTTTCTGTGAAGATAATATTTTAGATGAGATTAACATTTAAATCAGTAGACTTAGAGTAACCCTCCATAATGTGGGTGGGTCTCATCTAATTAGTTGAAGGCCTTAATAGAGAAAGAACAACTTCCCCTGAGTAAGAAGGAATTCTGCCTGGTGGGCCTACTTACTTTACGGGGTTGGTGTAAGGATTAAATGATGTAACATATGTAATATACCTGGGGCATAGTAGGCTCTGAACATTCCTCTTCCACTGTATGACATACATTGCAAATACAAGAGTTGTTTATTTTCTAAGGTTTTCACAGAAACATAGAAGGAGGTCCCATAACCAGAGGATCTATTGCTACAGTAATGGAATACAAGGTTGCAGATGCTAGGAAACTCCTACTAATCAAATTCGTATGATGATGGGTACCATCAAATTGTCTCCATGTTTATGACAATTATTTTGAACGTGGGCGCATACTTGAATGATACAGTGTCATAAGAGACTCACCGGGATGCCGTATCGAGTCCTGTAGAGGGTCCTCATTGCAACACTTGTTCCACACAGACAGCATTCATTCATATCAGATGCAACTTGACATGCAAGACACGTGAAGCAAAATATGCCACAGAGACCTGGACACATGAAATCAGAGGTACAAATTACTCCACTCTGCCCCCACCACAGCTGAAAGTTAGTGTGCTTTCATGAATGGCGGTCCAAATCCTGGGGCCTTTGTCACACATCCTGCTGCCAAGTCCATCTTCACTGCTTTTGCTCAGCAACGCATCAGCTTCTCCCTTCTCTCCACCCAATCATTTCTGGAATAACCACACCTTGGAAAGTCTGTATTCTTTTTGTAGTACTGCCTTCATCCATGTATTGAATGATTCACTGAAACCTAGCCATGTTCCAGAGATTATCCTCAGTACTGACAATGCCTCTGTCTGAAGTCTAGAAGGGAAGTTAGATCATATGAAAAATTCTCCAACAGAAACCTACTCAGGATGCCAAGGAGTCACTCACACAAATGGGGCCTCCAGTGCTCTGGGAAGGAAATGTTGCTTGATCTGAATATTGAAGGATGATTAGGAATTTTATAGGTAGAGGAAAGGGAAAAGACCCTCTTTAGATAACATGGTATGTCTAGGCAATGACTGGTTTTCATTCAACATGGCTGGAGCCAGGGATGGGACGGGGATGAAGCTGGACCCATGGCGAGTTGGAGACTGGATAAAGAGGAAGTACGAGTGCTCAGAATGGGTCATGGTAGTCATGAGGAACCTCTGAAATATTTTAAGAAGGGAGAATGATTTGGTCAGATCTACAATTAAGAAATTCTGTATGAAGATATTAAGCTCATATTAGGACTTGTAATTCACTTATTTGAGTAACAATACTAGGGGTTAGGGGATTAGAATGTTCATCTTTAGAAGGTTTTATTATTGTGGTTTCATTATCACTATGATATGCAGATGTTGAACTAATGTCCCGAGAAGTGTAAGTCATCACCCCAGGTCATCCAGTAGGACAATGACAGCAAATCAATAAACCCAACTGTTCCATTTCCTAGGTAATTCTTTCCCTCTGTGCTTTTTTAAAAAATATTATTTTTAATATCTAATATTACTTTAAATATTATTTTACAATCTACTTTAAAAAAATTTTATTTATCTTTATTTTTGGCTGCGTTTGGTCTGCGTTGCTGCGCTCGGGCTTTCTCTACTTGCAGAAGGCAGTGGTTACTGTTCATTACGGTGCGCGGGCTTCTCATTGCGGTGGCTTCTCTTGTTGCGGAGCACAGGCTCTAGGCACACAGGCTTCAGCAGTTGTGGCTTGCAGTCTCTAGAGTACAGCCTCAGTAGTTGTGGCGCATGAGCTTAGTTGCTCTGCAACATGTGGGATCTTCCCGGACCAGGGTTTGAACCCGTGTCCCTTGCATTGGCAGGCGGGTCCTTAACCACTGCGTCACCAGGGAAGCCCCCCTTTAGGCTTTTCAATGTAATTATTAACTCGATTTCAAATTTCAATTCCAGTGATAAGTTAGAGGTTAACAAATTTTCCTTTCCTGTCTCAGAACACTGTGTAGACTTCAAGGAGGCAGGAAAACAAAACCAAAAACCTCAGAGCAAAATTTGTTATATAGGCAGGTTTGTTTGTTTCCTGCTTGGTGTTGAGAACTAAGCATTTGACCTTTCTGACACCCCCATCTTCTCTCAAACTTCCTCTCTCCCAAGTTTACTTAGAGAGCGCTCATAAAAGAAACAAAACAAAAAACAAGGAGGGTCAGAGATATTTTACCCAATGAGAAGTTAATTGCCTTTAGAATTCTTTATTCTTAGGTGTATAACAAAGCTAAATGTACAAATAAAATAATTTTTCTCTGAGCTCATGCTGAAACCATGGATGAAAATTATCCCTTGTTTACTGGGCACAGTGTAACTATAAAATAATGAGTTTAATTTATGTGTAACAAGAGCAGTCTTTTTTTTAATCAAGTAAAACTTGAAATGTCTCTTTTAATATGATGTATGGTCTATTTATAGTCATTAGGCCAAGTCTGTTCACTGTTAGAGTTATCAGCTTTTTGCCTATTATCTTAACTCCAGAACTTATTTTAGGAGTAAGACTATTCTTCGAAGGGTGGAGAACAATTAATTTACAGTCCGTACAGGTTTTTTCTGTTAACAAAGCATTGCCTGACACACAGGGTACTTTGGCATCAGTGGGGAACGTTTACTACACAATAAGGGAGGAGTGAGGGAAGGATTTGGTCTTTGGTAATTCACCTCCGCATCAGTTACGGGGGCACTTTCCCCAGCACTTACAGACGCCGCAATCGCTGAAGCAGTCACACATGCCCGTCTGCCAGTTAGAGGTTTGAGGAACCGGACCAGCTCCAGGCTGAGTTACAATGACCACTGGAGATGGAGCTTGCATTTTCGATGCAGGGTCTTACGTGGCAGTGGTCTGAAAGGAAAAACTTGGTGTAAGTAGCCTGGAGGTTGCTCTTGGAAGCCTGTTTTGAGGTACTCTGCTTCACGGGCAAGTGAGGCAATTTAGACCAAGTGACTTGTTGATCTTTGAAGAACAGAATTTCTGCAGAGGCCCCTGGGGGAAGGGATTCACTGAACTGGTAAAACGTACAGATTCTTCTCTTGGTGTTAGGGAACGTAACAGGGTTGTAAGAACTATTTTAAACAGGTGCCTGGTCTCCACACAAGACAGGGAAACAAATTAGAAAACCTGTGATAATGACCATGCCAACTAAAAATTGTTGCACGCTGTTTGGTTCTACAAGAACGAAGTCACCCGCCACTGCAGTCGCTGACCTTCAACACACCCTGAAAGGAGTTCAGCACGGTGATCAGGAATGAGGCACTGTGTGTTCTGGGAAACACTGGCAGAACAGGCCTTCAGAGAGTTAGATATTTTTTAGGAGAAGATTTTATGAGCCCCATTTCTTACATCTTCTCATATCTAGAAAAGCACTAAAATCATTAACGGAGGCGTCTGCTCCCCGTGACCAGCAGCAACCTTCTGCCAAAATGTGTGCTTGACGCACGTGCCCCCTTCACCAAAATCGCGTGCATACTCACCTCCCCTCCGACCTCTTTGCAGCAGGTCCTCAGAGCTATCTGTGAGGCTCTTCTCCTAGGCTATAGTCCTCATTTGGCTCCAAATAAAACTTAACTCACAACACTCACGTTGTGCATTTTTTTTCAGTTGACAGAAGGAGTAGTGAATTATGGAAACGGACTTCTGTAAAATTGCACCATCCTAAGCTTTTGTGTACTTGCAACCTTTCTCCTCTTGCCCCTCTTTTATGTTCCCTTTTGCTGTGGACTTGTTTCTGATGAGCAGTTGTAAAGGAAAAACTCCCCTGTTTTCTGTCTACTCACAGAACACTGTCACCTGTGATCACCAAATGTGTGGTAGCTTTTTTCCACACCAAGCAATTCTGCAACACCAGATGGGGGTCCATTGGATTGCACCCTGCAGGCCTGCGAGCCCCGTACTTGTCCGGAGACCGAAGAAAGAGCCCAGAGTCAGTGACAGAAACATCAATGGTTTAATGGATAGGGGGATCTTACATTTCTGAAGCAAGGTCCTGGAGTGACAGCCCACCAGTCTTCGCTCCCAGGGCAGGGGATGGGGGGAGAGGGAGGTTACCAGTTTTAGGGAGGATTGACATCAGGTTGGCTCACTGGTTACCAGGGAAACAAGCAGAGGAGCACAGCCTCTCACCACCCCTTTGATAAGCTATCACAGGGGAGATATTCTGATCTAAAGCTTAGAACAATCACTAGCTGGGGCAGGGGGCAAGTACGTAGGTATTTGCTGATTAGGGAAGGTCAGTCATCTGAATAGAATGTAGGTTAAGCAGGGACTGGTAAGCAGAGAATGTACAGAGAACAAGAGAACAGACATCTTGAGGAGCCTGCCCATACAGTGTCCTACAATTTGGCTCAATTCTGACACTGTCTATAGGAGACAGTGTCAGATTCCACGTGTTAAGGGCTCAGTCCCACAAGACTGCCCTCCCTCCCCTACTTCAGATGCCAATTGTAAGACCAGGTTGTCACCTGTGCTTCTGACCAACTAGATCAGAGGTTCCCATGACCCCTTCCTCAGGTTTGATAAATTTGCTGGATTGGCTCACAGAACTCAGGAAAATAGATTACTTACTAGATTATTGATATATTACAAAGGCTATTAAAGGATAAGAATGAACAACCAGATGAAAAGATACAGAGGGTGAGGTTCAGAGCCTGTGGAGTTTGGGGTGGGCCACCTTCCCAGTACACCAACCCCAAAGCTCTCTGAACCTGTCCTTTTGGGTTCTTATGGAGCCTTGATTACACAGGCATGATTCATTAAATCATTGGCCATTGGTGATTGAATTCAGTCTCCAAACCCCTCTCCCCTCCCCTGGAAGTCTGAGAGCTTCGCAAAAAGTTCCAACCCTCTAAACAAAGATTGGTTTCTCTGGCAACCAGCACCCTCAAGGGCTTTCAAAAAAGTCACTTCATTAGCATAAACTCCTCTGTAGTTGAGAGGGGCTTGTTATGAATAACAAGACACCTTTATTGCTCTTACCATGTAAGAAATTCCAAAGATTTTAGGAGCTCTGTGCCATGAACGGGAATGAAGACCAAATATGTATTTCTTATTAAAAACCACAACATCACAGTAGTCCTCTCCAATCTTCCTTCATCCAAGTTGGTCCTTCACTTCAAATTTACCTGGAGCCTGTATCCCTCTGACAGTGCAGACTGTCAGTGCTGACAGACCCTTGGTACGTGTTAGGGGCAAGCCCTGATGCTGTGCCCCAGCAACGTTTATTATGAAGTACATTTTGTTAGGTGGGTCCTAATTTCTCTCCATCATGAGAGGCAGTGTGGGGTCATGCAACATTGATTTGATTTGAAGTGAGAATATCTTTGCTCAAATTCTGGTTTCCTAAACTGTGTGATCTTGGACTAGTCATTGATCAGCCTAGTTATTTAACTAATCATTTAAATTTCCTCTTACTAATCTTTAAAAATGGAAATGGTTTCTGACCTATCCACCTTCTGTGCTTATTGAGAGTATTTTCTTTTGTCCTGTATTCTGAAGTGGAAATGTATTACATCTCAGTGTCTAGCACACTGTGAGTGAATCAAGCATATAATAAGTACTTAATTCAAGAAGACAATGAAAATTACCTTCTATGAGTACCTTCTATGAGATAAAGTCTAGGGATGAATTTAATGAACAATAAAAAAAAATCAGATTAGTATCAGGGAGTACGGCTAAAATGTACAAAAATGCAGCAAGGAAATTTCTTTTGATGATTTCCACAAATATCTGTTGGCAATAATATCAGCTAATATTCATTGAAATTCTACCCTATATCAGGCACTGTGCTAGACTCACACTGTCCACTTAATGTTGCAACAGCCCTGCCAAGTAGGAATTATTATATTTATTGAGTTGATGAGGAAATGGAGGCTCAGAGAGTTTAAGTAAATTATGAAATTCAAATCCTTCTCTGGCTCACTCCACAGTCCCTGTCCCTCCCTTTGCCCCTTAGCTTTAGAGCCCTGCTCCATCACAGCACTTATTACAGGGTAGCATTTTCATTGGTTTGTTGTGATCTCCTTGAGAACTGGAACTCTCTTTTCATATTTATTCCTTTAGCACCAACTTCAATGTAGTCTAATAGAAGGTACTTTTCCTTGTCTTCTTGAATTAAGTACTTATTATATGTTTGATTTACTCACAGTGTGCTAGACACTGAGATGTAATACATTTCCACTTCAGAATTCAGGACAAAAGAAAAACACTAAAATTGAAAATACAGTGCTTTGAGATACTCAGGCAATGTGATTATACTAATGCTTTCTTGTATTATTTCCCTCATAGGGCAGTGTCAAAAACAAGCAAATTACCTCCATTGTTCCATATTACTTTACACTTTTTCTATTTCTTGAATTAACTGGGTTTCTTTCTAGATTGCATTGCCCAGTAATGCCTGGCTAGTTTGGTAGTTCCCATGGACAAAAAGGGAGAGCAGTATATGAAACAAGGCAACATCTTGGATGTTTTTCCACACAATTGAAAGCGTATCAACAATGGTTCAAACATGTCTAAATCTGCCCAGGCTTCATCATAGCTAATTGTAAATTAACCAGGTCAATCATTATAAATGGTCCCCTGAGTCCTAGCAAACAGCCTCATGTGAAGGACACAGTGTTTTTGGATGACTATTAAACGAGTTTATTTTTATTTTTTTTAGAAAGAAGGAAGAAGCTTTAAACCGTTTTTTTAAAGGTTTCTGTCTGTTGAACTTTATCACCATCAGAAAACAGCTCTAGGTATTTCCCTTCCCATTAGTGAGTGTGGTCTGCAAACATATATTTTTCTAAGTTTTAATAAAATGATTATAGGTACACAAAGAGAGGACAAAATCTGACATTAAGTATTAAAAAAAATCTTTAAAATGAGAGAAATTTAAAAGCCCCAAGGTTGATAAAATGACAAGGCAGGAACAGATAATTCACAAAAGAAGACATGAAAATGACCTTAAGTATATTAAAAAAGATGTTCAAACTCACTCAATATTAAAGAAATGCAAATTAAACACTTGTCAGGTGGCAAAAATTAAAGAGTATGCAACACATTCTTTTGGTAAGGCTGTGGAGGAACAGGTACTTATATATTTCTGGTGAGAATGCAAACTGGTGCAACCATTCTGGAAGGAACTTTAGCAATACTTAACAAAACTACACTTACGCTTACCATTTGCCCAAGTAATACCATATCTAGAAATTCATCCTGAAGATATACCTCCAAAAATGCAAAAACACATATGCATGAGGTTATTCCTAGCAGCATTGTTTGTTTTTGCAAAATAATTGTAAGCACTATATGGGAGACAGGTTGAATAAACTATGGTACACCCACACAGTGGAGTGTTATGCAGCTATCAAAAAAAGAAGGAGGACGAGCTCTATAAACTGACATGAAGTAACTTCCAAGATATATATAAGTGGGAAAAAAATGCACAAAAGAATGTTTTCGGTATGATATCCTTCATGTAAGAGATAAAGGGAAATAAGAAAACACACATGTATCTGTTCAATTGTGCAATAAATAATACAGGAAGAATAAACCAGACACAAATGAAACTTGTTATGTTCAGGGTAAATGAGGTGGAAAGAATGAGAGAATGGAAATGGAGTAGCAGGGCTGGGGGCAACACTTCTCTAAGTGTACCTTTTCATATGGCTCTGACTCTTCCAACCATGCTAATATTTCACATATCAAGTCAACGCATAAATGGATAGTCAAAATCAAAGAGAATGTGGCAGGATCCCAAAATGCAATATAAACAGTAACAAATAGACCTGACTGTATTACAATTAATATTATAACCACACTGAGGAAGAAAAAGGTAACCTAAATAAACTTGGAAAGTATTTTGACTATATAACATAAAGCTATAAAAAAAACCTGACAAATATTATACTCTAGTTACTAAACTTGTTTTTCACAGAGGTATGAATTAGCAATTCCGAAATCTATCTATCTATCTATCTATCTATATATGGCTTGAATAATATACTGTGGATAATGAGATTGAGATTTTTCCCTGTCAGAGAAAGAAATTACAAATAAGGAAAGGAGGACAGCTAGTATGAGTCCTATTGAGTTGGAATCATTGGTATGAACTCATGGTTATTTACACACACACACAGTTGTAAATGAGGGGGTAAGACTCCTTTGTGGGGTCTTTAAGGGTCACTCCAACACAGCTACGGAAATCCCATTCAGACAAGCATATGAAATTAAAGAATTTATTCTACTCACAGGTCCTAAAGGGGGAGGCATGACATGCCCAAAGGGCCATGCAAAGTCCCTTAGAAGCCTGAAGTTTGGTAACAACAGGCGTCGAGAGAGCAGAGCCAGGACTCGTGGGCGAATGCCTTTATTGAGGGTCATGAGTGGGGTAGCTTGTGGCATGCAGGAAGCATTCTCACTGGGTAATTTAAATGTAACTTGGTCAATGTGGAAAGTAGGAAAAGGGTAAGATGGGGAAGTCATTATAAGGCTTATGAACACATGTACTGGGGATGGGTACTTAGAAGTGGGCAATAACTTGGTAAAAGTTCAAAACAGGCACTTAGAAAGCCACTGAGGCAACAAACAACAACTTTACAGTACACACACACACACCCATACACACAGAGAGATATAGAAATGTGTATGAATACATAAATATTTCCTAGCCCTCTCCATTGAGAGGACCTAGAAGGAACAACAACCCACTATCAATGAACACACCTTGTGCCCAAATCTTGGTTTCTAAATACCATTTTCCAATTTTAAAAAGAGCCTGAGTTCATTAGAGAAATGGATGATTCCAGGGCTGGGAAAGGGAAGTACAAGATAAGCCTGGAACATCTTGTGTACCAAAAAGTAAAAAAGAGTACAAATATGGATTAGAGATAGGAGGACCTCAGAGCCAACTTGATGGCTCTTCCAATGGCTAAATCTGGGACAATTTGTGTAACCAAATAATGTTAATATCTGATTATAATTCATAGACTAAACTATCCGTAACTCTCTACTGATATAAATAAAAGAGTAAATTTTATTTACTCTGAGGGAGAAGGGGGGAATTCCCTGGTGGTCCCCAGAGGGGACCACGTTTCCACTGCAGGAGGCAAGGTTTGATCCCTGCTCAGGGAACTAAGATCCTGCAGGCTACACGGCACGGCCAGAATAATAATAATAATAATAAATAAAATGAGGGAGAATTCCCATTAATGAATATAGAGGGAGTGATGGAAATACAAGATCACCATTTGGCAAACACTACAGTAATAATTGTTATAGGAAAGACTCACAGATGGATGCTAAAATTAGACTTTGAAAGTATGATGAGAAACAACATATTTACACATCTCAAAGTATCTCCCCACAGGCTACTTATTAATTACAAAGAGTAAAACAGCAACTCTCTAGTGGATAAATCTGACAGACACTATCTTAGTCAAGTGACCAAAGTTGATATTATCAGTAATGGGACATATTGATGTGCTCCAGAAAGTGGAGACAATGCTATGACTGGGTATATTAATAAATCTTATCTATGGGAATGAAGGTGACTAGAGCAAGCCTAACCCTGCAACAGGTAAAGAAATAGCAATCACTCATATTAGTCAGGAAAGGGAAATGTCTGGTATTTTGTGGCTTGATAATGTTTAAAATTCATCTGTGTTCAAATATGATTACAGAGTGTTAGTGTTTTTATTTGATCCATCATGGTCTTATCTGATGTTGATGCTCTGTGAAATTGTTCATGTGCTAGAGGGGAACATCAAGACCCAGTGGGAAGGACAATATGGATGGACCTTAAAGGCATTACGCTAAGTGAAATAAGTCAGACACAGAAAGACAAATACAAGATGATCTCACTTATACGTGGAATCTAAAACAAGCAAACAAACCAAACTCATGGATACAGAGAACAGATTTGTGGTTGTTAGAGGTGAGGGGTAGGGCGTGGGAGAAATGGGTGAAGGTGGTCTAAAGGTACAAACTTGCAGTTGTAAAATAAATAAGTCCTGGGGCTGTAATGTACAGCATGGTGACTATAGTTAATAACAATGTATTGTATATTTAAAAGTTGCTAAAAGAATAAATCTTAAAAGTTCTCATCTCAGGAAAAAATCTTGTAACTGTGTGGTGATGCATGTTAACTAGATTTACTGTGGTGATCATTTCACAGTATATACAAATATCAAATCATTATGTTGTACACCTGAAACTAATATAATGTTATATGTCAATTATATCTCAAAAATAAAAAAAGACCTGGTGTAAGTGCCAGGCCAGCTTGCTGCAACACCAAAGCCTAGCTCGCAGCACTGGGCCAGCTCCACAATGGCAAGAGCTGCTTTTCTCTTCCTTAGGGCAATAGTGGGACAATTGGTAACATTTGGATAAGATCTGTAGATTAATTAGGTGATAGCAGTTTGCCAATATTAATTTCCTGGTTTCTGTATTTGTACGATTGTTATGTAAAACATTAACAAGGAAAGCCAGTGAGGGGTATATGGGGACTCTGCGTATTACTTTTTTATTTTTGTATTTTTTAGTCTGTGCCGTATGCATGTGGGACCTTAGTTCCCTGACCAGGGATTGAACCCGCACCCCCTGCAATGGAAACGTGCAGTCCTAACTGCTGGACTGCCAGGAAAGTCCCTGTTATTTAAAAAAATATCTTATTGAGAAATATTTTACATACTATAAAATTCAATTGTTTAAAATGGATACAGTTCAGTGATTTTAGTATATTCATACTTGCATAACCACCACCATAATCTAATTTTGAAATATTTTAGCACACATTCTTTAGCACCCATATCCATTAACAGTCACTCCCCACTTCCTCTCGCCTCCCCTACGTCCAAACAATCTCTAATCTGCTTTTTGTTTCTATTGGTTTGCTTATTCTAGTCATTTCATATAAATGGAATCAGAGAATATATGCTTTTTTTGTAACTGACTTCATTTAGTTAGCATAATGTTTTCAAGGTTCATCCTTACCACAGCATGCATTAGTACTTTTTTTTTTTTACTGCTGAACAATATTCCATTGTGTGGATATACCATTTTGTGTTTGTCCATTGATCAGCTGATGGTCATTTAGATTACTTCTACTTTTTTGTTATTATGAATAACGCTCCTATTACTATCTGCGTACCACACAGGGTTTTGTGCGGACATTTGTTTTCATTCCTCTTGGGTGTCTATCTAGAAGTGGAATTGCTGGGTCAAAATACTAACTTTATGTTTTGCATTTTGGAAGGCAGCTATGCTCACCACTATACCACCAAGGCCATGTTTAGCATTTCGAACTGCTTCACATTGTTTTCCAAAACTGCTGCATTTTGTTTGCGGGTCCCATCATCGTGGCCAACATTTGTTATTGTTTGTCTTTTTGTGTCTTATTGTTCCAACATTTTTCATAAATCTAAAATTATTTCTAAAAAATAAGAAAACAAAAGAGGATATGGGAAGAGGAGAGCCCCCATAGGACTTAGAGTGAAAAATACAAAAGCAATCTGTTACAAAAGCTGTAAAACATACATTCCCAAATCCAAGTAGTATATAATATAAACATAGCCATAAGAAGATTTTTGAACTGTGGTTGCATTTCCCACTTATAATTCTTAGGAACCATCCTAAAGAATTTCTCTTTTTCGTATAAAACACCATAAAATGCATTCAGAATAGCTGAAGCTTATTTAAAATTTATTAGGTTTGTCCTTTTATATGCATTAAAGTGGTTTTTTATTTTGGTTTTTGCTTTTTTTATTTATTTTTTAATGCGCCATAATGGCTTTTTACTGCTCTTTTACAATAAGAGAGGCTAACCACTGTGGATCTCACAGAAAACACTGCGAAAGAAGGTTTAGTAAGTGAACAAAAATGGGGGGGAGGAGGGAAGGTGGCGGCGGGGGGGGGGGTGATCATTCGGGGCCTGCGTTATCTGTGGGTGTCTTTGTAGGCAGGAGTCTATCTTGAAGGGTAGGATCACCAGGTGATGGAACGAAGCGAACTTGCCTCTGGCTGTGCTCTGGCTCCCTTGCAGGGAGAAGTGACAAGGGCAGGACAGCCCGCCGATGGCGGGGCGCGCCGGTGTCAGGCTGAACCAAGTTATCAAAGCATCCGGGCCCATCAGCAGCCCCCGCTTTTCCATTTGGGGCGGAGAGCCCACTCGCTCCCCGTTTCTGGCGCACGCGGGAGGTGTGGCTTCGGCAGGAGCAGGGCCCGGGGCTTCAGCAGGGCGGGGCGGAGGGTGGGGTGGGCTTCTCACCGCCGTGACCTCTCGCCCCTCAGGATGGTGACTGCGCGCAGCGCTGCGGCGCAGAAGGTGTTCTCCGCCAGGCACCCACGTTCCGCCTCCCAGTACGTGAGTTGTGTACCCGGCCGTCTCCTCTGCTGGGACCCGACTTTTTGCCCCCGAATCCCTCTGGGCAGGCAGCGCGGAGCCCGAGGGCAGGGACGGCCGCAGTCGGGGCGCGGCCAGCTCCAGGCGACTGCGTCTCGCGGACGCGGGGAGGGTCCGCGAGGCTGAGACCCGGGCTGGTCCCTGTCGCCGTACGCGGCTGGACCCGCCGGACTTGGTGGGAGCCGAGATTGGCCGGTCAGGCGCGAGGGAGCCCGGGGTCTGGGACAGGGTCGGGGTGCCGCTGCCCGGCACCCTCCGCTCCGCCAGCCGCGGCCGCTCAGTCTCACCAGGCATTTGTAATACATTTTTTAAAGTTTTCATCAGATGAATGGGCTGATCAGCTCACTTCTGATCAGGAAGTAATACAGAAGGAAACTATCATCAGCAACCCCCTGCCCCTGGCCCCAATGATTTTAACACCTCTTAAGTGGTCCCCAGATTCTACTTCTAGTGCGCATGCCTGTTTTTCATTTTAGTAAGAAGCATCCACAGCTTTCTAAACAAACTCGTTCTGTGGATTCATGAAAAAGGAGATAAAGAAATTGCAATTGTGTCATTTCTGTTGCTCACCCTTTTTACAATAATCACCTTGGTTTGGGGGAAAGCTTCCAGTCCTGAACGTAAGCTCTACAAGGGCAGGGAATTTTTGGGGACTGTGTTCTCTGATGTAACGCAAAAGCTTAGCTCAGGCCCTGGCACACAGTAGGTGCCCATTAACATGCCCGCTACCGCGGTCTTAGTGCGTGATGCCCGCTGGAGCCGGTGCACATCAGACACAGGCTAGTGCTCAGCCCTGAAAACGCAGTGGCAGTTCTCCCTAGAACTCCTTTAGACTGCCAGACATCCTATATCCCAAACCCCAGTACTCACATGACAGAAACCACAGTTTTGGGTGATAGCTTCCCATATTTGGGGCCTGGGAAGAAGAGGTGTTGCAGGAAATGCTTTAAAAAAAGGAAATTCAGGGCTTCCCTGGTGGGGCAGTGGTTGAGAGTCCGCCTGCTAATGCAGGCGACACTGGTTTGTGCCCCGGTCGGGGAAGATCCCACATGCCGCGGAGCGGCTGGGCCCGTGAGCCATGGCCGCTGAGCCTGCGCGTCCGGAGCCTATGCTCCGCAACGGGAGAGGCCACAACAGTGAGAGGCCCGGGTACCTCAAAAAAAAAAAAAAAGGAAATTCAAACTTTCTTTTGTATTTCTTTTTAATAATCAAATATCAGAAAAAAACAGGAAAGGCTATACAAAATGTTTGGTGGTTATCACTAGGTGATTGGCTGGTAGATATTTTTATCTTTATAATTTTGAGCATTGTCTGAAAAAATTTTTTACAATTAGCATTTATTCCTTTTATAATCAACACAAGAAATACCCATTTTGGAAACAAAAAGCAAATGCAGTGACAAAAAACAACAAAAAAAAAGAAAGTAAAGGGTTGTGCTGATTATCCTATAGCTGTCTGAATTTTTTTCTCCTTAGCCCCTGGCCAGTGCCTGGCACAAGTTGGCATTCAGTAACCAATTGCTGAATTAATGAATTTATACCCTTCCCATGATCTCTCTCAGGAAAAACATGTTCATTTAACTTGCTTATTTTTTTAAGAAGTCTATGCTGTGATTTTGAATAGAATGATCTGAAGATTTCAAAATAAAAACTTGCCTGCAATTATCTAACCATCCTTTCCTTTTCCTAACTGTCCTCACTCTGTACATACTTTATATATCTGTGTATTCAGATTGGCTGCTGTTAGCCCTTAAAGCAGAGACTGGAGCATTCTCTGAGTGCCTTTGAAGTTCAGTCAATGGTAATCTGCACATTTTGTAGCCAGCAGCTTCGTGGGAAATATCCATGTGCTGACTGCCGGTTAGTTTGTACCACAGTTTACTTTCTCAGTGTAGTGGCCTCAACAGTCTTTAGCCCCAAAGTTAAAAGCTCTCTGTTTCTGTTTCTTTCACTACTTTTGACTTCCTCTTTTGAATACGGAAAACTGGGGCACCCCAGGTGTTTCTGTGGACTTTAGCACCTAGAACTGAGCAGAGATTGGGGGCCCCAGGAGGTTTCAAGTTTCACCTCTAGTGAAGGTTACCTACAGCAGGGGGGAAGGCTACTCTATCCGGCCCAGCCCAGAACAACAGCACTAGGAACCAGCGCCCCGGACTTCTTTTTGACTAATGTGGCTTATTCTGAAAGAGGTTTTGTAACTTCTCACATGAGATTTCTTACTCCAGAAAGAGCTCCCTGGTAGCTATCAAACGGAAGAGAAAACAAGCACACTTACTCCTGTGCAGCTCTGTGGTTTAAATATCATTTCACAATTTTAGGCATCCTTTAGGTTACAATAAAATATAAAATAAAAACGAACTCAAAGTATCCTAAACGGTTGCAAATCTCTTTGCTTCAGCCATTAAATACCCAATAGTCTTTAACCTTAACCATTCAAGGTAAAAGATCGACAGCAGGAGTTAAGGGGAAGATAACAAAAGACAACTTCCCTGAAATCATTTTAGTGCCCAGTAATGTTTCCAAGAATTTCTGGGACCTTGTCTACAAGCTTGTCTCCTCCGTTCAGTCGTCTTTTCAATGCTTACTATGCGTAAAAACCACTTGGAGAGTTTGTTTACGATATAGATTCCTGGGCACTATCCTTCGAGACTGTGATTTAGGTGGGATGGGCTGGGGTCCAGGAATCTGTACCGAGCACCCTCAGGGCTGCTGCCCCTATGGCATAGGGTGCTGTCATGTAGAGAAATGTGGCCCCTCTGCATAGATACAGCTTGGTGAGAATTAGAAAAATACCATCCCTTTCTCCAGGCAGATGTAGCCATGCCAGGGCCTCCAGCTTTCCTGAGGAGCACAGGCTGAACTAGCCCCACTCACCCCTGGGCTGCCTGCCCATGCAGAGGCCTGGCGTCTCAGGAGATTCCAGCATCAGTGCCCTTACAGAGGACACTTGGTAACCCACGGCCCTGGGCATTTTTATTTCTCTTCTGTTAAGAATAACTGCAGATCCAGCCCACATTAGCAAACATTACTGGACACCCAACGTGTGTAGCACTTGTGTTAGATACGGTAGGGGTTCAGGAGAGTCTGTAGGTTCTTCTCCACAGCCGGTAGCTCTGCCCATCACTGAGGGACCACACAGCTGTTTCGTTTCATGTTGTCTTTGATGCCACAGAGCAGACAGGTGACAAAAAAAGTTGGTGGGGGCCACTCCGGAAAAAGGAAAAATGGAGGCAGGAGGAATTGAAATGGGAATCTTGGTGGACAAGATTTGAAGAGAGACTGAGACCCCTTTCTTTAGAAGACCCCTTTCATGGAATGACCTCAATGCCCAGAAACCTTGCAGGATTTGGCCCACATTTTAAACACCCTAATTTCATCCATTAGTTTTAGTTACAACTAATCTTATACCTGTCTCCCTGCCCTGGAAAACCTCACTCTTGAGAAGGACAGCCCCTATCTTATTAATATTAATTAGTATTAATCTACTACATTAATTACGTTAATATTAATCAATATATCACTTAGATTTTCCTTTTCTTTCTAGTGTTTATCAATGTTAAATTTTAATTTTTTTTGCTTTGATTGAAACATTTCCATTTCCTAATTTCTTATCTCAGAAGTTAACAAATGTGAGATGAGAAGGGTCTCTTTCTTTATACATATAAATAAAGCACCAGAATTTAAGTTTGAAGCCTTCTAGTGTGTTTTTCTTACTGTCATACCAAAAATTCAAGGATTCTCATGATTCATTAGCTAAATCTATAAAATTCCGTCTTCTTTTTCTAATGGAAAAAAAATCAAGCAAAATAATTTCAAAAGAAATTAGACTAGCACGAGTAAACATGCCTATGTATGAAATAAAGAGTGAAATTAATGATAAAGTTATAAACACAATGCCTAATATATGTATCCTGCTGAAAGCAATAGTTGATGAGGATTCAAGACTACCTTATGAAAAGCATGGCATCTCACACATGCCTGGTACATGTTGAATTTGACTAACTTAACTAAATTTAAAGCAATTAGATAAGAGAACATTGGTCTTTCGGCTGGACCTCGAAATATTGCATGTTAGAAATAATAACAAGAAAATCAAATACTATTAAAGAAAACTTTTTTTTCCCCCCAGGGCTAGATAAGCTTTTAAAGAAGTGCTTCATTTCAAAGTACTTACAGTTAAGAAATAGGTTCTGGGCAGGCTGTATCTTGTGGCTTGAGAGAGAATCTCACTAGAAGTGAAAGATACAGAAAAGAGAGAAGTATGTTTCCATCGCAGTATGCAGTACAAAGTACATAATCAGTGATTTTTCATTGGCCAGTGCAGTCTGGGCAGAGGAGTGTTCAAGGTATGTTTCTGTTACTTTGAAAGTGAAAGCATTTCTTGCCTGCAGAATTGTGTTCCTTCTCCTACATTGTGTTAAGTACACTCATGTATCTTTTTTTTTTGGGCGGGGGGAAGATTTGATTCATTATATAATTTGACTGGTTTTACATGTCTGGCAGAGCTTACCAATTTTTAAATTTTACTTTTTCCCTTTAATACAATAAATAAGATTTAGTGTGTATTTATTGCCATTTTTAAATTGGGGAGCTTGTAGGTAGGGTTAAGGAGAAAACAGGCTATCTGGAATTCCATACCTAATCAGACACTTTTCTTTTTTTCTTCTGCCTCTTTGGACTCCTTTGTTCTCCCTGACATTGGTTAAGTAAATGCCTACTAAGTGTTAGGCACTGTACTAAATGCTTTTCATGTATTAATTTATTGAATTCTCCTCACAAGTCTGTGGGGTATTATCATCCCCATTTAACTGGCAAGGAAACTGAGTCACAGCAATGCTAAGTGGCTAGAAGTTGGCAGCTAGGAACTGGCTGAAAAGGGACTGTAATCTGTGTCTGTTGAGGTCTGCACCACATCCTGCCTCACGTTCTCACCCTATAGTCTGATGCTAGCCTCGCTCTAGTGGGAAACATCCGCTGTTCCTCACAACCTCAGAGGGAGTGAGAAGGCTGGCCACTTTCATGCCTGAAAGGCTCAAATTACGGAATCAGAAATCAAAATGTTTTGAACAGGTATTTCAAAAGGAAGAAATTCAAATGTAAAAGAAACGGTATAAAGAGATTGGGCGTGATGTAGTAAAAAGTGCCATAGTTTGTAGCTGAGCTGACAGGGGATAAAATCTTCGTTGTTCAACCTCTTATCTGTGTGGACTTGGAAAGTCAACTAAAAAGTCTAAACTTTGGTTTCCTTACCTCTAAAATTAGAAAAATAAGGTTTACCTACCAAAGTCATTGGGTGTCATTGATAAGGCTTAGTCTGTTTTATTTTATTATTATTTTTAAATTAAAAAAAATTTTTTTTTAGTCACGCCGCACTGCATGTGGGATCTTATTCCCTGACCAGAGATCGAACCTGAGCCCCCTGCAGTGGAAGCGTGGAGCCTTAGCCACTGGACCGCCAGGGAAGTCAGGCTTAGTCCATTTTAATGTTCAATGTATGTTAGCTGATATCACTGAAAGACTGTTGAGATACTAACTATAATCTGAAACAATGATCCCCCCGCACACCTCCCACCCAGGTGACATCCAGTATTGACAAGGTTTTGCAAAATGGATGATAGACTCATTGATTTTTGGTGGCATTATAAAATGGTACTGTCTTTTTGGCAGTCAGTATTGGCTATACATACATAGCAGAATCAAAAAATAGATTTATCCTTTGGTCCAGCAATTTCACTAAGAGTGAGTGTCTTCTTAAATTCTGTGCTCATAGGCATTTTGTTTACCTCACCCTGGTCCCAGGCCTGAAAGAATACAGGAAAGAAAGGGTCAAATCATGTCAAGTCTGTGTTTAGCCTGCTATGCTACCCAGAGTAAGGGATAAAAGAGCTTAACTACATAGTCTACCCCTTTGAGCTACACTGGGGGCAGTGGGAGAAGAACACTCAACGACAGTGAATTCTATGTGAAGTAAACCTTTTTTAAAATTTTGAAACAATTTTTGACTTAACAGAAAAGTTGCAAAAATAGAAGAGTTCTCATATGCCCTTCACCTAGCTTCCTTTAAAATTAACATCTCATATAGTAAGATGATCAAAAATTGAAAATTAACATTGGTACAAGAGCATTAACTCAACCACAGACAAAACTATTTGAATCTTAATAGTTTTTCCATTCTCTGTTCAAGGATCCAATCCAGGATTCCACCCTGCATTTAGTTGTCATCTCTCTCTTTAGTCTCCTCCTATCTGGAGAAGTGCCCCAGGTTTTTCTTGCTTTTCATGACTTTGACATGTTTGAAGAGTACCTATGTGGAATTAGCCTCTTCTCCAAGGAGCCCTGGGTCTTTTCATTGGAGAACAGCATTTAGAAAAGATCTGGGTGCTAGGCGGGCTCATTGCTGTTGGGTTCTCATTGCTTTTAGGCTCCTTCAGTAAAGAGAGGGGATATATGTATATTTACTCATACACATGAATGAATGTGTGTACATGTACATATATGGATATGCATACATATGCCCATCATTATCAATCAAAACTGTGACTTCACACTGATACCTCTAATTCTAATCCAATTCCATGAGGTTTAATTCTAGCTTTCCTCCTTGCCTTATTTTAAGTTCTTTTTCAGACAGTAAAAAACTTAGCTTTCATTATCTACAATATATTTACTTATTTGTTCAATCCAACCCTTTTATGTACACATGGTGCTTTCAGAATTGCTAACCGACACCTCTGTAAGAAACCAATTTACCAACTAGATTACAGTGTTGTGTACAGTTCTTTTTGCTTTTTTAGCTTTACAGGATCAAGTCAAAACACTGTTTTCCAAAGTTACTTAGGTTACTTCTTTTCTTTCCTGTCCCCTTTGGTGTGGTAATGTAAGATCTATTCAGAAAAAGGTCACTCCCTCTTCATCTCTGCTGTCCTGTTACCATCCCCTCACCCCCCTTTCCTATCCATCCCCTGTCTTTTTAGTTTCTGGTTTATCTTCCTTTATCTATTTTGTACTTATGTGGAGAGGAACTGAGACCCAACCCACAGCCCCAGCTTTGCACACCTTTGTGAATATACCAAAACCCACTGAATTGTGCTTTAAAAGGGTGAATTTTATGGTATGTGAATCATATGTCAAATTTTAAAAAGCCGTGAGTTAGAAATCCTTTTTATTCTTAAAAAGGAAACAGCTGGAGCTAAGCTCTGTGTTCAACGCCATTCTCTAATCAGCATCTGGAATAACTGGAGCTATCATATCGAATAGAGGGCCAGTTTCTTGTGAAATTATAATTAATATTCTTCTAGCCAGAAAACTGGCCATGATATAAAAATTTTCATAGAAAATTGAGCATTTCCAGATGCACATGAGGGCAAAACATTTCTATGTCTCAGGCTTTTATCAGGTCACGTGTAAATGAATCTTGATTTCCTTTGCTTGTCCTCTGGGCCCATTGTTATAAAAGTTGTTAGAAATCTTGGCAGCTCTGCAGAAGAAGTCATATCCTGTACGAAACAGGACGGATGCCAAAGATCATTTTGGTTTATGAGCTCTTGTTTTTTAGTTAAAGTATACAAGTCTTTAACCTTCCTGTGGAGAGAAGACTAAGAGTCTGTTACCTCTAAATGGGGAGGAGCTGGCTCATGCAGTAAGTGCAGCACAGAGAAGGGGTCCAGCTCACGTAGTTATTTCTCTAACCAAACATTGTCTCCTGGGGAAGGATAATGAACCAATAAAGACCAGATGATTTACAACACGCTTGGTAAAGGAGAAGATCAATATTACAAAACCAGTATATATGGAAATCTATTTCTGTGCTTAGATGCGCATTCAGCCCCAGCTCATGCCAGCAACTCGTCAGTTTATATCTGGTGGAAATACCTTTCCAGAAGGTTGCAACTGAGAACACAGTTTTATGATAATGAGGAGGTGCTATGGAAGAAGTTGTGACATTTGTTTCCCTATATATTATTGTGGGAATCCTAACTGCAGATTAAATTCCTGTCCTTCTGCAGCTAGATGGAAGATTCTCCATTTCTTGGAGGGACCCTGTCTGCATACTCAGTGGCTACAGACTTGTAGACAGGCCCAGCTTTCTTCATGAAATGTAGTAACTTCCATTAGGGAGAGGCTGTGTATAGGCTACAAGTAACAGAACCCACTTACCTGCCCCTTTTTCCCAAACGAAACATAAAAATAAGAAAGCAAGAGCCTGAGGGCAGGGATATAAAGAGCTCTTCAAAATGACTGGAACCAGGGACTTGAATAGGGTTGCTATCTCTTTCTGTCTCATCTTTGTTCTTCTTTATTGCAGACTGTCCTTGTCTGAAATAGGGAGTGGGTGTGTGCCTCAGGATAGACAAAATCATATAAAATGATGGGACTCATCTTGACAGGCTGGAGTGGAAACTGCAAAGATTCAACCTGTGGTAGCACAGTGTTAATGAAAATAATTAATAAATAATCTCTGATAACAAAAGAGTTTTATTTGAGCCAAACTAAGGATTAGCCTGGAAGCCAGCTTCCCGGATTACTCTGAGAAGCTGCTCCGGAGAAGCATGGTTTCCAGCACAGTTTTATATCTTGTCAGAACAAAGAACATTAAACAAGTTAGGGATACATATCTTCAAGGTTTCAAAAACAAGCAAACAAAAAACACACACATAGATCAGCACATATAAAAACAACAAAACAAAACACATAGATCAGCACAAGTCAGCATGGCCTTGGCCCCTGGAAAGGGAGTCTTATCATCAAAGGAGTACCACGGTTAGTGTTCCAGGAAGAGAGGCATTTAATCTTTATTTTTCACTTGGACATTCTTTACTACTGGTCAGTGTGCCCTTTTCTATACTAATTAAAGCAGATGTACAATGTATGTTTGATAGGCCATAAACAGGCTATTTTAGTTAGCATAAAATTCAAGTTAACTCATGCATAAGCCAGAATGACTTCCGTATATCTCAATATGTGAAAATTTCTTTTATCACAGGCTTGCCTGGCACTTGGGAGAAGCATGCTGAAGAGGAGGGCACAATTGACCCAGTGTGTCCTTTGGTCCCTGTGTGATGACTCAGTAGGAACCCAGGAACTGAGTTGTGTGTCTCTGGTTTCACTGGCATCCCACTGCACTCAGATGACCTCTCTGTTTTTACTTTTGTGTTTTTGAAATTGATAAAACTCACATCCTGTTCTGTACCCATAATTAAGAAACGTGTACATTGCCCAATCGTTGAATCTAATTAGTTGTTTAAAAAATCAATATGAATATTATTGTGGCTCTGTGACTATTTTTTTTTTAACATCTTTATTGGGGTATAATTGCTTTACAATGGTGTGTTAGTTTCTGCTTTATAACAAAGTGAATCAGTTATACATATACATATGTTCCCATATCTCTTCCCTCTTGCGTCTCCCTCCCTCCCACCCTCCCTATCCCACCCCTCCAGGCTGTCACAAAGCACCGAGCCAATATCCCTGTGCCATGCGGCTGCTTCCCACTAGCTATCTACCTTACTACATTTGTTAGTGTGTATATGTCCATGACTCTCTCTCGCCCTGTCACAGCTCACCCTTCCCCCTCCCCATAACCTCAAGTCCGTTCTCTAGGAGGTCTGCGTCTTTATTCCTGCCTTATCCCTAGGTTCTTCATGACATTTTTTTTTTCTTAAATTCCATATATATGTGTTAGCATACGGTATTTGTCTTTTTCTTTCTGACTGACTTCACTCTGTATGACAGACTCTAGGTCTATCCACCTCATTACAAATAGCTCAATTTCGTTTCTTTTTATGGCTGAGTAATATTCCATTGTATATATGTGCCACATCTTCTTTATCCATTCATCCAATGATGGGCACTTAGGTTGTTTCCATCTCCGGGCTATTGTAAATAGAGCTGCAATGAACATTTTGGAACATGACTCTTTTTGAATTTTGGTTTTCTCAGGGTATATGCCCAGTAGTGGGATTGCTGGGTCATATGGTAGTTCTATTTGTAGCTTTTTAAGGAACCTCCATACTGTTCTCCATAGTGGCTGAACCAATTCACATTCCCACCAGCAGTGCAAGAGTGTTCCCTTTTCTCCACACCCTCTCCAGCATTTATTGTTTCTAGATTTTTTGATGATGGCCATTCTGACTGGTGTGAGATGATATCTCATTGTAGTTTTGATTTGCATTTCTCTAATGATTAGTGATGTTGAGCATTCTTTCATGTGTTTGTTGGCAGTCTGTATATCTTCTTTGGAGAAATGTCTATTTAGGTCTTCTGCCCATTTTTGGATTGGGTTGTTTGTTTTTTTGTTATTGAGCTGCATGAGCTGCTTGTAAATTTTGGAGATTAATCCTTTGTCGGTTGCTTCATTTGCAAATATTTTCTCCCATTCTGAGGGTTGTCTTTTGGTCTTGTTTATGGTTTCCTTTGCTGTGCAAAAGCTTTGAAGTTTCGTTAGGTCCCATTTGTTTATTCTTGTTTTTATTCCCATTACTCTAGGGGGTGGGTCCGGAAGGATCTTGCTGTGATTTATGTCATAGAGTGTCCTGCCTATGTTTTCCTCTAAGAGTTTGATAGTTTCTGGCCTTACATTTAGGTCTTTAATCCATTGTGAGCTTATTTTTGTGTATGGTGTTAGGGAGTGATCTAATCTCATACTTTTACATGTACTTGTCCAGTTTTCCCAGCACCACTTATTGAAGAGGCTGTCCTTTCTCCACTGTACATTTCTGCCACCTTTATCAAAGATAAGGTGACCATATGTGCGTGGGTTTATCTCTGGGCGTTCTATCCTGTTCCATTGATCTATCTTTCTGTTTTTGTACCAGTACCATACCGTCTTGATTACTGTAGCTTTGTAGTATAGTCTGAAGTCAGGGAGCCTGATTCCTCCAGTTCCTTTTTTTGTTCTCAAGATCGCTTTGGCTATTCGGGGTCTTTTGTGTTTCCATACAAATTGTGAAATTTTTTGTTCTAGTTCTGTGAAAAATGCCAGTGGTAGTTTGATAGGGATTGCATTGAATCTATAGATTGCTTTGGGTAGTAGAGTCATTTTCACAATGTTGATTCTTCCAATCCAAGAACATGGTATATCTCTCCATCTATTTGTATCATCTTTAATTTCTTTCATCAGTGTCTTATAATTTTCTGCATACAGGTCTTTTGTCTCCTTAGGTAGGTTTATTCCTAGATATTTTATTCTTTTTGTTGCAGTGGTAAATGGGAGTGTTTTCTTGATTTCACTTTCATATTTTTCATCATTAGTATATAGGAATGCCAGAGATTTCTGTGCATTAATTTTGTATCCTGCCACTTTACCAAATTCATTGATTAGCTCTAGTAGTTTTCTGGTAGCATCTTTAGGATTCTCTATGTATAGTATCATGTCATCTGCAAACAGTGACAGCTTTACTTCTTCTTTTCCAATTTGGATTCCTTTTATTTCCTTTTCTTCTCTGATTGCTGTGGCTAAAACTTCCAAAACTATGTTGAATAAGAGCGGTGAGAGTGGGCAACCTTGTCTTGTTCCTGATCTTAATGGAAATGCTTTCAGTTTTTCACCATTGAGGATGATGTTTGCTGTGGGCTTGTCATATATGGCCTTTATTATGTTGAGGAAAGTTCCCTCTATGCCTACTTTCTGCAGGGTTTTTATCATAAATGGGTGTTGAATTTTGTCAAAAGCTTTCTCTGCATCTATTGAGATGATCATATGGTTTTTCTCCTTCAATTTGTTAATATGGTTTATCACATTGATAGATTTGCGTATATTGAAGAATCCTTGCATTCCTGGAATAAACCCCACTTGATCATGGTGTATGATCCTTTTAATGTGCTGTTGGATTCTGTTTGCTAGTATTTTGTTGAGGATTTTTGCATCTATGTTCATCAGTGATATTGGCCTGTAGTTTTCTTTCTTTGTGACATCCTTGTCTGGTTTTGGTATCAAGGTGATGGTGGCCTCGTAGAAGGAGTTTGGGAGTGTTCCTCCCTCTGCTATATTTTGGAAGAGTTTGAGAAGGATAGGTGTTAGCTCTTCTCTAAATGTTTGATAGAATTCGCCTGTGAAGCCATCTGGTCCTGGGCTTTTGTTTGTTGGAAGATTTTTAATCACAGTTTCAATTTCAGTGCTTGTGATTGGTCTGTTCATATTTTCTATTTCTTCCTGATTCAGTCTTGGCAGGTTGTGCATTTCTAAGAATTTGTCCATTTCTTCCAGGTTGTCCATTTTATTGGCATAGAGTTGCTTGTAGTAATCTCTCATGATCTCTTTTATTTCTGCAGTGTCAGTTGTTACCTCTCCTTTTTCATTTCTAATTCTATTGATTTGAGTCTTCTCCCTTTTTTTCTTGATGAGTCTGGCTAGTGGTTTATCTATTTTGTTTATCTTCTCAAAGAACCAGCTTTTAGTTTTATTGATCTTTGCTATTGTTTCCTTCATTTCTTTTTCATTTATTTCTGATCTGATTTTTATGATTTCTTTCCTTCTGCTAGCTTTGGGGTTTTTTTGTTCTTCTTTCTCTGATTGCTTGAGGTGCAAGGTTAGGTTGTTTATTCTATGCTTCTTAAGGTGGGCTTGTATTGCTATAAACTTCCCCCTTAGAACTGCTTTTGCTGCATCCCACAAGTTTTGGGTCGTTGTGTCTCCATTGTCATTTGTTTCTAGATATTTTTTAATTTCCTCTTTGATTTCTTCAGTGATCACTTCATTATTAAGTAGTGTATTGTTTAGCCTCCATGTGTTTGTATTTTTTACAGATCTTTTCCTGTAATTGATATCTAGTCTCATGGCGTTGTGTTTCTGTGACTATTTTTAAAGGCAGAGCCAAACTTCATTTTTCTTTATCCATTTGATACACCCTTACTAGTTGCTGGGCACTTTTCTAATCACTCTGCAGTTATTAACTTGTCCTCATGACAGCCCTATGAGGAAGGACTCTTATTAACCTTATTTTATGAGTGATGAAACTGCCAGGCAGAAAAGCAAAAAGCAGAAGGTCACAGAGTTAGTTAACTGAAGAGTCAGGATTTTTTTTTTTTCTCTGAAGTTTCTATTCACTTATTACATGCTTTACTCATCTTCTCGATGCCAGTTTCAAATCTTGGGAATTCTGTTTTCCCTGGATTGCTCCTTCCTAAAAACCTCTATCTACTTGCCCAGTTTGGGCTAGTTGTTCTCTAAACCTGCTGGGTTTCTATCCACCTGAATCTTTTCTTTATTTGTCCCCAGGATTTTTCAGATTCTAAGTCATCCTGTTTCATGGTTCACTCTCTCATTTAGCTCACTTGCATTGAATGTGACTTCCTAAGACAGGAAGTATGGGAAGTGCATTTTTTGAGTCTTTCCACGTCTGAAAAAATTTTTTACTCTTCCCTCACACTTTATAGTTCAACTAGACTTATAATTCTATGTTTAAAATAAATTCCCCTATGGGAAGGAGGAATGAGGTGGAAGGGGAGACTCAAGCCAAAAGAAGGCAAGAAAGAAGAGGGAAAAGAGAGAGCTAGAAAAAGAGAAATAGAAAGCAGAAAATAAGATGGCAGATTTTTCCCCCCAGATGTAGTACTCACTTTAAATACCTCAGTTAAAACACAAAGTTCTCAGATCAGATTTTTAAAATAAAGAAATAGATCTAGCCACACATTCTAATCAAGATTTGCAGGAACATAATATACAGAAACTTTAAAAGTCAAGGGATAGATAAAAGTCTACCAGGCAACTAGCCAAAAGCAAGCTAGTGTCACTGTATTACTATGAGACAAGTAATATTATAATGCAGTGAAAGTGCATGAACCTTTGTGGTCTCTCCCCACATGGGTGAGCTCAAAAACGCATGGAAAAAAGCAAGTCAGAAGAATACACAGGGTAGGAAGATATTTATAGAATTTCACATAATGAATATATGTTTTACAATACATATTTCCAAACCAAAATTATATTGGTCATCAAGACATGCATATGTGGTGAAACTATAATGGAAGTCAAGGTGGGGAAAGAGCAGGATCAGGGTGTGGACCTCAAGTATATAACAGGTACTGGTGATATTAAGTATCTTCAGTGGAGTGGAGGGTTCATGGATGTTCATTTATTATTATTTTGAAGCCGTTTTTGTATGTTATGTGCACTCTTGTCTACAAATTTCCTTTGGAATTTTGAAAGCATTGCTCCATGGTCTTCTACTATCTGATGTGACTGAGGAGAAGTCAATCTACTTCTTATTCCTTTGTAAGCAATATGTTTTTGGAAGCTTTTAGAATTTTCTTTTTTATGCTTGTGTTTCTGAACTTTTACAATAAGATATCTAGTTGTAGATTGTCCCCTTTTCATTGTGCTGGCTCCTTTGTGGGTCCTTTCACTGCAAAAACTCTTATCCTTCAGTGCTAGGAAAATCTCATGTTATTTCATTCAGCTCTTGCTTCTGATGCCAGTGCATGTCTTATTGCACCTTCCATTGTTTTCAGTATTTCTGAAACAGTCTCCAGGACTTTATAGCAAAGAGCATCTCCCACTACTTTTTTTCCCCCTACTACTTTTTGGCCTCCTCTATAAGTATTCTAGAATATAACTTCCTCTAGTTTTTCTTCAACTACCATTTCTCCACCTAGTTTACATCTAGAAATTCACTGAACTCTCTCCTTTCTGCTGATGACCCTCTTCCCAGTCTCTTGGTTTTATTTTTTTAAAATTAATTAACTAATGTTTCTTTTTCCTTTTTTTTTAATATTTATTTATTTGGTTGCCCCAGGTCTTAGTTGTGGCAGGTGGGCTCCTTAGTTGCGGCACGTGGGCTCCTTAGTTGTGGCATGTGAACTCTTAGTTGTAGCATGTGGGATGTAGTTCCCTGACCAGGGATTGAAACTGGTCTCCCTGCATTGGGAACGTGGAGTCTTATCCCCTGCTTCACTGGGGAAGTCCCCAGTCTCTTGGTTTTAACTATAAGTCTCCAGGGATATTATTTAAATGCTCGTTTGTTGGCTGTTTAGCACAAAGCTTCTCCATCAATTTTTCTGAGGTGCAGAGAGAATACCAATGGGGGAGGATTGAGTAGAGCCAAGGGAATTGGAGCCAGAGCCTGGATGAAACCATACCTGCATACCTGAATGAGCACCCAAAAATACCCTGTACTCACTAACTGTGTAATCTTGGACAGACAAGGGGATTCCCTTATCTGTGCTTTAGTTTCTAATGGAGGTAATAATACTAGATATACCAGTGAACAAACAGAGGAAATCCCAGGCTCTATGCAATTTATATCAAATGTCTTCCCCCTGATACACAGACGGGCACTAAACCTCCCCACCACGGTTTAGCTCTATGGAGGAGGGTTTCTCTTGGAGAGAGGGAGGGTTGAACATCTTGACTGCTAAATCATGGCAGCGGGTAGCCATGTGTGTGGGCACTTGGGGTGAATTGAGTCTGTGCTCTCCCCCCACAGTGCCTTTGCACCTGCTCTTTTCACTCACTACCTGCACTGCCTTTCCTGTCCCTCTTGGCTAGTTGATTCCTGATCATCTTCTAGATCTCAATTGTCAGTTTCCTTGAGAAGCTTTCCCAGACCTTGATCATGCCAGTCAGTTCTCCATACTGTGTATTCCTTTCTGTTAATACATCCCCTCACTAGACCACCTCCCTCATGTAGTTTCATTGTATGACCTCTGCACAGATTCCTCCTAAATTCCCTGCCCCCAACCCCAGGCCTTCCATCTTGCCTCTCATCTCAAGAAAGTGAAACTATCCAGTATTTCCTCTGCGTCTTGTTGACCCAGGCACTGTTTTCTCACTGACAAAGACTTGTTTGTTTGGTTCTACTGATTAAGTGAATTCTGTTTCTCTTCTACTATTATTTACTGACTGCTTTCATTATTTTTCTTTCTAAATATCGTGTCATTTACTTGGAAAGGATAATATAGGTAAATGGTACAAAATTCAAAACTATAAAAGAGTGCATCGTGAAAAGTAAGTCTCCTTTCCTCTCTGGTCCCCCAGTTACACTGTCCCCTTGTATGAAGATGTTCACTCACCAGTTTCTTTTGTATCCTACAGGGATAGTAGATGTACTACAAGGATGTCCATCTAGATATTGTTTTTTTATTGTATACAATAACTGTACACTCCTCTTGGCCTTGTTTTTGGTTTTCATTTTAGCAATTTATCTTGAAGACTTTTGTTTCCAACAAAATCTAACATACAAAGTAAACCTAAATATGCACAACCTATATGTCTTCTTTCAAAGTATTTTATATGCTTTGTTTTATAGGTTTTATATACACATTTTAATCATTTCTTTTTTTCTTCTTGTCCATTGTAATTCCTTGTAGTAGCTACCGATGTTTTAGAAAAGCATAATAGACACATAACGCTGGGTCTGTGATGGTAGAAGAGAATAAAGGGATGGAGCAGTATCGAGAACGGCATCCCCTCCACAGGATCTCACCTGTGGGGATGGACAGGTGTGGAGGTAACCGCACCACGGTGAAGAGTCCACAGCAGAAAAAGAGTTGCAGGTGGAATTTTGCAAGCTTATTTCTTTTTTTAAAAAATTTATTTATTTATTTTTGGCTGTGTTGGTTCTTCATTGCTGCGCTCAGGCTTTCTCTAGAGCAGCGAGCAGGGACTACTCCTCGTTGTGGTGTGTGGGCTTCTCATTGCGGTGGCTTCTCATTGCGGTAGCTTCTTGTTGCAGAGTGCAGGCTCTAGGTGCACGGGCTTCAGTAGTTGTGGCACGTGGGCTCAGTAGTTGTGGCTCGCGGGCTCTAGAGCGCAGGTTCAGTAGTTGTAGCGCACGGGCTTAGTTGCTCCACGGCATGTGGGATCTTCCCAGACCACGGCTGGAACCCATGTCCCCTGCATTGGCAGGTGGACTCTCAACTACTGCGCCACCAGGGGAGTCCCTCTTGCAGGCTCTTGAGCCCTGAAAAGATCATGGTTTCCCTGTCCTATCATTTCTAGTTCAAAATAAATGTTTACTTTTTGAAATGACATATCATTTATATGTGCTGAATTTCAAATGCATTTTTAATTAAAAATTTTTAATTTTAATTGACAAAAATTTTTAATTTTAGATAAATGATTAGAAGCATCTTGTTCTTTCTCTTGTCTCTCGCTCTGTGTCCCTGTTTTGCTGGGTCCCTGGGCATGTGCTTGATCAGCTTCTTGGGTCGCCCAGCACTGGTGGGATGGTCAGCACAAGCCACATAGCTGGGCATCACAGAGCACTGAGAATCCAGAAGTGAACAAGACAGAATCCCTGACTATAGGTCACTCTCTCAGGGGAGACAGACAGCAGGGCAATTTCAGTTCCATGTGGTAAGTGCAAATATGCTTTGTTATCACCCTGGAAGGTCTTAACCTAGGTGGGATCTAAGTTAGTCTCAGCCATATATTTCTTTTTTTTTTTTTTTTTTTTTTACTTTTTAAAAATTTTTATTAGGGTATAGTTGATTTAAAATGTTGTGTTAGTTTCAGGTATACAGCAAAGTGAAACTGTTTTACATATACACATATCCACTCTTTTTTTAGATTCTTTTCCCATACAGGCCATTACAGAGTACTGAGTAGATTTTCCTGGGCTATACAGTAGGTCCTTGTTAGTTATCTATTTTTTTTTTTCGATTCAGAATTAGGTATTTCATTTTATTTTATTTATTTATTTTTTATTTTATTTTATTTTTTTACATCTTTATTGGAGTATAATTGCTTTACAATGGTGTGTTAGTTTCTGCTTTATAACAAAGTGAATCAGTTATACATACATATACATATGTTCCCATATCTCTTCCCTCTTGCGTCTTCAGCCATATATTTCTAAATCACTAACCTCATTAATTATGTGTCAGTGTTCAAGGATAAGTTTATCAACATGTGCTGGGAGTATCTTATCACAAGTTCCTATTACCAATTACGTGCAATATAGTAGATTGCGTTTTTCAAAGATGGCCCTCTTCATGCTTATCCCACCCCGCACTCTCTTCTTCCAGTGTGACCATGTGACTGATATTCTCACATGTAGGGGTGTGTGTTCCCTCTCGTTGAATCTGAGTGGAAACCTGTGACTGCTGACCAATGGAGCAGCAATGGAAGTGATGCCGTGTGACTTCTTAGCTCAGTCATACAAAGGATCTCCCCACCCTCCATGCTTGTCCTTGGAACCCACCACCATATTTTGATGAAGACCAAGCTATATGGAGAGGCCACATGTGGGTGCTCTGGCCAACAGTCCCAGCAAGGCCCTCAGCCAATAAGGCAGCATCAACCACCAGACATGTGAATGAACGGACTTCACATGGTCCCAAATCCTGGCCTTGAGGCTTTGAACTGAGGATTAGGTATGATGGACCAAAGACAAGCTGTTCCCATTGATGCTGCCTGAATTCCCGACTCATAGAAAACACAAAGTACAATACATGATCATTGTTGTTTTAAGCCACGAAGTGTAGGGAAGTTTGTTATGTATGAACAGGTAACTAATACAATGCACAAAGCTATTTATGAGGATTTTTTTTTCTTTTTGTAGAAAGATATGAGAAATTGGAATGATGGTGAACATATTCATCTTTATCATTTGCACAAAAATTAAAGCACAGTACGTTTATTTGGATGTTGATGAAGTGACATTTAAAAACTATCATCTAGTAAGATGCTTTGAAAAGCCAAAAGCAGAGTAGTTGGTATAAAGATAACTAACACTCATGTAATTCATACAAGGCTTGAGAGCTCAGAAATTGGAGTAAACCCGAGCTGTTAAAGCCTACAGGTAATATGAGCCTACAGGTAAACAGAGTAGAGTCCAGCTTCCGCTAAACCCAGTAAGCACAATATTCAAGCTTTAGTGTGTCTTGGAGTCACCAGTAATTGTGTTAGAAGTTCAGATTCCCACCCAATCCCTCCTCCCCTCCCCTCCCTGCCCAGGCCACTTCCCCTCTCCCGAGTATTTTCATGCAGGGTGGGGTTTGGGAATCAGTATTTCTGCAGTCTTCATGCAAGTTGACTACAGGCAACGCAACTTCATCCTATATTAGAAAACGTGTGAATTCTGGCAGTACAGGCAGCTTAGCCAAGGCAGGGATGACCAGGCTGGGCTCCCCTCGGAGCTCTTGAGAGCGGATGCCACGCCCCGCTGTCCATCCTCGTGTCCAGGGCCGGGCTGTGCACAGAGCACACTCAGGGGACATTGGCTGAGCCGAGGCCATCACTGTGGGTGCTCTTAGAGCCGGGCGCTTCCTCCAGTTTCATAGTGTGGCTGGCCCTTGCCCGAGCTCCCCAAGCAAACGCTTCCACTCCAAGGAAATCACTCATGCGAGAGTCTCATAAGAAATTTCTGCTTCTTTGATTTTGTTTTTGTTTTGTTTTTAATTAGTAGAGATCTGGGAGTGAGTAGAGAGATCTAGAGAAAGTACAAAGGGAAACATTCCTTTACAGAAATTGTTGGTAAATGTTATTTATTCATTCTACAACAGCTTTTGAGTTTAAGCTCCTTGAAAGAGTCTGTTTTTTTTTAACTGCTTTGTCCCCAGAGCTTCACATAATGCTTCGCAAATGACAAGAATTATAACAAAGGTAATTTACTTTTCTTGGGCGCTTACTGTGTGTTAGGTACTCTTCTAAACACTTTATATATATTATTCATTGTATTTTTACATCAGCCCTGTGAGGTAGGTTCTAATATTATCCCCATTTAATAAGTTCATAAACTGAGGCACAGAGAGGCACATAGTAGGCACTCAGTAAATACTTATTGAATGAACTATTTGTGGAGTGCTTCCTATGTGCAAAGTTATCTGCTAAGCTCTGAAGAGGGTAAAGAAATGAAGAAGACAATCCTGTCTGGAAAAGGATCTGGGAAAAGGGTTTCCAGTCTTATATGCCAGCCTGTTTGTGAGATTCCTGATCACACTGCCGGGAAGAGTGGACAGAGCCTGCTTCCTTCCATCTCCCACCTCCCATCCTGCCATGAACTGACATTCTTGGCTGAAACTGAGAAAGCAATACAAGTCAGCGTGTCTTAAACACAATGACCCAAGGATGAGATGACAGCCGTTTCCTGTAGAATGCCAGAATGATAATTTATTTCTAAAGAAATTCAGATAACTAAGCAGTCAGTTTCCTGCAAGTGATTATTCAATAGAGTGAGCCCTTGGGACTTGACTGCTAGTGAGCCACAGCAATAAAGCTGAGTTCATTTGGGAGCTCAGAGGGACACAAGGGAAGTTTCCTTGTGTCTAGCCCTCTCCTTGTCCCCCCCGACTCCCTCCCCTTGCCCCATTTGTTATTCTGACCTTTATCACCCTCCAAATGTGGAAAGGCACGATCCAACAGTTTAATTTCCCCAAGGTAGTTACCCTTTCATAGCCATCCACAGGAGAAATCATTTGCTGTCCTTCCCCACAGCCCTGCAAATGAGAGACCCTCTCCAAAAAATCTCCTATTCCATTTGAGTGGCCCAATTCAAGTGTCTGCATATTATTTGGTCTCTCACTTTTGAAACACTCTCCTCTTCTATATTCCTTGGTTTCACTCTCCCTTCACACAAACTGCTCCTTCTGAGTTTTGCTAACCATCCCTTTTTCTAACTAATGTCCAAATCTGAGAGTTCTTCAGCCCTGGCCCTCAACCCTCTTCTCTCTCTGATCTTCGTTGCTCATCTCATGCATTGCCATGGATTCAAGCACCAGTTTAGTGCCATCGAATCTAAAATTTGTATTTCTACCCTGGGTCTCTCCTTTGACTGAAACTCTTGACATCGCTCTCTTGACTCGTTCCCTTGGATGCCTTATACCCCTCAAACTTAACAAATCCCAAAAGAGCTTTCAATGTTCTCGAAACCTCTTTTCCCATTCCACTCCAGTCTTCCCCATTTTGCTTAGTGGCTCTCTCCTCCACCTGGCTGCTCAAGCTGGAAAACAAATTATCCTGAATTTCTTCCCTTTCTTCATGTCCTTCAGTTAAATTCATTGGTGTTTAGCTTTTCTTGATTGTGCCTCTCAAAGTTTAGACCTACATGCTTTTGAAAGCTGGAAACCTTAAAAAGTGGCTTTTAGCTGTCAGAAATTTGTATCTTTGCTCTCAGTGTAAATTGCAAATTCGTGGGGAAGATTCTTCTTTTGTCCTGGGAGAAATAATTTTGTTTTCAGTTTTAGGGGGAAAAAAGTAGTTCCTTAGTTTGAACGAATCATCAGATGTTTTAAAAGTATATCTTCAGGTACTTCCCTGGTGGTCCAGTGGTTAAGAATCCATGCTCCCAATGCAGGGGGCCCGGGTTCAACCCCTGGTTGGGGAAGTAGATCCCGCACGCTGCAGCTAAGACCCAGCGCAGCCAAAAAAAAAAAAAAAAAAAAGTATATCTTCATCAGTCAGGTCTAGAGGGGTGAGAAGCAGATAATTGCAGCAACTCATCAATCTGCTGCAATCCTCCAAGAGGAGCTTTATTGAGAACAGATGGACTACAGCTTTGACCCCCCACAAGACAAAACACAGAGTGCCTCACAGCATCTGTGGCAGATTCTATTTTCCAAAGATGGCTGCAACAATAGCCCTTGTCTTATATTCTTCAAGTACCTTGCTACACTCCACTGAGTCAGTGTCTGTGTCCCCTCCCTCTTGAAACTGGGTGGACCTTTGCCACTGCCCCAACCAAGAGAGTTCGGAAGAAATGAAGCTATATGACTTCTGAAGCTAGATCATAAAAATGTTACTCACTTCCATATCGTTCTCTTGAGATGCTTGCCCTGGACTCCCAGCAACCATACTGTGAGGCAGTCCAAGCAGCCTGTGGTGTGGCGAATGTAGAGAGGAGCCCAGGCCCTTAGGCTCAAGCCCTGGCTGAATCCATGGCCAAGAGGCACCTCCAACTATCTTCCAGCCCGGGGTGAGCTCTCCCAGTTCACACTGCATGAGCAGAGACAGAGTATCCTGCCCAAATTATAGACTCTTGAGTAGGAAAAATGGCTGTTGTTGTTTAAGCCACTAAGCAGCAGCAGCTAACTCTGATATAGCATCCATGGCAGGAAGAATGTATGGATAATTATTACACACCCTGGAAAAGTGAGATGAATTCTTTTGTGCTGTCTTTTGCTTTGTCAATTTGTAAATCTCCTACATGTCTCCTCCCGCAGTCCCAACCTCAGCCTCCTCTGAGGTTGCTTCTTGGCTCTAGCGATTTACTTCTAGCATGCAGTAGCATTTAAGGAGGTTTTGATTTAATTAAGGGAAGTGGCCTGGTATGAGGGAGCCTTAGGAATTTGGAAGGTACAGGATAAAGCATAATATCAAGAGTGGGAGAATGAGGCTAATGAGAACTGTTCTCATCCTTATCAAAGATTTTTTAAAAACCTTTTTATTTATCATAACTTTTAAGTAACTTTAAAGTAAGCTACATGGAAAACACATTATTTTGCTTAGTAGCAGAATTCCACGCCCATCCTGCATCTTTGGGGCTATGGTTCCTAGGACTAGAAGGCTGAGATGGAACTAAATTGCTCTGCATAAGAAAGGTATGTGGGCTGCACCCCCCTGTTCATTGTAGCATTATTTACAATTGCCAAGACATGGAAACAACCTAAGTGTCCACTGACAGATGAATGGGTAAAGAAAATGTGATATATATTGGAATATTGTTGGAATATTGTTCAGTCATAAAAAGAAGGAAGTCCTGCCATTTGCAACAACATGAATGGAACTTGAAGGCATTATGCTTTAGTGAAACAAGTCAGACAGAAAGACAAATACCATGTGATCTCACTTATATGTGGAATCTAAAAAAACAAAACAAAACAAAACAAAACCAAAAACACCCAAACTCATAGATACAGAGAACACATTGGTGGTTGCCAGCAGTGGGAGGTGGGCAAAAATGAAGGTGGTCATAAGGTACAAGCTTCTAGTGAATAACTCATGGGGATATAATGTACAGCATGGTGACTATAGTTAATAGCACTGTAGTGCATATTTTTTGATATTTATTAATATGGGAAGTCATTCATAATTTGTGGCTAAGCCATAAAACAAAACAAGCAATTTAGAAAATAGTATGCACAACATCATCACATATTTTCATAAGGAAAATGACTAGAAAAAATACCTCCAAATAGTTTCATTTTGCACAAATGTCTTACCTGATTACTATTCTTGCCACCTTTTACACCTTTGAAACTAATCTACTGACCTCTTGACCACAATATTTTCCATGTGCTGGGGGAGTAAAAAGGAAATTAGAACAAATATGATCTGTCCCTGCTTTCATGATGCTTATCAATCACCATCGATGCAGGTGTTAAACCAAAAAAAATGAAGACTGCTAGGAAGGCAAAAGACAGGATATTCTATAAATTTATAATAGCAATCTTTGGAATCCTAAACCCTAGGGTTAATTTTTATAAGACAATAAATAAATAAATAACTTCTGTTTACTGCCATGAACAATGAAACAGGACCTGCTTTCTAGACTCAGCACTGCCATTCTGTATACACTGGTGACCTTGTAACGCTATTTAAGTTTTCTGTCTTGCATATTTGAAAGTTGCCGAGAGAGTAAATCTTAAAAGTTCTTATCACGAGAAGAAAAAATTTTGTAACTGTGTGGTGATGGATGTGAACTAGAATTATTGTGGTGGTCATTTTGCAATATATACATATATAAAATCATTATGTTGTACACCTAAAATGAGTGCAATATTATACGTCAATTATATCTCAATTAAAAAAATGTAATAAAATTCCAAGTTAACCTAGAAAAAAAGGAAAAATAAAGGTATGTGGTGTCCCTGTGGCTGGCTTGCTGCAGGGGATGACTTTGGGGAGGACAGAGATGGGTGGTGGGAATGTTAATTAGGTGGTTTGCTACATGGCTTATGACAGAAATCCTCCCTTTGTGTATAAAATCTACAGTAAATTCTTCACTGCTAGGCAATTAACTCCTGGAGTAGATTTACTTTATGGGGCTGTGAAGACGTGCCAAAAGACATTCAGGCTCCCTGAGGGAGGAAACCACACTTTCCTGGGGTGAAGGGCCGTGCAGGGTAACACCTGGTCTCCCACTGCAGGGAAAATCCAAAATAACAGAAGCCTTTTACTTGACAGCATTTAAAAAACTTCTTATTCTGGACATTTTCAAACTTACGTAAAGGTAGAAAAGTAGAATGAAGAATCTCTACGAACCCATCATTCAACTTTGACATTTTGACAAGCTTGGGCTCATTTTTAAAAGAAGCATATTGTAATTTTCCATGAAGCAGTATTTAAAGACACAAGAATCGTTGAGGAAATGAATTTTTTAATGGCATTCATCTCAGAGAACAGCAGTGGAAATATATTTCTTTCAAAATAAACCAAAAATTAAAAATGTTTTGAAGCCATTTGAAACCATATGATTAGCTGAATTAGTTTCTTAAGGCTTGAGGTGAGATAGCACTGAATAGATGCAGTATTTCATTCCAGCATTTTCTTTCACTACTAGTGAATTTGACCTGTAGAAATCAGAAAAAGAAAAGGAAAGAAAGACTAAATCGATGAATGAATTAGGACTTATCAATTCCGTCTTTACATTATCTTGTTCCAAGTATCAAAACTTTCATTCCACTACTACCCTACTGCCAAATTGCTGCATATTTAAAATCTATACCAAATAATGGCCCCTGGTTCAGTACAGCCTACTTGGAGGAGTCATAAGCACTACTTAAGATTCAGATGAGTCTTCTAGGTTAGAGCCTCATTATGCTTCCTTGCTTGAAAGTTGCATTTATTTACTCATCCACATTAGTTATTAAGTGCCTACTATGCATCAGGCACCATTGCTAGGTGGTTGGGAAAACCAACAGAATGCTTTGTAGATTGCCAGAGCTAACCCCTCTTACCAAATGGCAATGACTCACCAAACATGCTAAGGTAAGAGACTCCTAAAGGCAGAGACCCCAAAACAATTTTTTTCATTAACTGGATGACTAGACCAGTAAACTGCCACATTCTAAGTAGGGGACTAGGGCTACTTTGGCAAAATTCTGAGCCACATTGGTAACAAAGGGCTTTAAAGAAACATCAATGCTAGGGAAGAGAAACAACAGCCAATTCTCAGGATGTAGGGTACAAGGAGGAAAAAGAATAAGAAAACTCACCATCCTGACTCTGCTTGTAAATGAGTAAAGCACATCAGTCATTGAAGAAAACAATCAGAAGACAAATACTAGGATACTAAAATGGTACTAGGGGCTTCCCTGGTGGAGCAGTGGTTGAGAATCAGCCTGCCAATTCAGGGGACACGGGTTCGATCCCTGGTCCGGGACGATCCCACATGCTGGGGAGCAACTAAGCCTGTGCACCACAACTACTGAGCCTGTGCTCTAGAGCCCGTGAGCCACAACTACTGAGTCCACGTGCCACAACTACTGAAGCCCGCGTGCCGTAACTACTGAAGCCCGCATGCCTAGAGCCTGTGCTCCACAACAAGAGAAGCCACCGCAATGAGAAGCCCGCGCACCGCAACGAAGAGTAGCCCCCGCTCACCGCAACTAGAGAAAAGCCCGCGTGCAGCAGCGAAGACCCAACACGGCCAAAAATAAGTAAATAAAATAAACAAATTTATAAAAAATAATAATAACAAAATAAAATGGTACTAAAATGCAACATGAAATGAGCTAAGTTGTTCATGAAGAGGACATCATTTGGTGCTGCATGTGGGCAAAATAAGTAAGAGGGAGACAGACTGTGCCAGTGCCAACCAGTCATACTCATGAAGGCACCATCCTGACCAAACACTTTTGAAGACTTTGGGAGATAAGACTTTGTAGACAATAGCTATTTCCAGGTGAAAATAAAACTTTGATAACAAATTCAATGGGATTGGCAGTAAGTGATGGAAAGGCAGGACTGAGTAAGCCATTGCTCTCTGGCCTGAGAAAAATAGGAAGAACTGAGAGGATTAAAAATGTGACCAGGGGCTTCCCTGGTGGCGCAGTGGTTGAGAGTCCACCTGCCAATGCAGGGGACAGGGGTTCTTGCCCCGGTCTGGGAGGATCCCACATGCCGTGGAGAGGCTGGGCCTGTGAGCCATGGCCGCTGAGCCTGCGCGTCCGGAGCCTGTGCTTGGCAACGGGAGAGGCCACAGCAGTGAGAGGCCCGCGTACCGCACACACACACACACAAAGGTGGAAAAATGTGACCAGGAGAGCTTAGGAAACTAGGTAAATGAGTAGCTGCCCAACTTTGACCATACTGCCACCAAAAAGTCAGTACTCTTCTTCCTAAACGGGAACTTTGGGCCTTTTGGATAACTGGGTAAACTGTCCACACTTAATTTATAGAGACTGAGATAGCTTTCTACCACTTTGGAGAATGAATTATTATTTCAATATTGTGGAGTTGACAAGAACATATAACTAGATATATTACACAGTCACACTTAGTGTAACATCTCAATGGGTTACTGTTGACAGCAGTGAACCTGTGATCTAGGCTTAGGGAAATGAATGTTCTGTCGTACACGTGTCTCTACTACCTTAAATCATGATGTAGTTAAGATAGTTATGGATGAGATGTGGTATGTTTATTTGGTACATCACACGGCCACTCTACATGTGGCAGACATCCTAACAAATCACAGAATTCTTTCCCATCCAATCGGGGTTAGCCCTCTCTACCCAGGCTCTGGGAAGCTGACTCCCAACTGATTGGTGTAGGCTGGCCATTGAAAGTCATTTACCCCCCAATTTGGTAATGGATATCTCATGTATCGGTGAGACAGAGTACCAAAGGAATCAAAGATGTCCTTGAGAATTTGTTTTGATACTCACAAATCAAAGAATTCCCACCAACTTACCGTGCATCTTTTACAAAGCATTCATTGCTCTTCTTTTTTCAATATCTCGCTTGAGTTGACAAAGGGTGCAAAGAGGGAACCATGCCAGACATAGGAAATCATTACAAATAGACCCCTGTTAAAAAACAAACGGATCAACATGTAGCCTATAAATACAGTCATACAATTCCTTGCATTTGTTTAACTTTTCATACCTCTTTAAAACATACATTTTATGTCACTTGTTTATCATGAGAATTCTGTGACGTTATCCCTACTTTTCTGATGACCAAGTGAAGTTAACTGACTTGCTAAGATCACAGAAATTAGTGGCAGTGATTGGTCTTTCTCTTCTCGAGCCAGTGCCCTTTTCATAATAACATACCATTTCAAATGATCTGCAGGTTACAATTATAGCCCCAGTTGTCTATCATCTGTTGTCTCTTTTTTTTCTTTTTAAGAAAACTTTTGGTTTATGTATTATTTTTATTAATGTGGAATAGTTCCCTTTAAAGCCAGTTGTGTAATGCACCAATTTTTCCAATTGGTTATGAGTATAGTGCCAGACGAAGCTTTACCTTGTATGCCTCTAGCCATTTCTACTGACGTCCCTCATGCTATTCTGCAAGGGAGGAAGTCCATAGTGAGGGAGGGATATATAAAGTACGGGAAAAAGAAGAAAGAAGAGAATGAATAGTGTCTGGAAAAGCCACTATTCATTCGTAGAATGGGCTGCTTTGCAAAGTTTTTTTTTTATAAATTTATTTATTTATTATATTTATTTCTGGCTGCATTGGGTCTTCATTGCTATGCACAGGCTTTCTCTAGTTGCAATGAGCAGAGGCTACTCTTCATTGTGGTGTGTGGGCTTCTCATTGCGGTGGCTTCTCTCGTTACAGAGCATGGGCTCTATGTGCACAGACTCAGTAGTTGTGGCTCATGGGCTCTAGAGAGCAGGCTCAGTAGTTGTGGCGCACAGGCTTAGTTGGTCTGCGGCATGTGGGATCTTCCTGTACCAGGGCTCAAACCCGTATCCCCTGCATTGGCAGGCAGATTCTTAACCACTGCGCCACCAGGGAAGCCTTTTGCAAAGTTTTGAGGGCCCTCTCCACGGTAGGTCTAGTTGGGTCTTAATGCCCTTGGGTAGAGATGCCCTTGAAGGGACTCCTGCCCTGTGTAGTCGGCACCGAGTGATCTGAGGGTTCTAGTCTGACAACCAGATTCTATGACTGTGTGTCTTGACTGATTGAAATAATTTTGAACTCCATTTTTGGATAGCACTTATTCTTTAAAATGTTGAATTTAATACAACTCCCAATTTACAGTGTGAGCAGGGACAGAGAGAAAGAGAGAGAGAGAGAGATCTATAGTAGATTTAGTTTATAAGGATTGGGAGCTCCTAGATGGTGAGATTATAAGTGATTTATTTTTCATAAAATTTTTTTTCTTTGCTACAGTGATTTTGATGTTCATCTAACAGAGGAAGCATGTGGGACAAAGAGTGGACAACTAGATAACAATGTTAGAAATCTTCTAATGATGTGACCTTCATCAGATGGAGGAATGGATATTCAGCTTGAAGAAAATTCAGTCTCTTGGCCTTCTCTTTTTCCCTGATAAAGCATCCAAATCCTCTAACCCTTCCTCAAAGTACTTGTTTTTTTCATTCTTTAGTTCATTGTTTATTTTTATTCTTTTTATCTTTTAAACCTTCATTAAACCAACACTTACTGAATACATATTATATGCTACAAGGAAGAAAATATTCAACAAGGATGTAACCACTTTTCTGTTCCAGCATGTCTGTGTCTGTCTTTTACCTCAGGAAGTTTTTAGGGGGAAAAAAGTCCTACTATTATTTGCTAAGAGACCTAGGGAAACCTTTAGAAAACACACCCTATTTCTAAGTCTGTTTCATAATACAAATACAGAGAATATAGAAAAGAAAAAAACATTCCTTTTTCAAATGAGAGGAAATGAACTACAGGTTTATACCATGCTGAAGTTAATAAGGGACATAAACGCCTTGACCAGAGCAGCTTCTTGGGAAGTGGGTGCCTGAAGCAAAGATTTTGCATTCATCACTCTGTTTGGGAAAGGGGACTGGTGCTTCACTTTTTTTGGAAGCTGTTAAAAAAAGAAGTCTTGTTTACAGAATCGTTGAGGAAATAAACAAATGAATTGTGGTACATGGCTGAATACACTTCAATTTGGGAAGACAAGGTGGTCAAGTGGGAAAGACCAGACCTGACTCCAAGTCAGAATAAGCTTGAGCCCGAATTTCAGCATTTACATGTTCTGTGACCTTAAGCCTTTCTCATTCTTGGTTTTCATATCTATAAAGTGGAGATAACAATCCCTGCACCATAAAGAGTTTGTAAGTAGTAAATGAGCACATATATGTTAAGGTAGTGTCCCAGCACCTAGGCGTTCAATCAGTGGTTGTTTTTTTTCTTTCTCCTCTGCTACAGAGGTTGTGGCCCTAGCCAAAGGGATGCTGTCTTGACTGTGTCCATGAAGGGAGGGGCAGTTCAGAGAGGCTGTATTGGAGCAGCCCTATAAAAGTTTGCATAGATGCAAACGGGAAACAAAGCAAAGAACCTGAATTATATAAATCAGTCCTAGGATTTACTAGCCATTTTTGAAGTCTGTTCTAAGGAAGAAGAAGAGAGATACCTTGTCTATAAATACACTTATTTAATGTATACCAAGGAAATTTATTATAGCATAGAATCCCAGACCCTAGAAGCGGCCTTAGAAATCATCTTGCACAACTTTCTCACGACAGATGAGAAAACTGATGCTGACAAATGACTTCTCAGAGAGTCCAAAAGTTAGCTACTTGCTGAGCTGTTCCCAGAACCTTTATCTCCAGAATCCAGCTAAGCACCCCTTCCTCTACGCCATTATGGTCGGGCCACTTTGAGAATCTCACCCTCACACCCATGTACACAACTACATACACCCAACACTTAGTGTACAGTTTTGGGAACTTTATGGGACAGCCACAAAGTTAAGAACCCCTGTGTTAAGTTATGCTGGCATAAATGAGAGTGGCATAAATGAGTGGCATAAATGAGAGCTGCAGGGAGTGCTGAGAGACAGGCAGCTGGGCAAGCCCACAGGAGGAATGTAGCCTGCGCGGAGAAGACAGCTGAGCTAAGAACAAAGATAACAACAGTTACCTGCCAGGCCCTGTGCTAAGTCCTTTCCATGCATGATCTTATGTGACTCTTACTATGCCACCTTGGGGGAGGTATTATTCTTACCATTTTATCAGTGAGGGAGCCAAAGCTTAGTAAGACGAATAACTTGTTCTCGGTCACAATGAGAGGGGCAGAGGCTAAGTTTTCAGGAACACAAATCCGTCCTGTCACTTCTTTGTTTAAAAGCATTTTAATGGCTTTCCGGCTCACTTAGAATAAAAGCTAAAGTTCTTATAATGGTCTCCAAGGCCCTAGAAGGTCTAACTCTTGCTAATGCTCTGATGTCATCTTGTATTATCTCTCCACGCTCCCGTCTCCCTCCCCCCACCCCCCAAACTATTTCTGCCTCTCTGGCTGCTTGCTGTGTCTGGAACATTCCAGGTAAGCTCTACTTCAGGACCTTGGCTCTAGCTATTTCCTCTGCCTGGACTTTCCCCAGATGAGTCATCCTCTCATCCTTTTAGGTGTTTACTTTCTTACTGAGGTCTTTCCTGATAACTCTATTCAAAATTAGAACCTTTCAACACTCTATTCCTCTTCCTTGCTTTTTTTTTTTTTTTTTTTTTGTGCGCTACACGGGCCTCTCACTGTTGTGGCCTCTCCCGTTGCGGAGCACAGGCTCTGGACGCGCACGCTCAGCGGCCATGGCTCACGGGCCCAGCCGCTCCGCGGCATGTGGGATCTTCCCGGACCGGGGCACAAACCCGTGTCCCCTGTATCGGCAGGCGGGCTCTCAACCACTGCACCATCAGGGAAGCCCTCTCTTCCTTGCTTTATTTTTCTCTGTTGCACTTATCGCCATCCTATAGATTATACTCTTACTTAGTTATATTGCAGCTATCTTGTTCCATTAGTGTCTGAGCTCTACCATTGATAACCATCATAGTAGTAATTGATGCGGCAAGAATCTTTGATGGGTGAGGGTTTGATGAGGAACAGGATATTTACATCTCTCTACAAAGTCCTTATCCATTATAAAGGGGAAAATAGCAACGTTGTGATGGAGAATCTTGACAGATGCTATCTTAACCAAGGAATCAAAGTTAACATCACGCCTAATGAGATAAATTGATGTCACTTGCTTCCTGATGTGATGCAAAGCAAACATAGCATCACTTCTGTGGAGTTTCTGCCAAAAGTGTGTAACCTAAGTCTAATCATAAGGAAACATTTGACAAGCCAAACGGAGGGATAGTCTACAAAATAACTGATCTGTATTCATTAAAAAAAAAAAAAGACAAAGACTGAGAAACTCTTCCATATTGTAGAAGACTAAAGAGGCATGACAACTGAATACAATGTTTGCTTCCAGATTGACTTTCTTTTCATCTAAAGAAAATTATTGGGATAATTGGTAAAGCTTAAATAATATCCATAGATTACCTAATAGTATTGTATCAATGTTAAATTCCTGGTTTTGATAATTGCACTGTGGTAATGTAAGAGGATGTCCTTGTTTTTCAGAAATACACACTGAAATAGAGATAACAGGGTATCACGTTTATAACTTGCTCTCAAATGATTCAGAAAAAAATAGAATAGATACATAGATAGATGGAGGAAAGAGAAAAAAATAAAGAAAATGTGGCAAATTTTTAATATTTGGGGAATCTGGGTGGAGCATATTCAGGAAGTCTTTGTACCATCTTTGCAACTTTAAGTCTGAAATTATGTTAAATAAAAATCTCAAAAAAAAAAAAGAATGTAAGCTCCATGAAGACAGCGATTTTGATTTCCTTTATTCACTGATGTGTCTTTAATATCTGTAATAGTACTTTGCGTGTTCTATGTGCTCAATAAATCCCTGTTGGATGAGTGAACTTCAGCTTATGACCTAACAACGTTCTAGATGCTCAATAACCCCTTTTGAATGAATGAACACTGGCATATGAGTTACCAGTGAAGTAACTGTCTCACCAATGTGCCAGCTCTGAGGGGAGCTATCATACACCCTTTTTTTACCCAATGCTTTCTAAGCAACTGTCACCCACCCTGCAGGGTCCTCTGTCTGACTCTGAGTAAAGCCAGGAGAGATTAAGGACTCTGTGCTGACCTCCATCCCTCACCTGCTCGCCGCCAGCAACTTTTTCAGAGACATATCTATTGGATCAATAAAAGATTTTATTATGAATATATTCCAAAGGATAGATAGCCACATGGTCTTTGTAAATCACTTAAAAAATTTAGGATGGTAGTGGAGAAAAGACTAGGGTCAAATCATGATGGTGAGGGGGGCAATCATGGAGATCCAGTCAGACTGAAGGAAGGCCCTCGGCCTGTCCTGTCTGGGTAACTATTTCACAGTGGACGTGGGTGACTCACCGGGATGCCGTATCGGGTCCGATACATGGTCCTCATGGCGACACTTGCTCCACACAGGCAGCATTCGTCCATGTCAGAGGCAATCTGACATGAAAGGCACAGGGGCAAGAAAGTCCCACAGAGGCCTGAGGGCAGGGTGAAATCACACAGAGGAATTAGTCAGGGTCATCGTGAGTTTGACTTAATCACACCGTTTTCAAAAAGATGCTCACTCAGGAAATGGCCTTAATGGACATTCAGAGAAAACACTGGGGTCCCCTGGCTCTTTATGTCTTGCTTCTGGACCCTACACTCCTGGAGGTGGGGAAAATTGACTTGTCATATGCCAGGTCAGATTTAATTGCAAAATCTCCTGCCTTGCCGATCTGAGCACGTCCAAATTGTTTCTTCCCTACCCTTGTTTACATTTGGATCATCCTTGAATAGGAAGTTTGTGGCGTCAGGGGGTCTGAGAAACCCTCTGAAAACTGTGGGAGGGTGTTTAGGGTCAGAAAACATGGAGTGAAGAAATAATTGGAAAAATGAGTAGAGCAGTAGGAAACAGATTCTAGATGGTTGTTCTGGCAAAGAGTAGAGGCCTATTATTGTTATGAGGATTGAAGCAAGTAAAAGTTAAGGCGTATAGGCATCAAAAGCTTAAAAAGCATACTGAAATTTCACTTTAAAGAGTCTGTATAAGACAAAAAAGGGCCTAAGGAAATAGCAACAAACAGGAAACTGTTTGCAAACATGCTGAGTACAAGTCTATTTTGAAAAGTTCTAGAGTAGAGTTTTGATATGACTGTATCCTACATGAGATAAGAAAGCTCTTGTTTTTTAATTGATGGCTTTAAGCAAAAGGCTATCGCCACTGAACTTGGAACTTCCATCATATACAAAGAAAAGAGGCTGTTTTTCAAGACAGTGGAAAGACCAGCCACACAGAGAATGTCTGCAACTCTTTCGGCAATAGACTCTGAAACAAGGAAATTGTCTTACACAAAAGTGTGTTGGGTAGTGTGAAGGAATTAAACTGAAAGCTTCCTGAAATGGAACAGTCACAAGAGTCACATGAATACTGAAAACCAGAAACACAGACTCACCACTGTAGGGAAAGGAAGAGGTAAAGAGAAGACTGGAGAAACACATCAAGAACACAGGGATACTAAAGAGGTGAAAAATATGAAAAAAGGTGATTGATCTGGACAAGAATCACAAACTCAAGGACAGGCAAGTAAAAATGAATGAGTAAAATAGTTGGAAAAAACCCACAAAATAGCCAATAGCAGATGGTGGACATAAATATGGCAAACTGTAGAGTGATGGTCCCTTTGAATGGGTTTAGCTAATACTCGGTAGCAACTGACTTCTGCCAGTTGAGGATGAGGAATCCTCTTTTCAGATTTTCCAAATTTTTAAGAGAAGCTGGAAATCTAGATTGGAAAGTTAGATTTTTATGTGGGCTCTGATTTTTATATGGTTCCTACTATTTTAAAATTAATACAGCAAGAGGGGTCATTATATACAGGACAAACAAAACACATCCTGTGGCAAAATCTGCCCAGTGGTTCCACCTTGTGACCTCTGAGTTCTAGAATAAAACATGGATCCCTTGAGAGGATAAGCAAACAATTTTTGTTATGTCAGCAACTGCACGACTGTAGCCCAGGAGAAAGCAACGACCATGTGCACTTACAAATCCCCACGTCATCACAGCAGTCAAACACGCCGGTTTGCCAGTCACTAACCGTCGCACCTCCTGCGCCATATCTTGGCTGCAAAACAACTGGATTCATTTTTAAGACTAAGTTCAAAAAGGTACTGCCTGTGAAAACAAAACCAAAACAGTATTCAACACCTAACTGTATTGGATATAACGTAGATACCAATTCAGAAGACATTTCATTGCACCCCTCCTGCTTAGGGTTAGTCACATTCAGCTAACTTAGCATAACATTTCCAGACTATTGCCAATATTTGAGAATTAAAAACATAAGGGAAAGAAAAACAACATAAAGGAGAGGGGATGAGGATTCCATTCTCAGGTTGTCTGGTTGTGTGTTTTGTTTTTTTCCTTTTTCTCCTTTCACCAATCTCTCTTTTCATCAGCAATTTTCAAGACAACCATCCTGAACAATGTCTATTTTGCATTTGAAGTGTTTCTATTTATAGAAATTAATTATAATTTAATTATAATCAATTTTTAATTATTTAATAATTAATTATTTTTAATTAATTATTTATTTAATAATCAATAATTAATTATTTAATAATCAATTTTTACGAAGCTATTCCACAGACATTATCTTAGTTGCTCTGTAAGAGAACTCTGTGAGATAAAGTTCTTTACATCTGCATAAAATTGTTATTAAAACAGATGCTTCTAGCTAATGTCAGCATTAACTGCTTATTAGTGGTGTCCTGATAGCTAAAGTTTACTTGGAAAAAGATTAATTTCCCTTTGTGAAGGTATCTCTGAAAAAAGAGGCTTCAAGTCCCACAGAAAAACCCAGTGGTTGCAAAACCAGTAGGAAATAAGTGTCCCCCAAACAAAGTGGTGCCTATACTTCTCATATTTCATCCAGCGATCAAGCTCAGTCTTGTGAGCTGCTACCCCGTCAGAACTCTCAAGAGAGAAAATGTCTTCACTAAAATAATTTCACTAGTGACTTCACTAAAATGATTCACTAAAATGATTTCACTACTGACTAATGTTAGACATTTCTCCTTTCTTATTTCGAATCTAACCATAATGCTGTGCTCTGTAGTCTTGATCCCTGGTCACTTTCAACACTTCCCTTGACTAGTTACAGGGCATCCCCCCACCCCTATTATCTCTCGGCTTTTGCTCCTTCAATATTCCTCCACTATGTTCTCAGGAAAGGCCCCAGTCAAAGGTTCTACCACAAGGCTTCCCAATCCCTAGTGCTTGGTTAAAAATGCAGATACTTGATTCTGATTCAGCAGCCTGGGGTGGACCCTGGGTGTGTAAAAATTTCAAGAGGTGATTCTGATACAGCCAGTTCTGGAGACCACAGTGTATATGTCATATCACTCTTCCTCAGTCCTTCCTAATCAGTCTTCTAAGCTCTTCACCTTGCTCTGCATTTCTTGCTGACTCATTTGTCTACTCTGAGATCCCTGACTATTATCAGTTGATTCCCACCAACAGCCAACTCCCCACCAAGTCAAAGTTCATGGAATAACAAATACCAAAACACTTTGAACTGCCTTAGAAAGGTGCCTCAAATATTTATTATCAAGAACTCGCTTTATGACACAAAGAGAAAACCACCCAGATTGAGAAGGCTATATAATTATGGTCAAATCACACGAAGAATCATGTTTGAAACTGCAAGGTGTAGATAAATATTTAAATAGAATTAGAAGGTCTTTCTTCTTTCTGACTGACTAGGAGGGCAATGATGGCTTTGCTGATAATGCAGGAAAATATATTGCTATGTGGTGGTGCAGACTATTAACTGACAAGCTAAAGTAATAAAGGACTGACCAGGGAGTCTTACAACAGTGCCTGGCACACAGCAGATATGCAGTAGAACATTGTTGAAAGAATGAATTAGCAGAGAGGTGGTGGTTAACAGTCATCAGAATGGATAGTATTCCCTTGTCTAATAGAGTGAATGTAAATTTGTGCTGGGGTAAGACACAAACTTTTCAGGTTTTGTATAGATGTGTTTTGTATTTCTCATTATAACGGAGTCTTTATGAATTAAACTATTCTACATAGCAGTTAGTGTCCACTGGTTTGTTTATAGATATTCCGTCTTAGAAAACCACTGTCATATTGTTAGCTAACATTTGTGATATAACTTATTTAAATGCAATAGAAAACTTGCTTATAACTGACAATTTTTCCTTTTATTGTTTTAAACTTTAGTGTAAGAATCACTTGAGGGCGTTTTTAAGAATGATACATCCCTAGAAATTTGGATTTAATCTAATAGGTCTGGAAAGGGATTGAGGAATCTGTATGTTTAATAAGTGCCCAAGTGCTTCTTAAGGGAGAAGGGTTAATAAAAAGTAAGAGTGGTGAAGGGGACCAGCTGTATTATTGCCTAATCTGACTGCTTTAACTCTAAATCATATTTGTTTGACTCCTTTCCCAGACAATTATTCCTCTGAGAACCAAATCGAAAGGGGACAAGAAGAGAAAAGGATGATTCATTCAAAGTCTTTTTATCCAGCAAGCCTGGCTTCATTTTGGTATTGGGTATAGTTACAAAACCAGAGGGGGGTATCAGAACTTTGAATAAGGAGGAGAAACTAAGAAGAGAACTCATGAGGTGGGAATCTCTAGTAGTGAAATTAAAGACCTAAAACTGCAGAGACACTTACATAGCACCGGATGGACAAGTACAATTCAAAGAGGAAGTGGTGGTATTTAATTTCACAAAACAAGTCTGTTCTGTGAATCTCTTTGACCCTGTGGGAGGTGTAAAATAAGCATCTGACTCAGGGCCCTGAGCTGGAGAAGTCCAAACATGTGATCTGGGAACAAGTTTTGTGTTTTTTGTTTTTTTCCAAAGTAACAGAAGTAGAATTATCATTCGTTCTGGTGAAGTTGGAGAAGGCTGATTGGAGGGCATGGGATTCTTGTCTAAGCATAGATAGTAGACATTCGAGGCAGGGGAAAAAATGTGAGGAAATGCAGAGGGGAAAGAAAGAGGGTGGAACGCATAAAGAACAGTAAAGACATTAGCTTTTGGGAGCAAGAAGCAGGGTCGGAGTGTAGGGATAGAAATGCACGGCTGTACCTCAAGGTCTCCTTCCCACACCTGCAGCAGACATTTTCCACCCTCTGTGTGTCCTTGGACAAATTAACTTCTCTGAGCCTCAGTTTTAACATCTTTAAAATGAGTATAATGTGACCTTCTTCTTTGAGTTGTCGTATTAATGTGATCGAATTATGTCTATTAAACACCGTGTTTCCTGTGTGTCAATGACCTGACATATGCACCACTGTGTCTGTTTTAAACTAAATGTTGCCAAGTAGCAGGGTCTATGCCTGATTTAATGGTACGGAAAAGCGCCTGAGAGCCCAGCACCCCAAGGCTAACGACAATGCGTTAGGAATCAGAAGGCTTGAATCGTAGTCACTGCTAGTATTGGGGAGGCTCAAATAAGATCATGTATGTGAAGACATTTTGAAATCTGCAAATCACCGTATACATGGGAGACAGGTGCCAGTGAAAGCTGATGGAAAAAATCTGCATGTGATGCGTTGCCAGTATCACAATGGCTTACACTTGTATAGAGTGCTATGCTTTTCATGTTTGATCTCTACTGAACCTTGGTCTCTATTTAATATTCACAGCAGGCCAGCGCACTCAGGGAATTAAGGGTGATAAGACCCTTTTTAATGCAGACAAGAAAACTGAGGCAAAGTGGTCAAGTGCCAAGGCCAAGGAAAGATCATGATCGCCAGGCCAACCTCTTTGTAGATGAGAAAATGAGGCTTGTCTCAAAGACTTAGTGTTCGTCCCACATCCTCTTCTTAGTCTCTCCAGGGAAAAGATATGGCAAGCACCTCATAGGAGATGTTGTAGGAACCAGAAGATGAGAAAGTGGACCGAGCAGCACGATCGAGTGGTTAGGTCATGGACTCTGGCCTTAGGCTCCAGCTCTCCCAGTGACTAGTTACATGGCCTTGGGCGAGTTACTTCACCTCTCTGTGCCTCAGTTTCCTCATCTGTGAAATGGGATGTTAACAGTATCTAACTTACAAAGTTGTCATGAGGATTAAATGAATTAATATTTGAAAAGTTCTTTGAGTGATTCTTGGCAGAGGGTAAGTACTTCATGAATGTTAGTTAAATAAGAGAGTAGTACTTGGCTCTGGAGGGAAACACAATACTCCTCCCACCCCATACCTCCTTTACACCCCTAGGAATTGTAAGATGTGGGTAGTTCTCCCACAAGGCTACAGAAGAAAGGGAAAGAAACAGAAAATAGCCACATGTTCAGAGTGACAAAGTGGCAGTGCTGGGATTTGAATTCAGTTCTGAGCTCCAAAGCCTTTATTCTTCTTTCCATTGAACTCTACCAATCAGGGACTATAAATCTTGGCCAGCAGAAATGAGCAAGCCTTGTTCAGGAATAAAAGGTAAGCATTCTCCTAGAACGTCCCTTCTCATACAAATTTTTGGGACTACCGGAAGCTAGACAGTTTGTGACTAACCTCTTTCTTTTTATGTCCGTACGTATGTCTGTATGTGTGTTATGTATTTTTAATATCTTGAAACCAGTCAATAAAAGCTTGTCCAAGGGTTCACAATACATGTGTAGAGAACTGGTTCTCAACCAGAGATTACTGCAACTCCCAGGGGACATTTGGCAATGTCTGGAGACATTTTGGGTTGTTGCAACTATAGGTGAGGACTACTTAGTGGGTAGAGGCCAAGGATATTTCTAAACATCCTGAAAAGCACAGGGTTTTTTTTTTTAGGGAAGAATTTTCCATCACCAAATGTGAACTGGGCTGAGGTGAGAAACTGTGGTTTAGAGAACATTAACAACATCATGAAACAAGAGCATCGGGAGGGATTCTGAAGGCTGTCTAGTGTAGTTTCCTAGCAGATACAGATGTCGTGTCTGCAGCAGGCCCGACGAGCTGTCCTGGTGACGAATGAAACCTTACACATCGCTTTTGAGTTAAAAAAAATGTTCAAAGTGCAAGTGCTGGAACTCAGAGATCAGAACAGGAATCCTGTGCCCCCATAGATTTGTTCACTTCCTGTCTGAAATGCCTCTTCTTTTTTTTTTTAATCAATTAATTAATTAATTTTTGCTGTGTCGGGTCTTCGTTTCTGTGCGAGGGCTTTCTCTAGTTGTGGCGAGCAGGGGCCACTCTTCATCACGGTGCGCGGGCCTCTCCTCTTGCGGAGCGCAGGCTCCAGACGTGCAGGCTCAGTAGTTGTGGCTCACGGGCCTAGTTGCTCTGCGGCATGTGGGATCCTCCCAGACCAGGGCTCGAACCCGTGTCCCCTGCATTAGCACGCAGGTTCTCAACCACTGCGCCACCAGGGAAGCCCCTGAAATGCCTCTTCTGTGTGGCAAGTCCTGCCGGGTACACCACTGCCCCCAAACTTGCCTCTTCTCTCTTCCTTCTACTTATTGTTCCTATGTTGACAGTTTAATCTCCCCAGTTCTATTCTTCTTTTCTTCTTTAAATAAACTTTTAATTGAAATGCACTATATATACAGTATAGAAATTGTAAACATGATTGATGAATTTTCACCAAGTGAACAATTCTTGTAACCACAACCTGATTCAAGAACTAGAAACTTACAGAACCCCAGAAGCCCTCCTTACTCTCAAAGGCAGTCTAACCCTCCACCCAGAGGCAACCTCTACCCTTTCTTCTAACACCAGAGGATCATTTTGCCTGTGTTTGAGACATATTTATTGAATTATATACATTATTTATTCTTCTATTCCTGGCGTCTTTTGCTCAAAATTATGATTGTGAGATTCAACCGTGTTGTGTGCTGCAAGAATTCATTCATTCTCATTGCTGTATAATATTCCATTGTATAGATATACCACAATTTATTTATCTGTGCTACCACTGTATTATTTCCAGTCTGGACTATTATCAATAGTACAGTGCTGCTATAACATTCTTGTACATAACTTTAGGTGAACTATGTATGTATCTCTGTTGTGTCGATATCTAGGAGTGGAATTGCTGGGTCCTAGGGTTCATAGATAGTGCCAAACAGTATTCCAAAGTGGTGGTACCAATTTACACTCCCATCAGTAATGTATGAGAGTTCCAGTTGCTCCACATCCTAGCCAATACCTGCTAATGCCACTATTTTTTACTTAAAGATTGCTAAAGAATCTGGGAAGCAGGCACCTAGGTTTAAAATTGAGAAAAACAGAAATTATGGTTAAATGATTAAATAGAGTTGCTGCATTTAGGGAAAAAATACAGGATATTCAGTTAAATTTGAATAATTATGTCCCAAGCATTATTTGAGATATACTAAAAAATTATTCGTTCTTTATTTGAAATTCAAATTTAACGGGGCATCCTGTATTTTATCTGGAACATTGAGGGAATGATTTTGGTATGAGGTAATACCAATGTGGGGCAGTTACTGCTCCCTGCGTTTCCAGGAATGGGAAGAGGGGGAGGAGGCGAAAACAGCAGACTTTCCAAGGTTGCTCTTCTCTCCACCCCCTCCCCCATAGGGTCCCAAAGCATACTAATGGCAGCAGTGATTTATTTGATTTCTATCTAAATTCTTTTAAGAGCATTTCCTTTGGGAAAACACAATTGTTTATTCATTAATAGAGGAAGGAAAACTGAAATTTCTTGAGCAGTTGCTATTGCCAGTTTCCATGTTTGGCAATCTTAAAGCTGTTGGATTCTAGCCTTATAACCATCTCGCCTTCTATTTTGAAATCTGATACCAGGAAAACTTAAGCAACTCAGGCTGGTTCAAAGCCAGACGAGCTAAAGCCAAAGTCAGAGCTCTTCCATTCTATCAAGGCTTCTGTCTTGTGGAAGGAGTTTCATTGACTAGCCCGGGTCCTGCGTGGGCTCTATTTCTCTCAGCCAGTCTGAGCTATCCTGATGGCATCGGGCGAGACCACTGCTTATCACTCACTTGGGCTTCCCAGGGCTCTTCATTCCCTCGATTTCCATCCCCTCCTTTCTCTGTCCACCTCCTTCTGGCTTTCAGCTTCCTACCAGATAATTCCATGGGTTATATGCAACCCACTTCTGGAACAAGAAAGTAAAATAAAGCCAACTGAGAAAGGTGTGCTTTTGATCATTTTGAGCTTCTGCAGCATCTACATGCCACAGCAGGCCTGTCTTCTAGTCCCAGGTCTGAGTCTGCATCTGGAGCAGGGAATGACCCACTCCTTTCCTCCAGCTCCTGTGTGTCTCAAGCAGAATTCTGCAGCCTCCGTGTCACACTAGACCAGTTATGTTGTAAACCAGAAAATGCCATCCACAAATATGCCTCTTTAGGATAACGGTTATTTTGAGCTGATTATTTTGAGAAACAGCAGACACAGGAGAAGACTGGAAAACAGAGTAGAAGTCACCCTTTAAGGGAAATTTATACTTATAAAGGAAATGTCCATTTGTAAGGGTGTCTCCCTCTCCTACCAAGAAAAGAAGGATGACTCTAAATCACAAGAAACTCTTCAGTGGAGTTACTGTCTGCATAACAAACCTTACCCTTGTTTACCCAGCCACCTCCCCATAAATGGCTTATCCCCACCTTCTCTCTTTTGCCTTTATCTGAAGATGGTATTTAAGCCTGAATTCTTATTTATTTATTTATTTTGGCTGCACCTGGTCTTAGTTGTGGCATATGGGATCTAGTTCCCCAACCAGGGCTCTAACCTGGGCCCCCTGCATTGGGAGCTTGGAGTCCTACGCACTGGACCACCAGGGAAGTCCCTAAGCCTGAATTCTAAGACACCTGTGAGAGTTACAGTTTTCCCTGGGTACCTCCCATGTATATGAGATACACGTGTTAATAAACTTCTGATTTTTAATCTTGAATTTTCTCTTCTTTATCTTTTGTTACAGGGGCCGAGGACATAGAAGGGTAGAGGGAAAATTATTTTTCTTCCCCTACAATGTCATTTCTGAAATTTTAGCCAAAACAATACAAACTGAATCAGGAAATTAAAAGATGATTTCGTAGAGTTGAAGGTATGGCATTTCCTAATTTAAACTAAATCATTTCTATAAACAAAAAGCCTCTGGTCACTAACTGGGGGGTGGGAGGAGGGCTTCCTGCCCCACCTAGGAAAGCCCCCATGTAGGCCACAGCTGAGGAAATGGTCCCTTCTTTTCTATAGACTGGGAGTAAAGAAAGAAGATTAGTCACTCATCTGTATCTGGCTTCCAACCCCCTGCAGCCTTGTCCCCCAGAAACATTCAGATCCTGCACCTATCAAGGAATCTCCTTTCTTGGTCTTCTCCAGCACCCAGACACTCTACAGCAGGCCTGCCTTTTAGTCCCTGGGTCTAAGTCTGCACCTGGAGCCAATTATCTGGATCTCATACAGAATTCGGTATTGTCTGTATGCCAATAGCATTCTGCCTAATGTACCACCGATTATGTCATTTCTGAAATTTTCATCGAAACAATGAAAACTCTCAGTTATAAGGAAATTTTAAAAGATTATGCATAATTGAAGGTAGGGCATTTTCTAATGGAAACTAAATTACTTTTATTTAAAAAATGCCACTCAAAACCATTTTCCCTAATGGTTAAAATGGTGCTCATGCCTGATAATGCTTAAATTAGGAGCTCTCTTGTATTTTTTTTTTTTTTTTGTGGTACGTGGGCCTCTCACTGTTGTGGCCTCTCCTGTTGCGGAGCACAGGCTCCGGACGCGCAGGATCAGCGACCATGGCTCACGGACCCAGCCTCTCCGCGGCATGTGGGATCTTCCCGCACCGGGGCACGAACCCGCGTCCCCTGCATCGGCAGGCGGATTCCCAACCACTACGCCACCAGGGAAGCCCCCTCTTGTATTTTTGATAGTGCAAGACTGGGAACTTTTCGGACACCAGGAGAGTCCAGTCACCCTCCTTTCATCAAGGAGGTGAAGGGGACTTGGCTCACCAAAGTGTGTAATTTGGGGAGAGGGTAGGGGATAAGAAGAACATGATACATGTGCTTCCATTGTCATTCTACCATCACTAATCTCTCTGGGGACCTAATTCATTAAGCTTCTTCTCTACTTTGATCTTATAATTTGTTAAGGCGTGTCGGGCACACACGGTTCTAGGGAAAGACTGCCTTGCACACCCGAACCCTGTAAGCCTGCCCTCAGAAGCTCTTCACAACTTGACTGACCCTGTTTTCCCAGTCCTTCCCTGACCATGTCCTTCCCATATCCAGTCAGATTCCTCACTGCTCTGCAAACTGTCCATCTATACTGTTCCTGCTGTGAATTCTTGCCTCCACTTTCTCCATTGACCTGTCAACATCTCATTTCAAATGCCACCTCTTCCATGAAGCCATTCCAAATCCTCCAAGTTGGCTTTGCCTCTCTCCCTCCTTTGAACTTGCTTAACACTTTGGTGGTGTGGTGAAGAGCCCACTGGACTTGGGTCAGGATACTGGGCTCTAACCATAGCACCAATACTTGGCTATCTCCGTGCCTTTTCTGTAAATGACAATGATAGTATCTTCACTTCCTCCTTCCCACAGTTATTAAGAAAGCTACAGAAAGTTATAGTAACTTCGGATATGAGATATCTGTAATTATGTGCATTCTGAGAACTTAAGTTTTCTTTCCCTTTTTTTTGGTTTTTCTGAGGGTGGTCACTGGGCTTCAATGATCGTTTTTCCCAAAGACAGTGGCCTCCACAAAGCCTAGAAACTACTAAGTGCTTGATGGGGTTCAGGACCAGCTACCTTAAAATGTGGCATCTTGGCATATTGAATATCTTAAGCTGAAGGAGTTTGAGAAAATGGCAAAAGCAGAAAGGTCTCTCCCTTCACCTGTCTTCCCTGAAAGCAGGAGATAAGTCTCTTATGTGAAAGGTACCCTCCCTGTACCAGAAGGAAGGCAGACACCCTTAACACCAGAGATGGAATTTAGGGCCAAGAATAAACAAACCTTGGGACTTTCCTGGTGGTCCAGTGGTAAAGAATCTGCCTTACAATGCAGGGGACGCAGGTTCCATCCCTGGTCAGGGAACTAGGATCCCACATGCCATGGGGCAACTAAGCCTGCACGCCACAACTACTGAGCCCACACACCCTGGAACCTACATGCCACAACTAGAGAGAAGCCCACATACCACAACGAAAGATCCCGTGAGACTCAATGAAGTTCCCGCTTGCTGAAACTAAGACCCGACGCAGCCAAAAATAAATAAATAAAGAATAAATTAAAAAAAAAGAAAGAGTAAACAAACCTTGTTACTTTTTCACCATTTAGTACCCCTAGAGCAAACCCCTTTGTCTTGTCAATTCTTCACAAGTTTACTGTTTTCTTTGTCTAAAAGTATGAAAGTTTCCCCTTCGGTCACTTCTTTGGGTCTTTAATTCTCTTACGAAAGTCCCCATGTATATATGCAAAAATTTAATAAAATTTGTAGGCATTTCTCCTGTCAAACTGTCTTAGTTTAATTTTCAGACCCAGCCAGGGATCCTAAGAGGGTTGAGGAAAACTTTTCCTCCCCTACATGTTCAATATCAGATTATTTATTCATTTAAACCAGTGGGTTTCAATCGGGGGTGATTTTGCCCACAGGGGACATTTGGTAATGTCTGGTGACATTTTGGTTGTCACAGCTTGAGGTGGGGGGACAACTGCTATTGGCATCTAGTAGGTAGAGGCCAAGGATGCCTCCCCTCCCTCCTCCTCCCCCATGCCCCCCATTCCCACCAACAAGGAACTATTTGGCCCCATCGTATCAAGGCTGAGAAATTCTTATTCATACTCTTGTCTTGTTTTTTTAAAAGATTTGAGCAGTTTACAAGTTTACATACATAACAAGATACAAAAATGAAGAAATCAGGGAAGTAAATTTGGAGTAAATTTGGTGCTTGCTCTAAGTTTCCTGTACAGCGTTCAACATGGGCTGCAAATTAGACTCTGAGATTCCTACTGAGGTAGGAGACAGATGGGTCCCTGGGCTGGACAGCTGGTGTCTGTCACGCGGAGTGAAATTGAAGCTTTGTTCTCCCCCAGACACTCTAAGGACAAAGCTAGTGGCAGAAGCTGAGCTCTGCTGAGAAGCGAAGAGATAAGTTGACCACTCCTGAGGTCAGGAAAACTTACCTTTCTGCACATGCGCAGGAAGGCTCCTTGGGGGTCAAAAAGGTAGGTGGCACCACCCAATAAAAAGTGTGGACATGCACCCACAGGCCTCTGCAGTGGGATCCATCTTAACAAAAATTTGCACACGCATGTTGGGGAGCATCCTAGGACCAGTCAGGTGTGAAGGAAGAAGCAAGATAATTGGCCAAATGTAAACAAAGACCAGGAAGGACTGTCCTATAGAAGGGATTTAAATCACCTCTTCACTGCTTTTCTCATTCAGGATGCCTGCACTCCTCTCTAGGTGTGTATTTCTGTAGCTTCTGATTTACTGCCTCCTCCTCTTTAGAGAGGATGCCCATACCCTTTCTCTCTGGGTATGTATTTCTGCCTTGCTTCTGACTTAAATAAGTAAACTGTTTCTCTGTGTGCTCTGCCACATGTTATGCTGTGTCTCTAATAATAAACTTCGTACCTGTTTTTTACAGTTTTTGCCTCCTTGAAACATTCTTGCTTTCAAACAGGGGAAAGAGCTAGGGCCACCTTGCTTCTAGCCTCTAGCCCCTGGTGGTCTAGCAGTTAGGATTCCTGGTTTCCATCCAGGCTACCCAGGTTCAATTCCTGGGCAGGGAACTAAGATCTCTCTTCAGGAGCACTGACTGCTGTCCCTCTGAGATCACTACCAGGCAAAGCAAAGAGGGAACATAAACATTTAGGAGATTGATCATGTCCATAAAATGAAAACAGATTGAGACCTAGAGAAATTTCTCATCAAGCTCCTCAAAAAGGAGATTATTTGTGACATGCAGTGGCTAAAGCCTTTATCAGTATCTCTAAAATAAATAGAATGACTTTCCCAAACCTATACCCTAATATAGGGTTACAGCACAATGCTAGGGTAGAATCACTGAAAGCAATCACCGAGAAGCTAAAATGATCCCATCTAAGTATTTACCCCTCTGATAATCTGGGATGATTCAAGATTAAAAATCAGATTTTTTAGATTGTTCAGTGAAACACATGGATGTATATTCTTTTATAAACTTCCATGAATAGTATTTTCACCAGCTGGGGCTTGATAAGATTTGGGCAGAAGTGAGGTTTAATTAGAAGCCTCTGGCAAGAAACTGAGTTCAGATTCCCAACTAGGGTTGCTTATTATACATAGCAACAGGTACACAGAAGGAAAGGTGTATAAGGCAAATGCACTGTTATAAAAATTAAAAGATGCAACCAGGACATGTACCTGAATAAAAGGCCATCCTAGCGTAGCATGGAGGTGAGCTAACAGCCATCCTAATTCAACACGGAGATAAGCCAAAGGCATGGCTGCAGAAAAGTCTGTGTTTTTCTCAGAAACCCATTCTAAAACTGCTTTAGCAAGTGACCAGTGGGGAAGCTTAGAAAGGAGACTTGGCTGACACAGGCTAACCCCGGTATTTAAATATCCATTTAAAACAAGCTGATGGTATTTTGTTAAGCAGTACATCTTGTGCACACACCAGTGAATCACATCTGACTGTATGACTGATCAAAGCCCCAAGTTCTACGCCCTAGAGCTGGAAAACTTTCATATCAGATGTTACCAAAACCCACCCATTCTGACAATAGAAGAGAGCAGTAAAATGCCCGTGGAGTCTAATTCTAAGTAATGTAACTTCCTGGTCAATGCTGTGAAGACAGAAAAATTATAATATGGAACCTTAGATTATGAGTTGACCTGTTAAAAATACCAACCACTTGGCTGCATTCTGATTCTGGCCCATTGGTCTGGCCTTGGCACTGATATTTTTAATGCTTCCCAGGTGATTCCAAGGTGCAGGGAGGGTTGAGAATTAAATTTTTATAATTATTAAAGGAAGTCTATCCAAAATGATGATTTGAGTACTGAAGTGGTGGAGCTTAAGCCTTTTTTCTTCTTTTTAATAAATTTATTTATTTATTTATTATTTATTTTTGGCTGCATTGGGTCTTTGTTGCTGTGCGTGGACTTTCTCTAGTTGCGGCGAGCAGGGTCTACTCTGTTGTGGTGCGCAGGCTTCTCATTGTGGTGGTTTCTCATGTTGCGGAGCTCGGGCTCTAGGCGCGCAGGCTTCGGAAGATGTGGCGTAGCGGCTCAGTCCCACCGCGGCATGTGGGATCTTCCCAGACCAGGGCTCGAACCCGTGTCCCCTACGTTGGCAGGTGGACCTCCTAACCACTGTGCCACCAGGGAAGCCCATGGAGCTTAAGTCTTTTACACAAAAATAAAACACACATTTCCCCTCTAATTTCAAATTTCCCCTCCCACTTAATTTTCACCCCAAATGTGTATAATCTTAAAAACTTAGCTCAATTAATATGATCAATGAAGACATGTCTAAAAATCACAAAAGTGTCGAAAGAAAAAATTTCTATTAAATCCAGCATACAAAGTTAACCACTATTGACATCTGTGATTATATCCTTCCATTTAATCTAACAAAAATTTTTTTGTGTGCAGGAACACCTTTTAATGAACATACCCAAAAGTGGCAATAAAATCATTTATCCTACAGTGAAGAGAAGGCTGCTTCCCTTTCTGTTATAACTGAGGAGCAAGCATTTATCTCTTTTAGAAGTGGGATCCAATCATTGTGCTCTAGCTCAGAATTATTATCTAATTAGTTAACACCTCTACCATGACTCTTGAGTTGGTATAAAGGAGCAGAAAGAGTCTTTCCAAGAGAGTTTAATCTGAGTTCTTCCAGCTCATCCCATAGTTTATTTCTGTTTGCAGAATTAAAGGTTGAAATATTATTGGTTGAGTGAATGAATCTTGGAGTTACCTCTGAAGTCTCAATTCATATGCAGCTATGAAAACTCTGAACTAAAATCATATTCCTCACTTAGGCAATTATTTATCTCCCCAGACTCATATCTTGCCTTTATTCTGTTTCTCTCTTCACATCTTTCTTAGAACACTTTGTCTTCAATAGGAGCTCAGCAGGGGGGAATCCCAAAAAGAGAAGAGGGTATCACCAGCTCCTGGACTTGCAGAGGGCTTGGCTCTACCCATGCCTGGCATATCTAGTATCTGGTCATAGCAGTATAGCAATCCTGCAACTGTCTCAGATTTAATATCTTGGTTAAAAAAACTAGAAGAGGACTTCCCTGGTGGCGCAGTGGTTGAGAGTCCGCTTGCCGATGCAGGGGACACGGGCTCGTGTCCCAGTCTGGGAAGATCCCACATGCCGCAGTGCCGCTGGGCCTGTGAGCCATGGCCGCTGAGCCTGCGCGTCCGGAGCCTGTGCTCCGCAACGGGAAAGGCCACAACAGTGAGAGGCCCACGTACTGCAAAAAAAAAAAAACCAAAAACCAAAACCAAAAACAAAACCTAGAAGACCTATGATGTACAGGACTGTATTTTAAATCTTGCTGCAACTCAGTTTTGAATTGAAATCATCTGTCCTTTGAATCATGTGGGTTGAAGATCACTTACCTGGTAAAAGACAGCTAATAGCTGCATCCACTTCAGCACAAACATCTTGAAGGGACTTAGTTGATTTTTTTAGAAAACTTTTTTGGTAAACAGTCAACTTTGTTAAATAATTTTAGATTTTGTACTATTTGTGAGGGATGGGGAGGAAAAGCCCCCCATCCCACCCAATGCCAACAACTTGTACTGGTGATGGAAGTAAAGAGGGTTAAGAGAGTGCTGGCCATTTGCCATAAAATCAAAGGTCAGAAGTTACAGAATGGTGAACTTGGGTGGTGTCTGTAATCTGTAACTTGAGCTAGTCCCATCCAATACTTTCTAAGAAGATAACAAAACCATTTGTGAGTGCTCTAGTCAGTATAAATGGATCTCAAAACTTCAGTAAAAATACAATTACCTGGTGGCCATGAAACGCTTAAATTTAATTCAGGAAAAAAGCAGCAGCCTATACAAGCACTCAATTATAAAATATGTTTTTCTCCCAAAAGCCTCCAGATGTATTTTTCTGGAGCATGATCTATGCGCTAACAGGGGCAGCCATTAAAAGCACACACATTTTTCTCCATTTTCATCCCCCCTCCCCCGCCCATCCTCATAAAACCCAAATGAGTTTGAAAGTAGTATTAAGTGCTAATTTCTCAATAAAACTGATGCCTAACCAATGGTGCTTGCTCAGTCCTCCTGGATTCCTCTGCATTTTGCTAATGCATTCAAGTGCATTGGGGTTGTTCTTAGGGTTGATTGCTTTGCAAGAGGTAAACTAAGCACATCCTTAAGGCACCAATAAAGTTGGGGCAATAAAATGAAATAAAATAGTGAAAACTTTGAGGGAAATAATCACAATCACATCAGACTTCTTTACATATGGAGGGGTGTGGATGGGTAGCACACCACACATTTTCAGTGTATTTAAGGCCTCTCAAGATGCCTGTCTGGTCCTGGTTATATTTTAAGGTCAGTTGTTTTCAGGTCCCACACCTCTATTGGAGTCTGAGCACAACGGGTCCTAGCCACTCATCTTTTTATCCTAACACAGTGCCTGGAGCAGAGTAAAGGTTCAATAATGAATGTTTAAAAAAAATAAATGAATGAACAAATGTATGAATACAGAAACTGTTATGTCCCATACACACAATTTCAAAATCTCTAGACTGGGGCTTCCCTGGTGGCGCAGTGGTTGAGAGTCCGCCTGCCGATGCAGGGGACACGGGCTCGTGCCCCGGTCCGGGAAGATCCCACATGCTGCGGAATGGCTGGGCCCGTGAGCCATGGCCGCTGAGCCTGCGCGTCCGGAGCCTGTGCTCCGCAACGGGACAGGCCACAACAGTGAGAGGCCGGCGCACCGCAAAAACAATCTCTAGACTGTACATCTATCTAGATGTCAGAAATAACACCTCCCAAACTGCACATGCCCTTTATCCACCATCTTTAAGAAATGTGTTTGCCTTAGGGACCTGGAAGTAAGAGGGAGAAAAAAACCTTCTTTTTCTCCTTTCTTTAAATCATACAAGTGAGAAAAGCTAATCATTCCCTCAACAGTGAAAATACTGAGATGTGCCTTGGTAATAGTGCCCATAATAACAACAATACAAATCAGGACAGGCAACAAGTGGCCAGATTGTGATGATCTCAAAAAATTGTTTTTGTTATATAAAAACAGAGCCATTTAGAATTAACTTCGGACAATAAAATAATAATAAACCTCAAAATGACTGAAGCAGACGTCGTGTCCCTCTGCCCCACACTAGCAAAAGTAATTCCAACAGCAAATCTTGAAACCAGCTACAAATGAAACAAGTTTCTAGAAGGAATTTTAGAATATTCTGCTTAAACAGAATATTAAGACACCAGTCTTAATGATGATACGATAATTTCTTCTTTCAATGTCTAAGAACATTTTTTTCTCTTAAAAAATGTACCTTCATTTTTAAGAAACTGTCATGATATACACAGGCTCTTATGAATCACCACTGTCAAATTTAATTTAAAAGACAATTACATGTTGCAGACGTGGGTTTTAACAAAAATTCACCAAAACAAATGATTAATACCTATTATTCAATTCTGCCTTGTGTTAGTTACGTGGTAACGTTTTACTGGCTCCGGAATTCGTTACTTTTAGAATAATTTTTTTTTTCTTTTGAAAGAGGATGAAAGAGAAAGACAAGAGGTTTGCAGCACTGAAATTATTGCAAAAATACTTACCACACGCAAGGTAACTGCAGAGGACAGCAGCTCAGACCAGCCAGGAGAAGCCTCTGGGAACATCGTTTTGTTGCTGCAGCTGGGGCTGTAATCAGCAAGGGCGGGGTTCGGGTGTGGAAAGTTAGGAGGTGGGATTGGAGGAAAGAAATTATGACCTGGCTGCCTTTACTGCCTGGTGTGGGTCACTGTTTCTCCCTTTCAGAAAGCGGACACTCCATTTTTACCTTATTCCGTTTATTTTATGTGACATTTGCCTGACAACACTGCCCCCTTAGAGAGCAAGATTTATTTATGATTGGGCAACAACACATTTTATGAGGGTCCAAGGCTTGTTTATTTATTTAGGATTTCTATAATTCATCTACTTCCTAAGGCACTTAAGGGTCTTGAAACACGTTTAAAAGTAAGCATTGGGCAGCTGATCTTAAGACTCAAAAAGTGCTAAAGACATAATTAATCTTCCTTCTTTTTTTTTTTAAAGCATTTCTTAATTTTTAAAAAACAATTTATTTATTTTTGGTTGCACTGGGTCTTCGTTGCTTTGCGCGGGTTTTCTCTAGTTGCAGCGAGTGGTGCGCGGGCTTCATTGCGGTGGCTTCTCTTGTTTCTGAGCATGGGCTCTAGGCACGTGGGCTTCAGTAGTTATGGCTCGCAAGCTCTAGAGCACAGGTTCAGTAGTTGTGGCACACGGACTTAGTTGCTCCGCGGCATGTGGGATCTTTCCGGACCAGGGCTCTAACCCGTGTCCCCTGCATTAGCAGGTGGATTCTTAACCACTGTGCCACCAGGGAAGCCCCTCGATGTTCCTTCTTGTCAGGTTGTTGAGACTTGTATTCTAAGCTAAAGTGCTGTATGGCAGAGGGGAGACAAGGGAAGATATTGAAGGTTAAGGGGGCAGAGTGGGACATGGTCAGTGGCATTTTGGAGCCGCCTGTCTGGTGCCAGTGTGGAGCCTAGATTCTAGAAGACAAGACTGTCGTCAGGGAGACCACTGCAGGGACAATTTTGTAGAGAGAGAAGGATGCAGAGGGCCTGAGCAGGGATGGAAAGCAAAAGTGTGGCTTGAACAGAAAATCATAACAGGAATGGGCAGTTCTTAGTGATTGGGCATAGGGATGGGAGGGGGAGTGAATAACTTCATGAATCAGAAGGTAGGTACATAGATATACAATACTGTATATAAAAACCTCAACTGTTTCCAGGTTGCTGACTAAAAATTTGTTAGTTTATCAGAGGTTAAAATGTCCTTCATCCTTCCTGGTGTGACTCTGATAAGTTTTATTTTCTTTCACGATGTTTGTGCATAAAACACGAATGAGTCACATGACTGAAACTGTTTTATGTTCTCCTTGGTTAGATGTGTGTACAGAGGGAGTTGTTCTTTGAGGTGGAGGATAAGGGGGACAGGGGGACCTGGGTGCTCACTTATTTCAGAGGACCATTTGCCTAGTCTATTAATATTCACACATACCACTGAGTAGAAAACCTAATTATCAGCATAATCCATGCTATCTTACTGCAGGAGACTGGAGTGTGAGTTATAACCACTGCATATATAGGCCACTAAACCAAAAAAGAGGTAAAGAGGTGATACCATCCCTGTCCTGGAAGAGCTCATGACCTGGGAAACGAGACAAACCAAATGGCCTTAGAGACAATATCCTTAGGATCCTACAAAGCAAGAGGTCATCAAGTTCCAGGCCACTTATTATGTGACTCTTGGGCAAATCTCTTAATAAAAAAGGTTATGATGTATTGAGTATCTAGTATGTGCTGAGCACAAAATCACTTCAACGAATGTGTCATGTATCTTCATCATAAGATATTCATAGCAACTGTAATTGTTACTAGCCTTATAATAGAAATAAAGAAACTGAGCCCAGAGAAGTTAAGTAGCTTGCCCCAGGGCCCTACAGCAGCTAATTTGGGAAGGGGGAAATGTGAATCCAGGCTAATCTGACATAAAAGCCCATATTTTTCCACTACAACTCTCAACTATAAAATGGTGGTGAAAACATCCACATCACAGGACCATGGTGAGGATTAAACGAGATAATATGGGAGAACCCAGATACACAGAGGATACGCAGTAGAGTCGTGTTTCCCCTCCCCTGTCACCCCTGCTCTTCCTCAGGACAAGACTCTGTTTTTTAGGTTCTTCCAGAGCCTGCTGGGTACCCCTCTCCTCCACAGTAGGGTATCTCACCTGCCTCATTCCCCAGCTGGACGCTGAGCCCTTTGAAAGACAGGTGGAGGCCTCTGTCATTAACATGACTTTAAAGCTGAGGCCAAGCCAGACAGAGGCATGAGAGAAATTCAGGGACTGGTGGTATCACACTAAAATGTCTTTATAGCATTATGGTCTAAGCAAGCTACATAAGAATAGGAAAAGAATCATTTGGGGATCAGTGGAATTCTATCAAAAGGAGAAGCATCCAGGGTTTGGGGACTTTACCCATTCTGCCCATTTATACCAATCAAGTGTTTTAAAAGCGGCGCACCAGGTCATCTGTGATTGGAGTGAAATCAGACCCCCCAGGTGCTATGGTCTAATCTCTGGTTGTTTTATTCGTTCACTCAAAAAACACACATATATATATATATATAGAGAGAGAGAGAGAGAGAGAGAGAGAGACACAGAGAGAGACAGAGAGACAGAGACAGAGAGAGAGACAGAGACAGAGACAGAGTACTTGCTATACATCAGGCCTATGTGAGATACTAGGGATACAACAGCAACAAACAGGTTTCCTGCTCTCAAGATTCCTGTTCGGTTTCATTCTAATAAAGGAGAAAGATGAGGAAAACACATGCAAACACAAACAAACCCCACGTCAGCATACAAGTGAATAAAATAGTAGCATGTTGTTCTAAGCGTTGGGAAGAGAGTCGTCAAGGGACTGAGGTTCTGAATAAGGCGGTGGTGGGAACGCAGGACCTACCTTAGGCAGGGTGGGCAGGAGAGGCCTCCCTGAAGCAGACATCCAAGGAAGAGCAGGTGCTGGCTCTGTGGAGACAGGTGGGAAGAGTGTCCCAGTCTCAGGCAAAAGTCCCAGTGTGAGCTCAACAGATTTGAGGAACTGAAAGGAGACAGCTGTAGGAGAAGCAATAAGCATTCTAATTGACTATGTGAGGAACCCAGGAATGGTGGCAGAAAGAGTTTTATATGACTATTCAGGAAAGACTCCATGAAGAACTATATTTCTAAGGAGACTGGTGAACTGGTGTGTGTGTGTGTGTGTGTGTGTGTGTGTGTGTGTGTGTGTGAATTCCAGCTGAGAAAATCATCATTTGTTTGTCTTTTTTTGTTTGCCATTTGTTTGTCTTTTTTTTTTTTTCAACATCTTTATTGAATCTGTTACAATGTTGCTTCTGTTATATGTTTTGGTTCTTTGGCCACGAGGCATGTGGGATCTTAGCTCCCTGACCAGGGATCAAACCTGCACCCCCTGCATTGGAAGACAAAGTCTTAACCACTGGACTGCCAGGGAAGTCCCTTGTTTGTCTTTTTAGGATTGAAAGATGTGGCATGGCCACAACCTAGCTAGTGTTGCTCTTTTCTTTGCAAACAGGCTCCACAAGGTTTGGGGCTGAGAATGGGTAGATTTAGTGGTTGATGACCAATTCCCTGAGAAAAGTGATCAGGTTGGGTGTGTGTGACTCCTGATATTGACTAGACTGCTTTAGAGAGGGTCATTGCTGCTTTCAAAAAGGACTAAGTAGCCACTGGCCTGTGTCATGTGGGCACTGCCTGGGGTGGAGTTCTGTAGATGTTGCTCCTGGGGTTAGCCGTTGAGTAAATGTTTATCAAGACAGTATGGCATAGTGGTGCCAAGTGTGGCCTCTGGAGTGGGAATCACCACCACTGGCTCACTGTGTGAACTTGGACTAGTTAGTCACCATCTCTGTGCTTCGAATTCCTCATAGAGTTACTGTCAGAATTAAAAAGTGAACATGGGGCCTCCCTGGTGGCGCAGTGGTTAAGAATCTACCTGCCGATGCAGGGGACATGGGTATGGGCCCTGGTCCGGGAAGATCCCACATGTCGCAGAGCAACTAAGCCCGTGCACCACAACTACTAAGCCTGCGCTCTAGAGCCCGTGAGCCACAATTACTGAAGCCCACGTGCCTAGAGCCCATGCAACAAGAGAAGCCACTGCAATGAGAAGCCCGTGCACCGCAGTGAAGAGTAGCCCCCGCTCGCCACAACTAGAGAAAGCCCACTCGCAGCAACAAAGACCCAGTGCAGCCACAAATAATAATACATAAATAATAAATAAATTTATTTTTTTTTAAAGTGAACATGTCCTAGCAGTCTATAAGTACGTGATAGGTACTCAGCAAATACTGCCTTTTTTTTTTTCCTCCCTTGAGTTAAGGATGTGAGAAAAAGGAATCATAATGGAAAGAAGTTGAGGAAGTGTTGGATAGAATCTGCAGACTTGCTATGTGGAATGTGGACAGTGAGAGGGAAAAATTGAAATGGGTCTCAAGTTTCTAGCTTGGCATACTGCTTGACGGTTGTATCATTTAAGACTATTTCTGACTCCAGTCACAGAATATTAGGCAAAAAAAGGGATTTATTGCCTCACGTCTGAAAAATCCTGGGTACAACCAGCTTCGGGACCCAGGCCCAATCCTGTGATCAGGGCCCAGTGATCTTGGCTCTGCTCTGCTTCATGCCAACTTCATTCCTTCTCAGACTTCATGTGCCCTATAGTGGTACAGGGGCTGCCAACAGCTCCAGGCTTGTCCTCCCAGATCCTGTATAATAAATAGGTAAAGAATAACAATAGTTAACACCCACATTTTCTTTTTTTTTTAATTTTTAGCAAAACTTTTTACTCTCACTTTTTTCTTATTAGTCATCCATTTTATACACATCAGTGTATACATGTCAATCACAATCTCCCAATTCATCACACTACCACCCCCACCACCCCTGCCACTTTCCCCCCTTGGTGTCCATACGTTTGTTCTCTGCATCTCTGTCTCTATTTCTGCCCTGCAAAACGGGTCATCTGTACCATTTTTCTAGATTCCACATATATGCGTTAATATATGATATTTGTTTTTCTCTTTCTGACTTACTTCACTCTGTGTTACAGTCTCTAGATCCATCCACGTCTCTACAAAATATCCTATTTCATTCCTTTTTATGGCTGAGTAATATTTCATTGTATATATGTACCACAACTTCTTTATCCATTTGTCTGTCGATGGGCGTTTAGGTTGCTTCTGTGACCTGGCTATTGTAAATAGTGCTGCAATGAACATTGGGGTGCATGTGTCTTTTGGAATTATGGTTTTCTCTGGGTATATGCCCAGTAGTGGGATTGCTGGGTCGTATGGTAGTTCTATTTTTAGTTTTTTAAGGAACCTCCATACTGTTGTCCATAGTGGCTGTATCAATTCACATTCCCACCAAAAGGGCAAGAGGGTTCCCTTTTCTCCAGCATTTGTTGTTCATAGATTTTCTGATGATTCCCATTCTAACAGAACACTCACATTTTCTTACATAATAGGCAACTGCTCTAACTTTTTACATATATCAACACTTGTAATTTTCACAAGAATGAGGTAGATAAGAAAACTGAGGCAGATTAAGTACTAGCTCGAAGTTAAAATAAGAGACAGAGCCAGGATCTGAGCCCAGGTGGTCTGGTTTCCAAGTCTGCGCTCCGAAGTGCCTCTTCTGAAAGACAGCCACCATCTTTTTGATTCCGGTTGTAGTGCATTAGTTCTGTTTGGGTACCTCAGGCTAGGAGAAGGTGATGTTTAATTGTCTAGGCTGTAGTAACATGCCCATCCTGAAGCAGGCATGAGGAAACGCCATCCAGAGCTCCTGGGCTGGAAGCAAGGGAGGGATGGTCCAGCAAAAGGATATCTGGATACTCTCTTCAGAACAAACAGCAGAACAAGAGCTTTCTATCACAACTGAGATAGAAAATAAAGAAGAGGAAAGAGTTTTAGGGGGGAAATGATGAACTCAGTGTTAGAATGCTAAAGTTTGAAGTACTAGAAATATATCAGTGTGAAGATGTGGCTCACTGGACATATTGATTCATACTTGAATCAAGGTGATAATAAAAACGTGAAAATAAAATGATAGGTAGAGAAATATTAAACAAGTGAAAAACAAATGAAAGCAGGAGTGGTAACATTAATATCAGATGCGATAGAACTGCAGAGGCTAAAAGCATTTAGAGTATGAAGAACATTATTATATAGTGATAAAAGACAAACAATAAAGATGTAGCAGTCATAAAGTAGACATCAAAGGACTTAGAAGCTAAATACATGTAGGTAAGGAAAACTTGATAAATATGCAGTTAAAATGAGAGAGTTCAAAATACCTCTCACAATTAGCCAGAATTAATAGTTAAAAAAAATTCATTATGCTGTATACCTTAAACTTATACAGTGCTGTTTGTCAATTTTATCTGCATAAAACTGGAAAGGACTTCCCTGGTGGTCCAGTAGTTAAGACTCCGTGCTTCCACTGTAGGGGGTACGGGTTCGATCCCTGATTGGGGAAATTCCACATGCTGCGTGGAAAAAAAAATCATTCAGACCAACAAAATAATACAATGTTACTAGTCAAAACATTATTCAGATGAGCCAAATAACATAATAAAATAACTTGATATAGTACATATAAGGACTTCTTCCATCCTACAAATAAAGAAAATATTTTTTTCATAAAAATGAAAAGTTATAGATACATGATAAAAGGTGACCTAAAAACTGTAAATAGTTAGAAATTAAGGGAAAAACTCCCTGCTAAGTCTTGGATCAAAGTGGAAATAAAAGGGAACTCATAACTCTCTGGAAACCAATGAAAAAGAATCCACTTCTACTGAGATTTATAGGACCCTGAAAACAGTACTAAGAGGAGCATTTAGAGCTCTAAAATGCCTTCACAATTTAAAAGTAAAACCAAAAAAATAAAGGAACTAAATAGTCATCTTAAAAATTTAGAAAAAGAAATCAGGAAATTGAAATCAATAAAGGTAAAAGTTGAATTAATATTATATAAAAATAATAGAAAGAATAAAATAGTAAGAAGGATAAATTAGTCAAAATCTACTGGAAATAACTTCGAAAGTTTATTGAATAGATTGATAAACTATATATTTATATAAAACAGACAAACAACGTGCAAGGTTGAAGAGAGGAAAAAAAGAGAAAAAAATAGAAGAGGTTAGGAAGGAGAAAAGAGTCATAACTACAGGTACCTGAGAAATTTAAAAATTTGAGAGACTCACTCTAGGCAACTCTACAGCATTGACCACAAAAGCCTACAGGAAATGTATGATTTCCTGGCAAAATACAAACTATTAAAACAGACCCCTAGAAGAGAGGGAAAACATGAATGGACCAATGATAAGGTGCTTGGAGGTCAACAGTGAGAAGACTCTAGGACCAGATGGCCTCACAGCTGAGTTTTAATTTACCTCTAAAGTCTGATAATTCCAGTGCTAAGTAATTTAGACCCTTGCTACTCAAAGTGTGTCCATGGACTGGTAGTATTAGCATCACCTGGGAGCTGGTTAGAAATGGAGGTTTAGCTACTGCAAGCCATAGAAAAATTTTTTAAATTCATGTTTTGAAGCCAATATAATTTTAATACCAAAACTTAAGAAAGAAAAAAGTATAGATTACATATAATTATTAATTACAATTATAATTATAGATTAATCTCACTGATGATTTAGAGAGGACAATTATAAATAAAATATTAGATTATAGAAGACTTCATTACATCAAAAAATAAAAAAACAGGGCTTCCCTGGTGGCGCAGTGGTTGAGAGTCCGCCTGCTGATGCAGGGGATATGGGTTCGTGCCCTAGTCCGGGAAGATCCCACATGCCGCAGAGCGGCTAGGCCCGTGAGCCATGGCCGCTGAGCCTGCATGTCCGGAGCCTGTACTCTGCAATGGTAGAGGCCACAACAGTGAGAGGCCCACGTACCGCAAAAAAAAAAAAAAAAAAAAAAAAAAATTAAAAAAAAAAAAACAGTAAATAAGCAAGTTTTATTTCACAACCACATGAGTGGTTCAATATCCAAATCCATCACCATAATCTATTACACTGATAAACTAAAAAAGAGAAAACATCAGTAGATATTCCAACAACACTTGTGAAAATTCAGCAACCATTCAATCTGAATAAAAATTTTAAGTAGGTAGGTATAGGAGAAAATTATTTAAATAGGCAAAAGACTATTTACCCCAAACCAATAGCAAATATTATCTTAAGAGAATGTGATAAGGTGGATGGATGCTAGATAAATATACAGGAATCTAAAGTTTTTTTTCTGCTCTAATAAGAGCCAGAAAAAAATTAAAATGGGAACATATTTTTCCATATATAATAGTGATAAAAACTATAAATTACTTTAGGAATAATTCTAATAAGAAAGTAACAGAAAATACAGAGAAAAAAACTTACTGTCTTGTTAAAACACAAAATAGAGCTGAATAGCTGGAAATGTCTTCCATGTTTTTAGATGAGAAATCTTATATCATGAAAAAGTCAATTCTTTTAAAATTGATTTCATGCAGTTTCCATTAGGATAAAAACAAGGTTGCTTTTTTTTTTTCTTGGAATTGGTTAAGATGATCATATAGTTCACTGGGGAAAATAAATGTCCAATATTAGGTTAAGGAAACTATGAAAAAGGAAACAGTACCGGATAATCAGAACCTAAAGCTACCATAATCAAATCAGTGCAGTGTGGACATAGACTCAGTGCAGTGTGGACATAGACTCAGATTCCAATGAGGCATTCATATAGGGAAAAGGTGGTAGTCTAATTTGGGGGAAATAGGTAGTTTAATTCCGGAGAAAGAGGTTTATCAAATGGGCCATTTAATAAACAACTGACTTCTTTCTGGAAGAAAATAAAAATGGACTCCACCTTATGCCATATAAGAAAATAAGCTGCAGATGAATTAAAGTCTTAGATATAATCTTAAAAATCTAGGCAACTACATGGACAAAGAAGCCCGGAAGCTATAAAGTTAACCGTATTTGATTACATGAAATTTGTAAAAAATTTAAAGCAAAACCTATCATAAGCAAAGTCCACAAGGCCAACAATAGATCTGAAAATATTAATAATGCATACAATAGAAAAGGAATTGATTTGTTTTAATATACAAAGAGCTCTTACGAATTGATAAGAAAAATAATCAACAACCCAACAGAAAACTTGCAACCGAAATGAATTGGCAAAATACAGAAGAGCAACTCCAAAGACCCACAAAGATGCTTAAATCCACTAGTTCCAGGGAAATGCAAACTTAAGTAACAGTAAGATATTACCTGACACTCATTAGATTGGCAAAAGTGAAAAGGAGTCATACTGTTACTTGCTAGTGGAATATAGGAAGTGTTTCCTATTGGTGGAAATGGAAAGTGTTAGAGCATTTTTGGAAGGCAACATAGCATTAATAAATGAGTTAATATTCATGAAATGCTTAAAACTGTGTCTTTCACATAATAAATGATATATTTTTTTGTTACCTGAATGAAACTTCTCTAAAAATAAAATACACGTATCTGTTGACTCAACAATGCCCCTCCCAGGACTCTATCCTATAACAAACATGCAAAGATGTTTTTATAGCATTGCTCATAGTGGCTAAGAGCTAGAAACAAAATTAATGTCCACCAAAGGAGAATGAATAAATAAACTGTGACAAATCTGCACCACGGAATATAATGTGGCCTTTCAGAAGAATGAAGTAGAAGTTTAACAGATGACTTGCTGGGATTTTTGCCTTGTACTCTTGAGTGGGAAAAGCCAGATGCAGAAAGTAGATATGGTTTCAGTTTTGTAAAGTCGTGACAAAAAGCCATATCCATGTATGCATATGTAAATCTGTAGAGAATTGTGTAAGAGAAAGGTATGGAGAGACACACGAGGTTGTTAACATGACTTACTTGGGGTGGAGATGGAGGGCAAGATGCTGCTATGAAGGGACAAAAGGAGAGACGAGAAAGAAGAAGTATCCACAATAAAAATAATGTACGAAATGATCCCTTTCATGTAAAATTATACTAGATGTATGAATATATAATGAGATGCATCAAAATATTAATAAGGTTTATCTTGAGGTAAAGAGTTCAGGTAATCTGAAGGTGATGGGGGTGTGGGTGAGGAGTGGTATTTTGGGACTGTAGCCAGTTGGGTTCAGTGAACATTTACCCAGGTGGATTGATGGGATGAACCCACAGAGAACCTATTATCATGAGGATTTAAAGAGCTCCCTGGGCAATAACTCATCCCCAAAGAAAAAAGAATCAAGGATCACATGTTGGGGTTAAGAACAGTTGGTCACTGTGGGAGGGGTGGGAAAATTTTGAGTGTATGTATTGCTCTTGTAAACTAGTAGCCAGTCTGGCCTCAGTTCATGCTTGTATTCTAGGTGGGGACCTTTGAAAAACAGCAAAGTGAAGCCAGAGGGCTGTTACAGATGTGCTCACCCATTCATTCCTTCAACAAATATTTCCTAAGGCCCTGCTATGTGCCCAGCAACATTCTAAAGGCTAGGGATATGGCAGTGAACCAAAGCAGACAAAAATCCCTGCCCTCATGGAGCTTACACGTTGGTCCTTCCCTCCCTCCTCAGTTGTAAGTCCTCTCAAGCACAGAAAGCATGTCTTCTTCTTTTTATCCCTGTGGCTAGAAAAGTTCTTGACACATGTGAAGTACTTTTTTTTTTTTTTAACTTTTTGGCCACACCTCGAGGCATGTGGGATCTTAGCTCCCCAACCAGGGGTCGAAACTGCACCTCTTGCAGTAGAATCACGGAGTCAACAGCTGGACCGCCAGGGAAGTCCCGTGAAGTACTTTTAAAGTATTTATATAATGATATAGCACTTTGGATGTTTGTGATATTCTAATCTCTGGATGTTTGTAGGTGTGTCTTATCTTCTCTTTGGATTGTAAACTCCTTGAGGGCAACACAGTGTCTTACACACAGTAGTCACAACAGACATTTGCCGCCTGATAGGTCTGAAGAAACAGTGACAAAATAAAGGGAATAGAAATGGAGACGACATTGGAGAAATAGATGTACAAGTCTTTGTGAAGGGACCCTCAGTGGATTGGATGACTTACCAAAAGCCAAGGCAAAGAAGAAGAGAATGAATCCAAGATTCTGGCACAACAATATTATTAGAACAGGGCTTCCCTGGTGGCGCAGTGGTTGAGAGTCCGCCTGCCGATGCAGGGGGCACGGGTTCGTGCCCTGGTCCAGGAGGATCCCACATGCCGTGGAGCGGCTGGGCCCGTGAGCCATGGCCGCTGAGCCTGCGCGTCCGGAGCCTGTGCTCCGCAACGGGAGAGGCCACAACAGTGAGAGGCCCGCGTACCGCAAAAAAAATAAATAAATTAAAAAAATAATAAAAAAAATTATTAGAACAAATGTAAGAAACTTTAAAAGCAAAACTGGTTTTTGTAGAAGACTAATAGTCACTATTTGGATGCTCACATAGACATATCCAGCTGCTAATGTGAAACATGCATCTGAAGAGAAGGAAGAACCAGGGAAGTGGGTCTGAGAACTTTTTGTTGCAGTCATGTGAGTGAGTCACCAAGGAAAAGAAAATGGTATTCCCAGGACTTAGGGTTGGAGACCTGGGGTCAGTCCAGTGGTGCTAATTACTGACCACGAAATTCTGGGTACACTGTTTAATGGCTCTGAATCTTGTGTCCTCAACTACATGAAGAGCTACTAATGCCTGCCCTCCCCTCCACAGAGCATCAGCATGATGTATGTGTGGTGTGTGGTAGTGGCTGAAAACTGCCGAGCACCATGCAAATGAAGGATGTTGGTGACGATGGAGCTGCCTGAGACTGAACATTGGGGTTATGGCCTCACTGTTTCACCTGGTCCACAGATGCCTACCCATCCTTCAGATCTGAGCCCCAGTGACCTTGCCTTATCTCCCCATGGCCCACTGCCTCTGTCATGGTCTGTCACTGCAAGTCCGCATTTCTTTTTCTCTTTTTAATTTTTTATTTTAATTTAATTTATTTTTTTATACAGCAGGTTCTTATTAGTCATCAATTTTATACACATCAGTGTTTACATGTCAATCCCAATCACCCAATTCATCCCACCACCGCCACCCCTCCGCTGCTTTCCCCCCTGGTGTCCATATGTTTGTTCTCTACATCTGTGTCTCTATTTCTGCCCAGCAAACCAGTTCATTTGTACCATTTTTCTAGGTTCCACATATATGCATTAAAATACGATATGTGTTTTTCTCTTTCTGACTTATTTCACTCTGTATGACAGTCTCTAGATCCATCCACCTCTCTACAAATGACCCAATTTCATTCCTTTTTATGGCTGAGTAATATTCCATTGTATATATGTACCACATCTTCTTTACCCATTCGTCTGTAGATGGGCATTTAGGTTGCTTCCATGACCTGGCTATTTTAAATAGTGCTGCAGTGAACATTGGGGTGCATGTGTCTTTTTGAATTATGGTTTTCTCTGGGTAAATGCCCAGTAGTGGGATGGCTGGATCATATGGTAATTCTGGTTTTAGTTTTTTAAGGAACCTCCATACTGTTGTCCATAGTGGCTGTATCCATTTAGATCCCCACCAACAGTGCCAGTGGGTTCCCTTTTCTCCACACCCTCTGCAGCTTTTCTTCTTTGTAGATTTTCTGATGATGCCCATTCTAACTGGTGTGAGGTGGTACCTCACTGTAGTTTTGATTTGCATTTCTCTAATAATTAGTGAAGTTCAGCAGCTTTTCATGTGCTTCCTTGCCATCTGTATGTCTTCTTTGGAGAAGTGTCTATTTAGGTCTTCTGCCCATTTTTGGATTGGGTTGTTTCTTTTTTTTACTATTGAGCTGCATGAGCTGTTTATATATTTTGGAGATTAATCTTTTGTCTGTTGATTTGTTTGCAAATATTTTCTCCCATTCTGAAGGTTGTCTTTTTGTCTTGTTTATGGTTTCCTTTGCTGTGCAAAAGGTTTTAAGTTTCATTAGGTCCCATTTGTTTATTTTTGTTTTTATTTCCGTTACTCTAGGAGGTGGATCAAAAAACATCTTGCTGTGATTTATGTCAAAGAGTGTTCTCCTATGTTTTCCTCTAAGAGTTTTATAGTGTCTGGTCTTACATTTAGGTCTCTAATCCATTTTGAGTTTATTTTTGTGTATGGTGTTAGGGAGTGTTCTAATTTCATTCTTTTACATGTAGCTGTCCAGTTTTCCCAGCACCACTTATTGAAGAGACTGTTTTTTCTCCATTGTATATCATTACTTCCTTTGTCATAGATTAGTTGACAATAGGTGTGTGGGTTTACCTCTGGGCTTTCTATCTTGTTCCATTGATCTATGTTTCTGTTTTTGTGCCAGTACCATATTGTCTTCATTACTGTAGCTTTGTAGTATAGTCTGAAGTCAGGGAGTCTGATTCCTCCAGCTCCGTTTTCTTCCCCCTCAAGACTGCGTTGGCTAATTGGGGTCTTTTGTGTCTCCATAGAAATTTTAAGATTTTTTGTTCTAGTTCCATAAAAAATGCCATTGGTAATTTGATAGGGATTGCATTGAATCTGTAGATTGCTTTGGGTAGTATAGTCATTTTCACCATATTGATTCTTCCAATCCAAGAACATGGTATATCTCTCCATCTGTTGCTATCATCTTTGATTTCTGTCATCAGTGTCTTACAGTTTTCTGCATACAGGTCTTTTGTCTCCTTAGGTAGGTTTATTCCTAGGTATTTTATTCTTTTTGTTGCAATGGTAAATGGGAGTGTTCCCTTGATTTCTCTTTCAGATTTTTCATCATTAGTGTATAGGAATGTAAGAGATTTCTGTGCATTAATTTTGTATCCTGCAACTTTACCAAATTCATTGATTAGCTCTAGTAGTTTTCTGATGGCATCTTTAGGATTCTCAATGTATAGTATCATGTCATCCACAAACAGTGACAGTTTTACTTCTTCTTTTCCAATTTTTATTCATTTCTTTTTCTTCTCTGATTGCCATGGCTAGGACTTCCAAAACTATGTTTAATAATAGTGGTGAGAGTGGACATCATGTCTCGTTCCTGATCTTAGAGGAAATGCTTTCAGTTTTTCACCATTGAGAATGATGTTTGCTGTGGGTTTGTCATATATGGCCTTTATTATGTTGAGGTAGGTTCCCTCTATGCCCACTTTCTGGAGAATTTTTATCATAAATCAGTGTCGAAATATGTCAAAAGTTTTTTCTGCATCTATGGAGATGATCATATGGTTTTTATTCTTCAGTTTGTTAATATGGTGTATCACATTGATTGATTTGCATATATTGAAGAATACTTGCATCCCTGGGATAAATCCCACTTGATTATGGTGTATGATACTTTTAAAGTGTTGTTGGATTTTGTTTGCTAGTATTTTATTGAGGATTTTTGCATCTATATTCATCAGTGATATTTGTCTGTACTTTTCTTTTTTTGTAGTATCTTTGTCTGGTTTTGGTATCAGGGTGATGGTGGCCTCATAGAATGAGTTTGGGAGTGTTCCTCCCTCTGCAAATTTTTGGAAGAGTTTGAGAAGGATGGGTGTTAACTCTTCTCTAAATGTTTGATAGAATTCACCTGTGAAGCCATCTGGTCCTGGACTTTTGTTTGTTGGAAGATTTTTAATCAGTTTCAATTTCATGAATTGTGATTGGTCTGTTCATATTTTCTATTTCTTCCTGGCTCAGTCTTGGAAGGTTATACCTTTCTAAGAATGTGTCCATTTCTTCCAGGTTGTCCATTTTATTGGCATAGAGTTGCTTGTAGTAGTCTCTTAGGATGCTTTGTATTTCTGCAGTGTCTGTTGTAACTTCTCCTTTTTTATTTCTAATTTTAATGATTTGAGTCCTCTGTCTCTTTTTTTTGATGAGTCTGGCTAATGGTTTATCAATTTTGTTTATCTTCTCAAAAAACCAGCTTTTTGTTTTATTGATCTTTGCTATTTTTTTCTTTGTTTCTGTTTCATTTATTTCTGCTCTGATCTTTATGATTTCTTTCCTTCTGCTAACTTTGGGGTTTTTTTGTTCTTCTTTCTCTAGTTCCTCTAGGTGTAAGGTTAGATTGTTTACTAGAGACTTCTCTTGTTTCTTGAGGTAGGCTTGTATAGCTTAAACTTCCGTCTTAGAACTGCTTTTGCTGCATCCCATAGGTTTTGGATCATCATGTTTTCATTGTCATTTGTCTCTAGCTATTTTCTGATTTCCGCTTTGATTTCTTCAGTGATCTTTTGGTTATTTAGTAACGTGTTGTTTAGTCTCCATGTGTTTGCATTTTTTACGTTTTTTTCCCTGTAATTCATTTCTAATCTCATAGTGTTGTGGTCACAAAAAATGCTTGATATGATGTCAATTTTCTTAAATTTACTGATGCTTGATTTGTGACCCAAGATGTGATCTATCCTGGAGAATGTTCTGTGTGCGCTGGAGAAGAAAGTGTAATGTGCTGTTTTTGGATGGAATGTGCTATAAATATCAGTTAAATCTATCTGGTCTATTGTGTCATTTAAAGCTTCTGTTTCCTCATTTATTTTCATTTTGGATGATCTGTCCATTGGTGTAAGTGAGGCGTTAAAATCCCCCACTATTATTGTGTTACTGTCGATTTCCTCTTTTATAGCTGTTAACAGTTCTCTTATGTATTGAGGTGCTCCATTATGGGTGCATATATATTTATAATTGTTATATCTTCTTCTTGGATTGATCCCTTGATCATTATGTAGTGTCCTTCCTTGTCTCTTGTAACATTCTTTTTTTTAAAGTCTATTTTATCTGATATCAGTATAGCTACTCCAGCTTTCTTTTGATTTGCATTTGCATGGAATATCTTTTTCCATCCCCTCACTTTCTGTCTGTATGTGTCCCTATGTCTGAAGTGGGTCTCTTGTAGATAGCATATATATGATCTTGTTTTTGTATGTATTCAGCAAGCCTGTGTCTTTTGGTTGGAGCATTTAATCCATTCACGTTTAAGGTAATTATCGATATGTATGTTCCTATGACCATTTTCTTAATTGTCTTGGAGTTGTTTTTGTAGGTTCTTTTCTTCTCTTGTGTTTCCCACTTAGAGAAGTTCCTTTAGCATTTGTTGTAGAGCTGGTTTTGTGGTGCTGAATTCTCTTAGCTTTTGCTTGTTTGTAAAGCTTTTGATTTCTCCATTGAATCTGAATGAGATCCTTGCCGGGTAGAGTAATCTTGGTTGTAGGTTCTTCCCTTTCATCACTTTAAGTATATCATGCCACTCCCTTCTGGCTTGTAGAGTTTCTGCTGAGAAATCAGCTGTTAACCTTATGGGAGTTCCCCTGTAGTTTATTTGTCATTTTTCCCTTGCTGCTTTCAATAATTTTTCTTTGTCTCTAATTTTTGCCAATTTGATTACTATGTGTCTCGGCATGTTTCTCCTTGGGTTTATCCTGTATGGGACTCCCTGTGCTTCTTGGACTTGGGTGGCTATTTTCTTTCCCATGTAAGGGAAGTTTTCGACTATAATCTCTTCAAATATTTTCTCAGGTCCTTTCTCTCTCTCTTCTCCTTCTGGGACTCCTATAAAGTGAATGTTGTTGTGTTTAATGTTTTCCCAGAGGTCTCTTAGGCTGTCTTCATTTCTTTTCATTCATTTTTCTTTAATATGTTCCATAGCAGTGAATTCCACCATTCTGTCTTCCAGGTCACTTATCCGTTCTTCTGCCTCAGTTAATCTGCTATTGATTCCTTCTAGTGTAGTTTTCATTTCAGTTATTGTACTGTTCATCTCTGTTTGTTTGTTCTTTAATTCTTCTAGGTCTTTGTTAAACATTTCTTGCATCTTCTCGATCTTTGCCTCCATTCTTTTTCCAAGGTCCTGGATCATCTTCACTATCATTATTCTGAATTCTTTTTCTGGAAGGTTGCCTATCTCCACTTCATTTAGTTGTTTTTCTAGGGTTTTATCTTGTTCCTTCATCTGGTACATAGCCCTCTGCCTTTTCATCTTGTCTATCTTCCTGTGAATGTTGTTTTTGTTCCACAGGCGGCAGGATTCGCAAGTCTGCATTTTTTACTGTGATGATTTGATCCACATCTGTCTCTCTTCTCTCAGGGGCACCCCAAGAAAGCAGACTCCGCATCCATTTTGCTCCCTGTTGGGAGCACAGTGCCTGGCACATTGCAGTCCCTCCAGAAATATTCACTGAGTGAACAGAGGAGAAAACCATGTGAGCAAAGGCAGCAGGAAAGATAGAGTCGTAGAAGGAGGAGGAAAAAACAGAAAACCACAGCTGTAGACAAAGCAGTAGAGAACATTTTTGTAAAGAGGCAGGGGCAAAGGTGCTGAATGCTTTAAGAAACAAAACTGAGTGAGGAATGGAAGATAGCCCTGGATTAACTGTACTTTGCTGTGATTAGAATGTTGCTGTCATTGAAAAAATATTTTAAATATGACAAGCGGCAAAGCTGTTGGATGAAATTTATCTCTAAAGATAATTTTCTGAAGAAAATTTCTAAAGAAGGGAAATGTAAATATTGAAACCCTTCCTATTTCTCTTAGGCATTTAGTAACCTTGCCTTGTGAAACAAGAAGACAAAAGGCATGCAAATTCAGCAGAGTAACTTGAATGGAGCTGTAGAACATTAACAGCCAAAGGCCAGGTCTGCAGTTGTTGCTAGAGAAGTTTCTAGTTACAAAACTTTTGTTCAAAACCGAAATGCTGCTAATAATACCGTATTATATACTTGAAAGTTGCTAAGAGACTAGATCTTAAATGTTTTCACCACAAAAAAGAAACAGTAATCGTGTGACGATGGAAGTGTTAGCTACAGGTGGTAATCTTTTCCAATATGTCAGTGTATCAAATCAACAGGTTGTACACCTTAAACTCCCAAAATGTTGTTTTGTTTTTTAATATTTATTTATTTATTTATTTTGGCTGCACTGGGTCTTAGTTGCAGCATGCGGGATCTAGTTCCCTGACCAGCGATGGAACCTGGGCCTCCTGCATTGGGAGTGTGGAGTCTTACCCACTGGACCACCAGGGAAGTTCCTCACACAATGTTATATGTCAATTATATCTCAATAAAGTTGGGGAAAAAACTCTAAAATGTCAGAGTTAATTTGGGTCCATGTTTTTTGTGCATTTAATAACTTTTATACACTATTTTATAGTGTGGACACACTTTTCTAAACTCAGTTTTTAGTCTGGGAATATGAAATATTTGGATGATATTCAATATTTTATTCCCATTTGACCCTATAGATCAGTGCTTCTATGTATCAATATCTGTAAGAATTCCAGAGGTGATAAGAACACCTAAGCTTTATATAAAATCTGTTATAAATAAAATGCAATATCTTTGTCCCTTGAGGGTCTTACCCTCTTTCTTGAGTGTATGGTGGAGACTTCCAGTGATTACAGTTTTAAATATTGTGGTAAAAATACACATAGCATAAAACTTACTGACTCACTTATTTTTATATGCACAGTTCAGTATTATTAAATATATTCACTTTCTGTGCCACCAATCTCCAGAAGTTTTCATCTTGTAAAACTGAAACTCTATACCCACTAAACAACAACTCCCATTTCCTCCTCCTCCCAAGCCCAAGGCAACCACTCTGATGGTAACTTTTCTTATTGGGCCAGTTTCCTAGAACTTCTGCCTGGATGGGTGTCCTTATGACATCCCTGGGAAGTCAGAAACTGTACGTACCCATAGAAATTAGTGTGTCATTTGGCTAATCCAGAGGATTTGTGATTAGGTATAATTCTATGCGAAGAGGAAACAAAATTCAGGGGTGGATTCATAAACACTAAAAGCTGGACAGAGTTTGGATATGGGTAAAGAAATTTAATTCCCGGGCATTAGTCACACGCCTTGTGCCTGAAGGAACAGGCGGATTCAACAGCTGGAGGAAGTGTAGAGATCATTTAGATCAGGTTCATTCAGTAAACGTGTACTGAATACAGTTAGGCCTGACCCTGACCTAGGACTTGGCACTCAGTGAGCTCCCTGGCTTCAAGGAGCTTGCAGTCAAGTAGTTGGAACAAGAGAAGGCAGATAATAAATGTGTGTTTGTTTGCGGTCACTTCCACAAGTTTCCATATGTGATGAATATCCTTTTAATCTCAAATATACTGACTTTGGATGGCAAAGACATAGATGGCCATATCTACAATTTTTAAGTTACCCATTTTCTACCATCTTCTATAGCATCAACACTGAAATGTTCACCACTTAGCTGAATTTGGCTGACATGCTTTGAATGTCTACTAAGCACTTACAGGTCCATAATCACATTTGCTCCTTGGAAATGCCCCAGAGGAGGATATAATTATTATAATTCTCATTTTGCAGATGAAGAAATGGAAGCTCAGAAAGCCTGGGTGACTTTCCTAGAGTCACAAAGCTAGAAAAGGTAGAGTCAAGATGGGACTCAGGTGCTCTGATTAAACGTGGTGCTTTTTTGACTTCCCCATATGTTAATCACAGCTAGAAGGTTGTCAGTCAGTTGGTCTTTAATACATAGTTATTGAGCACTTACTGTGCCAGGCATCCAGGATACTGTAGTGAATGTGATCCAAGTGAGCCGGTCCCTTCCCCAGCTAATGTTGTACCGTGAGAAGACAGATAATTACAGACAATCACAAATGCTAAGCATTGCAAAGGGGTGCTTTGGGAGAGTAAAACACAGTAACCTCACCCAGGCTGGGGCGGGGTAGGGGGTGGGAGCATCATGGTGTGGAGGGGAGTCACAGCCAAGTATTTTCCTTCGGGAAAACAAAGCTTCAGGACCCTGCCCTTAATTGCTGTTGGCTGCAGCCAGACACATTCAAGTTTGTTTTGTTTTGTAGGAGGATTCAATTACTGCACAGGTGGGTGCAACTGAACTGTGGGTAGAAAGTGCAACCCCACCCAGACCAGTGAAACCGGTTTCGGTGTTCTTACATCCTGTGCAATACACTCTGTGAAATGTTTGTTTAAATACACTCATTTTGGAGCAAAAATTAAATTTAGCCCCTGGGTGAGGAACTAGCACCTATTCTGTTAGTGCTACTTTAAGCAAGGGAAGAACATCCCACCTAAATGGGGAAAAAAGTGCTGTTTGACTTGATGCAAATCTTGAAAAACTGACTTCTGCACTGCTCTCTTCCAGCAAATTGACACAATCATAGAAACAGTTGACAAGAAAGTGATTTCCAAACACAATTGCAAAAGACTGTAATACTGGAAGGAATTCACTACCATTAAAAAAAAGGGGCGGTGCGAGGTGGGGGTGGGGGGGTGGAGAACATGTTTCTTCAGTTACTTGCATTCTGGTTGTAACTAATTAAGGTTCGTTTTAACATACTGTATGAACCACTGTCATTGGATGTTGCCAGGCTCAGAATGTGCTAGACTCAACATGCTGAGTGGGTCACTGCACTGGCCCCTGGGTTATAAAGATGCAACAAAAACTTTATTCTTGCCACTCTTCTACAGATTATGGTCTAAGAGTACAAGAATCTTGCTTTCTGGACGTTCTGGAACTGTCCCAATTTCAGGTAATTCAGTTCCTGGTCAAACCACAGCTCCTAGGAGACAACGGACTTCCTTGTCTCATATGTTGCTCTATATCTACCTCAAACAGAGAGTTTTCATGTTGCACATAATTAATGAGTTGTGTAAGGGAGGAGGTATTTTCCTCTACACTTCTAGGTTCTTTGGCCGGCCCGTTAATTAGATTGACATGAGATAGATTAACAGGAGGAAAACAAATCTAATTATGTTTGTGCAGGAGCCCCACAAAAACAATGAGACCACATATGAGCCACAGGTAATTGTGGCTTATATGTCATCCTGAGCTAAGGAATGGGATGGGACCTGGGGCTTCAAAGGGGAGGTGGTGATTTATAGAACGATGAGAAAGGCAGATGTTTGGTCATTAGATGTTTGTTCTGCCATGCAGTTGGGTCATTCAGATTAAAGTTATCTCTGGTAAGAGCTCTCTTTCTGGGCAGGTTCCCTAACTAAATTCTTTTAAGCAGTTAAGGGAGAGGTAAAAGTTCTTCTTGAGTCTGCTGGGTCTTGATTGTCTTCAGCTCAAAATAATCCACATGCCAAAGTGGCACATTTTGGGAAGTCTTGTTCTGAACCCCTTTAGTGCTATATCTGACGGTACAGAAATCATAGTCATCACAATTGTGAGAAACATTTAATAAGACCAGAGATGTTAGAGTGTCAGTGGAGAATCACCATTCATTCATTTGCTAACTTATTGATATGTTGAATAAACAGTTACTGAATACCCACTTGATGCCACTCACTGTTGTAGGTGTTGGGGATACAGAAGTGGAAAAAACAGGAAAAAAATCCTGCCCTCGTAGAGCTTAAGGCCCGGCAGGGAAGAAAGATACGTATGAAAACTAAGTTAAATACATGACATATTAGATGGCAGTGGAAGATACAAAAATAATAAAGTAGGAAAGGGGAATATGAAGTATTGGAGTGCGGCTGCTTGCAGTTTTTCAGGGCAGGTACATTTGAGCAGACGTCTGAAGGAGTTTTGGAGTGAGCCATGCAAACACCTGGAGAAGAGTCTTCTGGGCAGAGACACTGGAAGTTAAAGGCCCTGAGGTGTGGGCTTGCCTGGCTCTTTCGAAGAAGAGCAAGCGGTCAGGGTGGTCTGAATAGTGAGGGGAGCAGCAGGTAATTGGGAACAGATTGTTTAAGGGTTTTGCAGTCATTCTTCTGTAAAGAGTTCAGCTTTTACTCTGGGTCAGAGGGGAAAGTGTAGAGCATTTTGATTACAGGATATTAATGCTGTTAATAGTTAACCTTTACATGGCATTTACTAGATGCTGAGCACTGCTCTGAGTACTCTACATATATTAACTCATTTATTCCCTATATCATCCCCATGAGATAGGTATTACTCTCATTTATGCAGAGGAAACTGTGGCTGTAAAAAATTGAGCAAATTGTCTGTGGTCACACAAATAGTAAGTGATAGAACCATAATTCAAACCCAGGCAGTTTGGCTGTGGCCCATTTCCTTTTCCAGGCCACACAGTGAAACTAGATTTCCCAGTCTCCCTTGCAGTTAGGTTGCCCTGCTTTGTCCTGATCTATAGCCTCATTTAGACAGAAACTTTCTTCTCATAAAACTGGGAGGTTAGCCCTTGAACCAATGGTAAGAGTAAATCACAAGGGAAATTAGGAAATATCTTTAGACAAATGAAAACAAAAGCACAACATACCAAAACTTATGGGATGTAGCAAAACACAACTAAGAGGGAAATGCCTATATTTTAAAAATGAAGAAAGATCTCAAATCAACAACCTAAATTCACGCCTCAAGGAACCAGAAAAAGAAGAACAAACAAAACCCAAAGTTATCAGAAGGAATGATTAATAAAGATTAGAGCAAAAATAAATGAAATAGAGAAAAGAAAAATACAGTAGAAAAAAATCAACAAAATTGAGTTGTTTTTTTTTAAGATCCGTAAAATTGTCAAACCATTATTAGACTAAGAGAAAAAAGAGAAGTCTCAACAAACAAAAATCAGAAATGAAAGAGGAGACATTACAACTGGTGTCACAGAAATACAATGGATCATAAGAAACTATTTTCAACAATTATATGCTAACAAATTGGATAAACTAAAAGAAATAGATAAATTTCTAGAAACATACAACCTGGCAAGACTGAATCATGAAGAAATAAAAAACAGACCTATAATTAGTAAGAAGATTGAATTAGTAATCAAAAACCTCCCAACAAAGAAAAGCCCAGGACTAAATGGCTTCACTGGAGAATTCTACCAAACATTTAAAGAAGAATTAACACCAATTCTTTTCAAATTCTTCCCAAAAAGAAAGAGAAAGGAACACTTCCAAATTCATTTTATGAGTTCAGCATTACCCTGATACCAAAATCAGACAAAGACAGTAAAAGAAAAAAAATTACAGACCAATATCCCTGATGAATACTGAGGTAGAAATCCTCAACAAAATACTAGCAAACACATTAAAAGGATTATACACCTTGTCCAAGTGGGATTTATCTCTGGAATGCAAGGGTAGTTCAACATACAAAAATCAGTCAATGAAATACACTATATTAACAGAATGAAAGAAAAACTCTTAAGATCACCTCAATTGATACAGAAAAAGCATTTGACTAAACTCAATACCCTTTCATTCACTCAAGAAATCAGGATTAGAAGGAAATTACCTGAACATAATAAAGGCCATGTGTGGAAAGCCCAGAGCTAACATCATACCCAATGGTGAAAAACTGAAAGTTTTCCCACTAAAATCAGGAACAAGGCAAAAATGCCTACTCTAACCACTTCTATTTAACATAGTACTGAATGTCCTAGTCAGACAATTAAGCAAGATAAAGAAATAAAAGACATTCAAATTGGAAAGGAAGAAATAAAATATTTTTATTCACAGATGACATTATCTTATATGCAGAAAACTCTAAAGACTTCACCAAAAAACTGTTAAGTCTAATAAACAAATTCAGCAAATTTGCAGGATACAAAATTAATACAAAAATATCAGTTTCATTTCTATACACTAAGAATGAACAATCTGAAAATGAAATTAAAAATAGAATCCCACTTAAATAACATCAAAAATAATAAAATACTTGGAAATAAACTTAACCAAGGAGTCAAAAGACTTATGCACTGTAAACTACAAAACACTGCTGAAAGATACTTAAAAAGACATAAGTAAATAAAAAGATATCCCATGTTCTAAGACTGGAAGGCTTAACATTGTTAAAATTTAATACTACCCAAAGCAGCCCACAGATTTAATGCAGTCCTCATCAAAATTCCAATGGCATTTTTTGCAGAAATAGAAAAATCTGTTCTAAAATTCATATGGAATCTCAAAGCACCCTGAATAGTCAAAACAATCTTGAGAAAGAAAAACAAAGTTGTAGGCCTTATACTTTCTGATTTCAAAGCATATTACAAAGCTACAGTAATCAAAATCATATAGTACTGGCATAAAGGCAGACATATAGACCAATGGAAAGGAAGAGAGAGCCTAGAAATAAACCCTCATATATATGATCAAATTATCTTCAACACCACAGTGGGGACAGGAGAGTCTCTTCAACAAATTGTGCTGAGAAAACTGGCTATCCACATGGAAAAGAATGAAGTTGGGCCCTTACCTTACACTATACACAAAAATTAACTCAAAATGGATTAAAGACCTAAATGTAAGACCTGAAACTATAAATATTCTAGAAGAAAACATGTCATACATTATGATATTGTATTTGGGAATGATTTCTTGATATGATGCCAAAAGCACAGGCAACAAATGTAAAAATAGACAATGCGAATACATCAAACTTTAAAATTTCAGTTCAGCAAAGGAAACAATCAACAGAGTAAAAAGGCAACATACAGAATTGGGAGAAAATATTTGCAAATCATAAATATCTAATAAGGGATTACTATTCAGAATATATAAAGAACTCCTACAACTCAACAACAAAAAAACAAAATACTCAATTTGAAAATGGGCAAAGGACTTGAACAGACATTTCTCCAAAGAAGATTTACAGATAGCCAACAAGCATATGAAGAGATACTCAAGATCACTAATCATCCTGGAAATGTAAATATAAACCACAATGAGATATCACCTCACATTTGGTAGTGAATGGTCACTACTAAAAAAAAAAAAACAAAAAAAAGAAAAGGGACTTCCCTGGTGGCACAGTGGTTAAGAATCTGCCTGCAAATGCAGGGGACATGGGTTCAATCCCTGGTCTGGGAAGATCCCACATACCATGGAGCAACTAAGCCCATGTGCCACAACTACTGAGCCTGCACTCTAGTGCCCATGAGCCACAATTACTGAGCCTGCGCACCACAACAACTGAGCCCATGAGCCACAACTACTGAAGCCCTGGTGCTCTAGGGCCCTCATACTGCAACTACTGAGCCTGCATGCTGCAACTGCTAAACCCACGTGCCTAGAGCCCATGCTCCGCAACAAGAGAAGTCACCACAATGAGAAGCCCACGCACTGCAACGAAGAGTAGCCTCCGCTTGCCACAACTAGAGAGAGCCCGCGTGCAGCAATGAAGACCAAAAAATAAATTAAAAATTAAAAAGAAGAAAAGAAAAGAAAAAGAAAGTAACAAGTGCTGGCAAAGACATGGAGAAATTGAAACCCTTGCACATTGTTGATGGGAATCTAAAATGGTGCAGCCACTATGAAAAACAGTATGCAGATTCCTCAAAAAATTAAAAATAGAATTATTATATGACTCAGCAATTCCACTTCTGGGTATATATCAAAAAAAATGAAAACAGGATCTCAAAGAGATATTTACACATCCATGTTCATTGTAGACTATTTACAATAGCCAAGAAGTAGAAGCAGCCTTGATCTCCTCTGATGAGTGAATGCATAAAGAAAATATGTCATGTACGTAAAATGAAATATTACTCAGTCTTAAAAAAGAAGGAAATCCTGCTATATGGTACAATGTGGATGAACCTTGAAGATATTATGCTAAGTGAAATAAGTCAGCCACAAAAAGACAAATACTGTGAGATTCTACTTTTATGAGGTATCTAATGTAGTCAACTCCACAAAGACAGAAAGTAAAATGAAGGTTGCTAGGTGCTGGGGGAGAGGGGGATGGGGGGTTAATTTTTAACGGGTACAGAATTTCACTTTAGGAAGATGAAAAATCTCTAGAGATGGATGGTGGTGATGGCTGCACAACAATGTGAATATACTTAGTGTCACTGAACTGCACACTTAAAAATGGTTATGATGGTGGATTTTGTTATGTGTTATTTTGTTATGTGTATTTCAACACACACGCACACAGAAATATATATTTGAAAAAAATAGATATCCCTGAATGTCATCCCCAGAAATCCTGGTTCAGTAAATCTGGGGCCCAGGAATACGCATTTTGAACATGCAACTGTGGTGATTTGATAAGTGTAAACAAGCAGTAAGAGACACCAGAAGGTTAACTCTTACTCATAATCTGGGGAACCTCTTACATGAGCACACCTGTGGAGCTCTGGATGACTAAGAGACACTTCCTGCTGCTCTGCTGGACTACTCGCTTTCCCTATGCTGATAAATTGTGGTTGAACACCACCTGTGTATAAGGTGCTGTGCTAGGATTTGGGTGGTGAATACAAAATGCAGTTTTAATCTCGGGGAGACCGTCAAACATAAGGAAGAACAAAGAACTATAGAACCCAAAAGCTCAAATTGATCATTGGTAACTTGCAGCACTTTGACTCTTCTTTCCTCTTCTGGGCAGTGGGGCAATGTTGCCCAGCTCACCGGGTTGTTCTGGAGACAAAATGAAATAAAAGGTGTGCAAATGTTTTTAATTTTTGTAACCAATTACTCAGTGTTTACTTTTAGGGTGAGTGCTTGAATCTTGGCTCCATAAAGTTCCAGAGCAGAAGTTCTTAATCCTAGGCCCACATTACCATTATCTGGGGAATTTTTTTTAAACATCCCTATTGACTTCCTCTCCACCCAGGTTCTCATTCAGTTGGTCTGGGGAGTGGCCTGAGCGTGGGCGTTTGTCAAAAAGCTCTCAGGTTTCTCAGCTGGCAGCCAGGTTTGAGAGCCATTGTGCTATGAAATACACAGGAGGGAATATTGAGTTCAAACTTGCAGGATGGGAGAGGCTCACAGAGCTGCTCATGTTGTGCTGGACCTTCGAAGGCTGTGTGAGATTGGGGGATAATATCTTTGGACTAGGTAATACGTACACACGATATAAAATTCAAAAAGTCTGAAAAGATCTATCTTGACAGGCTTATCTTCCTTTCTCTCCTGGGCCCCTCTCCTGTCTTCCTCTCTGGGACAAATACTCTTAGCAGTTCTTGTTTATACCACCAGAGATATTCTTTACAGTCGCACCGAGGAACTTATCAGTTTGGTAAGGGAAAAGGAGAAGAGAAGTGTCATTTTCTGTTGCATGACCTTCCACTTTGCACAGAATAGCATCTATATGGGTGTAGCTTGACTGAGGAAGTTCGTCTAACAAAATAACAAATAGGTGATTTTTCAGGAATTTTTTTTTGTGTGTGGAGGTGCGGAGGTTCTTTTTTACTTCCTGTCACGGTGCATTCTGAGTAGCTCCATTTTTTAAATTACACTTTTTATTTTGAGATAAATGTCGATTCACATCAGTTGTAAGAAATAATACAGAGACATCTCATGTACCCTTGGCCTGAGTGACTTAATTTTAATTCCAGTGCTAATCAATATACTTCAAATCAAATTCTCTGGTATGGTTTTGAAAAACTGTACCCGGGAAATGAGAGTGAGGTTGCAGGGTGGGGGTGGGGAGTAGAGAGGAACAGGTAGTTTCAGTTTCCCCTCATGATTGCTGGGAAATCAAAACTAACACCTAATGTGCTTACTTCTCTGTGGTGACAGATGCCCCTTCTTTGTAACTTGATCTGTGTGTGTGCTGGGGAGTCATGGCCACACCAGGTAAGGAACACTGGCTGGGACAGAGGCTTCTTTAGGGCCGTCCAGCAATTTTTACCTGCATCCAGGTCCTGGATCAGAAACTGTAAGAGTGCTGGGCCTGCCTCTTTCAAATCCTATCTTCCTGGTTTTCGTATTCCCAGGAACGAACAAGTGTAGGCAGCAAGCCATTCCTGACTCTCTCGGGTTTCCAATTCCCTCTGTTAAGAGAATTTCACAAACAGATTACATAATGGGGTAGCTGCCATCCCTTCCCTGCCTCTTCCTTTCTGAACTGCAATGGCACGGAGGAACAGCTAGTTGGAAAGACTGATCTTCCCTCAATTCTCCTTCCACTCTTTACCCGTGTCCTGCGTAGTCTATGTTCTACTGATTGAAAATGCAAATCATCGGGCTTGAGATTCTGTCAGTGAGAAACTTCTGAGTTATGCATCCCCTCCCAATGGACAATTTTGGCCCAGCATCTGGTTCCTATGCTGATGTCGTTTGTATTCATAGTTCTGCGTACAATAATACTTAATATTTTACATGGGCCTTTTTGGTGCAGGAGGAGGTACAGACATTGGACTTCATCACATATGTTCCTTAAGATATTTAAGGTATACAACAGGGGGAAAGAGTGGAACACAACCATCAGTAAACAGGACCTTGGGCTTTGTAATTATGTGAAATAGAAAACTATGCATATGTGTGAGATTCAGATACATTCTTTTCTATACTGATACTAGCTATCATTTATTGGGTGCTTAAGATACTCAAGCAGAATGTTGATGTTTTATATGCATGATCTAATTTAATCTCTACAACACATCTGTGATACATACTATTATTATCTTTATCTTATTGTTGGAGCAACCAGTGCTTGCAAAGTTGAAGTGATTGCTGAAGGTCCGAATGGCTGGTAGATGAGGCAGGGTTTGAACCCTTATCTGTCTGGCACTAGAGCAGGGTCTCAACTTATATATGCTATGTATAGCTGGAGAAGCCTTTGGACCCTTTCTTAGAATGGGTCTTAGCCTTAATCATTTCTTAGCATTAATGATTTAAATGCAGAAAAATAAGTACATTGAATTACAAGGAAAAGCAATTGTGTTGAAATACAGTTATCAATTATGGTAGGTAGCCTTGAGGGTGACCCCTAATGATCCTGCCCTTGGTATTCATGCCCCCTCCCCTTGGATTTGGGGTGGACCTAGTGACTCACTTCTAATGAATAGAATATGGCAGAAATTATGGGATGTCACTTCTGAGATTAGGTTATAAAAAGACTGTGGCTTCTTGGGGACTTCCTCGCCCTCTCTCTTGGGTGACTTTCAGTGTAGGGAGCCAGTTGCCCTATCCTGTGGTAAGTCTGTGAAGAGACCCGTGTGGCAAGGAACTGAGGGCTGCCCATAACCATGTGTGAGCTCTGAAGCAGATCCTTCCCCATCCAGCCTCAACAGCACTGAAGCCTAGGCTGATCTCTGACCCAGAACCTTCTGGCTAAGCCGCACCAGAATTCCTGGCCAGGGACACTGTGAAATACTAAGTGTTTGTTGTTTTCAGTCACTAGTTTTGGGTTATGAGCAATAAATAACTAACACACCAACACATTAAGATAAAACAAATTTTGGGTAATATGTGTGGTACTTAGCAGCGAGAAAGTATGTTTAAAATTTAGGCAAATTAAAGTAATAACCACATCGTCTAGTTTCTGTATTTGATGCTTTGACATCTTAAGGCTTTGCTGATCCTGGAGAGCTGCCCCTCCCAGGGCTACCCAGTTCCTAGAGATGGTATGTGACATGCCTTTCATATGCAAACCAATCTGTCCAGAGCCCATATCCTCTGTCTGGCTCCATACTTTGGTCCACTGTCCACCTGCTCTAATCACCCCAGGGCCAGGTACCAGACAACTGGGGATGGCCCCTATGCCTCACAGCCCACTGAATTTACTCATACTAGACAATCTTAAGCTTGTTCATCCTGCCTCACCTGTTCCTTCCCGTAGAAACCACAAAAGGCTCTTGTCCATGTTTTCCCCTCAATCACTCTGCCTCCTGATCGACTCCAGTGCTTCCCTGTGACCCTAACCCCCACCCCATGGTGTGACATTCCTCTTCTGTGAGCATAACTATTATGGACTGAATGTTTATGTCTCCCCAAATTCATATGTTGAAACCCTAACCCCCAGTGTGTCTGTATTTGAAGATGAGGCCTCTAAGGAAGTAAGGTTAAATGAGGTCATAAGGGACTTCCCTGGTGGTCCAGTGGTTAAGACTCCACACTTCCAATGCAGGGGATGTGGGTTCGAACCCTGGTCGGGGAACTAAGATCCCACACGCAGTGTGGTGTGGCCAAAGAATTAAAAAAACAAACAATGAGGTCATAAGAGTGGGGCCCTGATCAGATAGGATTAGTATCCTTATAAGAAGAGGCACCAGAGAACTCTTTCTCTCTCTCTCACTCTCTCCTTGTGTGCACACAGTAAGAAGGTGACTGTCTACATCCCAAGGGGAGAACTCTCATCAGACACTAACCCTACTGTCACCTTGATCATGGACTTTCAGCCCTCCAGGACTGTGAGAAATAAATTTTCTGTTGCTTAAACCACCCAGCCTGTGGTGTTTTGGTATAGCAGCTGAGCAGATGAATACAATAACCAACTATCTTGTCAATGGCAGTCTTCTCCTGATGCATTGGCCTTGCAAAACCTGAATAATAATAAAACACACATTTTAAAACAACAAGGCAATATGCATGTCATAACAGACATTCAGTCCATTTTGACATTTTGTTTTAATAATTACAAGCATTAAGAAGACTGTTCCACAAAAATATATTGTTGCAAATGAAATGACAGCTCCCATATCTCAGTTAACAAAGCAAAACACCAGAGCCTTTTTGTAAGAAACACCAGAACTGCCTGACTTTTAAAGTACAACTCTATTTTGTTGTTGTTGTTGTTTTGAGCCACACCACACGACATGTGGGATCTTCCCTGACCAGGAATCCAACCTGTGCCCCCTGCACTGGAAGCATGGAGTCTTAACCACTGGAAGCCCCAAAGTACAACTCTATTTGAAATAAGTATTTTGTCCTAGATCAACACCTTCAATATAACTTAAAAGAAAACGATCATAAATTCATGGTCAACTTTGATGCCATTATGATAGAAATAAGTTTTGGAAGAGTTCTAAATGTTTCCAGATGTTCTCAGCTTTCTCTTTTCAAAGAAACAGAAAAAATTTTGTCGATATGAAATAGCAGAAAAGCCATGGATATCTTTGGACAACCAATGTAGAATATGGAACGTCTAGACTCACATTTGCTTAAGAGCAGCTACGCACAAGAAGACTGCAGCCACAGGTGTTCTATTGGAAGCCAAAAACCTTAGTAATTTTGAAGTAGTGATGAGTGATATAATATTTCAAGATATTTCAAACAACTGAATTGGATATGAAAATGTCTGTGATTTCTCCTAGTAGAAATGCCATGGCTTCTTTTAAAGCTACTGAAGGAGAAAAACGATATGGTCATCTCAATAGATGCAGAGAAAGCTATCGACAACATTCAACACCCATTTATGATAAAAACCCTCCAGAAAGTAGGCATAGAGGGAACTTTCCTCAACATAATAAAGGCCATATATGACAAACCCACAGCCAACATCATCCTCAATGGTGAAAAACTGAAAGCATTTCCACTAAGATCAGGAACAAGACAAGGTTGCCCACTCTCACCACTCTTATTCAACATAGTTTTGGAAGTTTTAGCCACAGCAATCAGAGAAGAAGAGGAAATAAAAGGAATCCAAATCAGAAAAGAAGAAGTAAAAGTGTCACTGTTTGCAGATGACATGATACTATACATAGAGAATTCTAAAGATGCTACCAGAAAACTACTAGAGCTAATCAATTAATTTGGTAAGTAGCAGGATACAAATTAATGCACAGAAATCTCTGGCATTCCTATACACTAATGATGAAAAATCTGAAAGTGAAATCAAGAAAACACTCCCATTTACCACTGCAACAAAAAGAATAAAATATCTAGGAGTAAACCTACCTAAGGAGACAAAAGACCCGTATACAGAAAATTATAAGACACTGATGTAAGAAATTAAAGATGATACAAATAGATGGAGAGACATAACATGTTCTTGGATTGGAAGAATCAACATTGTGAAAATGACTCTACTACCCAAAGCAATCTACAGATTCAATGCAATCCCTATCAAACTACCACTGGCATTTTTCACAGAACTAGAACAAAAAATTTCACAATTTGTATGGAAACACAAAAGACCCCGAATAGCCAAAGCAATCTTGAGAACGAAAAATGGAGCTGGAGGAATCAGGTTCCCTGACTTCAGACTATACTACAAAGCTACAGTAATCAAGACAGTATGGTACTGGCACAAAAACAGAAATAGATCAATGGAACAGGATAGAAAGCCCAGAGAGAAACCCACGCACATGTGGTCACCTTATCTTTGATAAAAGAGGCAGGAATGTACAGTGGAGAAATGACAGCCTCTTCAATAAGTGGTGCTGGGAAAACTGGACAGGTACATGTAAAAGTTTGAGATTAGAACACTCCCTAACACCAAACACAAAAATAAGCTCAAAATGGATTAAAGACCTAAATGTACGGCCAGAAACTATCAAACTCTTAGAGGAAAACATAGACAGAACACTCTATGACATAAACCACATCAAGATCCTTTTTGGCCCACCTCCTAGAGAAATGGAAAAAGCAGCTCATGCAGCTCAATAACAAAAAAACAAAAAACCCAACCCAAAAATGGGCAGAAGACCTAAATAGACATTTCTCCAAAGAAGATATACAGACTGCCAACTAACACATGAAGGAATGCTCAACATCATTAATCATTAGAGAAATGCAACTCAAAACTACAATGAGATATCATCTCACACCGGTCAGAATGGCCATCATCAAAAAATCTAGAAACAATAAATCCTGGAGAGGGTGTGGAGAAAAGGGAACACTCTTGCACTGCTGGTGGGAATGTGAATTGGTACAGCCATTATGGAGAACAGTATGGAGGTTCCTTAAAAAACTACAAATAGAACTACCATATGACCAGCAGTCCCACTACTGGGCCTATACCCTGAGAAAACCATAATTCAAAAAGAGTCATGTACCAAAATGTTCATTGCAGCTCTATTTACAATAGCCAGGAGATGGAAATAACCTAAGTGTCCATCATCGGATGAATGGATAAAGAAGATGTGGCACATATATACAATGGAATATTACTCAGCCATAAAAAGAAACAAAATTGAGTTATTTGTAGTGAGGTGAATGGACCTAGTGTGTGTCATACAGAGTGAAGTAAGTCAGAAAGAGAAAGACAAATGCCGTATGCTAACACATATATATGGAATCTAAGAAAAAAAAATGTCATGAAGAACCTAAGGGTAAGACAGGAATAAAGACACAGACCTACTAGAGAATGGACTTGAGGATATGGAGAGGGGGAAGGGTAAGCTGTGGTAAAGTGAGAGAGTGGTATGGACACATATACACTACCAAACGTAAAATAGATAGCTAGTGGGAAGCAGCTGCATAGCACAGGGAGATCAGCTCGGTGCTTTATGACCACCTAGAGGGGTGGGATAGGGAGTGTGGGAGGGAGGGAGACGCAAGAGGGAAGAGATATGGGAACATATGTATATGTATAACTGATTCACTTTGTTATAAAGCAGAAACTAACACACCATTGTAAAGCAATTATACTCCAATAAAGATGTTAAAAAAAAAAACTACTGGGGTTTGTTGCCTACTTTCATTTTCTTTGTTTTTTTTTTTTTTTTTGGCCACGCTGCACAGCTTGCAGGATCCCTGACCAGGTACTAAACCTGGGCCATCGTCAGTGAAAGTGTGAAGTCCTAACCATTGGACCTCCAGGGAATTACGGTGCCTAGATTCATAATTGAGGGAAATGCTAAATTTTATTTTAAGGTTAGTGAAAATAAACATGTGTTTTTTCCGCATCCAAATTCCTGGATCCCAGTTTAGAACCTTGCCCTGAGCTGTGCTCTCAGCCACTACCCATACTCCCTTTCCCATGGGTAGGAACTAAGGTGAACTGTGATCTTAGTTCTCAGAGTTAGGAGTACCTAACCACTGTAGCATCAAAGGTAATAGACCACAAGTATATTTCCAACAAAGGATTACAATGAAGGGAAATGTAGATATGCCCCCAAATTTGTGATTTTTCTAATAGTTCCAGAGAACACAGGAGAGTGATCACACCAGAATTAACCTGAGCTGTGGCCAGCAAGGGAAGGATGCTCAGTGTATTATAGGGCATGAACAACAAGAAACCTATTAAGATCAGCAGAGACCTTGAGCATTGAAGAGATGATTTCTCCTTTATTCCCCTTCTATGTAATAAAAATTTAAAAACTATACCAAATCATAAAATAAGTATTAGGTGGTCGAACAAAGTTTTCATTTTTCCTACAGTGACAAATTTGATTCTTTGGGGGAAATATCTAATTATCTTACCAAAACTAGTTTTTGGATGCCTCTGCTTTAGTAGTAGTCAAAATGCATACTTTGTCTATTGGGTAACTCAGCACCAGTTAGGATATTGCAAGTGAGGGAAATCCATCTTCATCTTGGAACCCAATCAAGCTCCTCGCCTAAGGGAGCAGAGGGTCCTAGTGACAGCACCTGGCTGTAATGTGTCCTCTCGCTGGAGCTGTGGTCTGCTGGGTTGCCAGGATGGGGAGGGCTCATATTACTGTGAGGTGCCATTCCTGGCATAACAAGGACAATAGGACTGGCATTTTCCAGACATTATTGAAGGGCACCAGCTTTGTAGAAGTCAACAGATAAATGGTACTTAAGTCACACATTGAACAATCACATTAAAAAAGACCAAGAAATTCTGCAAATAATAACAACTATGAACCAAGGAAGTCTACTCCAGTGCATTTGACATGAACCTGGAATAGCTTGACAAACTCCCCCCTCAAAATTGGGTGGTGGTGGTCATCAGAACTGGAATAACTTACATGAGAGCACGAGTGATTCCTTTAGACACTCTAGAAGGGAAGAAGAAAGTTTCCCACGAGTACTTCATGGACAAAATACAGATATGTGCTCTAAAGTCTGTACTTCTCAGACTTTTCCACTGGTGTACCATTAAGGATAGAGAAGTAAAAAGGCACCTCTAGGAGGTTAAAGGAAATAAGCCAGAGCAGCCTATTTTCAACTCCCTAAGTTCAAGATTTCTTTGCAGTTGCATGCCTGATTTAAAAAATATGTGTGGATTTCCTATTTTACTCCACTAATACATCTATAGTTGCTTCAGTATAAAAATGTTTTCATATTGAAGACCACCATGTAAAGTCATTCCTGGAAGATCTGACCTTTCCTGTGTACTTTGCCTACCTTAGCCTTCTACTGTATATCCCTGGGGAAATAGTTACACTAATCCATATCTACAAAATAAAGTAAATACATTAATGTTTTTAGGATCATGGTTTTCAGTGTAAGAGAAAACAAATATAAACATGAAATAAAACCAGTTAAGGGGACTTTCCTGGTGGCACAGTGGTTAGGAATCCGCCTGCCAATGCAGGGGACACAAGTTCGAGCCCTGTTCCGGGAAGATCCCGCATGCCGTGGAACAACTAAGCCCGCGAGCCACAACTACTGAGCCCATGTGCCACAACTACTGAAGTCGGTGCACCTAGAGTCTGTGTTCTGCAACAAGAAAAGCCACCACAGTGAGAGACCCGTGTGCTACAATGAAGAGTAACCCCTGCTCACCGCAACTAGAGAAAGCCTGCACAGAGCAACGAAGGCCCAACGCAACCAAAATAAATTTTTAAAAAAAAGAAAAAAATTCTTTAAATTTAAATTGAAAATATCACTACGTACTTACTAATTAAAAAATATATTCCCTACCTCTGTCCACTGAAAAAGTCTAGAAACAATGACACTCCAGCAACAATATGTTTAGCTAGCATCCAGATCTTGGTTTGTAAGAAACACTCCTCAGTAAAAAGAAGCAGGCCTGCTTTGAGAAACGGCTGATTCCATGTCTGGGACAAAGAAAGAACAAAGTGAACCTGGAACACTTTGTGCACTGGAAAGTAAGAAAGTGTTAAAAACAAATGATGAAAACTTCAAAAGGACACAAAAGTCAGTTTGAAGGGGTTTCTGTTGGTCAAATTTTGGACAATTTAAGCATTAGCAAAAAATAGTGAATAAATGAATTATAACACATTGAACAAGTAACAACCCATGAATCTATAGTGCCACTTAAAAAAAAAAGAGAAAAAGAAAAAGGATGGTAAGGAAAGAGAAAAAGTAAAAAGAGAAAAAGAAAAGGGTGGTAAGAATGACAGTTAATAATGTAGAAAGAATTATAGAATTGAAAAACTGTTCTGTACTCCACTGTAATAAGAGATTTAGGTCATGCCCGTTAATGAATTAGGTAAAAGTCTCTTAGGGAATATCCCCATGGTGCCAAAGAATCACCCCACCAATTATTTACTGATTGCAAAGGGGGAAATTACTGTTACCACAGAAACACCGGACACTCACCACCTTAACCAGTTGACCAAACTTAGCATCATTAGTAATGAGTCATTTTGACCTTAAGCCTCCTGCTGAGGTGAAGTACGAAGCACATGGCTTCAACGACAGAGTATTTCCTCCCAAAATGTTTAACCTGGATCAAATTAAATTAAGCCTTAAGACCTAACCTGTAGTTTGAAGTTTATAGGAAATGCAGGGGTAGAGAACCAAGTTAAAGGACCATGAGGGAAAAAATCAGAAAACCCCAGAATTTGAGGCATTCTATAAGATCACTGACCTGAATTCTTTAGGGAATCAATATGGGTGAGGGAGGAAGTGGAGGAAATATGGAGACATAATAACCAAATGCAAATGCAAGAAAGGGTGCTGGTTTGAAAAAAAGCAGTTATAAAAGACATTCTTGGCATGTAAGAGACATACAAAAATAAAAAAAATAGCTGGGGTCTTCCCTGGTGGCGTAGTGGTTGAGAGTCCGCCTGCCGATGCAGGGGACACGGGTTCGTGCCCCGGTCCGGGAAGATCCCACATGCCGTGGAGTGGCTGGGTCCGTGAGCCATGGCCGCTGAGCCTGCGTGTCCGGAGCCTGTGCTCTGCAACGGGAGAGGCCACAACAGTGAGAGGCCCGCGTACCACAAAAAAAAAAAAAAAAGCTGGGTATATACTTAGATCCAGGTGAGTATAGGGTTGAAATAATGGTGTGAATTGTGTCACATTTATATTGTAATTATGTATGCCTAAAAAAGATGTGAACTTTTATTAGAAATTTTTTTTATCTCCTAACACGAAAAGTGTAATTAAAAAACTTTTTAATACAAAAAAAAAAAAAGACATTCTTGGGACTGGTGAAATTCAAATATGAACAGTATATTCGGTTAGATTGTGGAATTATTAATAATTTTCTTAAGTATGATAATATTATTGTGTTTATGTAAGAGCCTGTCTTCATTTCTAGGAAGTATGTATATTTGAAAGTGAAGTGCTACGATTTCTATCATTCATTTTCAAGAAGCTCAGCCAAACACACACACAGAGACAGAAAGAGGGAGAGAGAAAAAAAAAAATATGGCCAAGAAAGGAGGATATATGGTTTTTATTGTATTGTTGTTTCAAATTTTCTGGATGTTTGAAAACTACTACAATAAGAGTTTGAAGGAAATACTTTTTATATCTGAAATAGTTTTGTGATCATACCAGAAAAGAAGACTATGGAAAGACTGAAAGATTCTTACCTAGTTCACAGTCTTTGAAGCTAAATAGGAGATACTATAGTTGACCCTTGAACAGCACAGGTTTGAATTGTGAAGGTCCACTTACACACAGATAATTTTCAATAGAAAATACTACAACACTACACGATCCGAGATTGGTTGAATCGCAGATGTGGAACGGCATATACGGAGGAACCGGGGATAGGGAGAGCCAGCTATAAATTATACTCAGATTTTCAACTTCGTGGCACCTCTAACCCCCGTGTTGTTCAAAGGTCAACTGTATATTAATCTTAAGAGTGGAAGAAATACAAACTCTGACCAAGCAGTCTGGGTGGGGTGCAGTCCTCCAGAGCGAGGTAAAGATAGATCTAGTCGGGGATGTAGACCATTTGCACAGTAAGGGCTACAGGCACCTCATTCCAGTCTTCATCCTGACAAGGCACTGTCTTGAAAAGACAACCCCTCCCCAAATTGCTTGGGTTGGCACAATTGTTTTTGGCGGATGTTATGGACTGTATTGTACCCCTACCACCAAATGTTGAAGTCCTAACCCCCAGCACCTCAGAATGGGACTAATTGGAGAAAGGGTCTTTAAAGAGGTGATTAAGTTGAAGTGAGACCATTTGGGTGGACTCTAATCCACCAGTATGACTGTTGTCCTTATAAGAGGAAATTTGGGCAAACAGGAAACACCAGGGATGCACACTTACAGGGGAAAGAGCACGTGAAGACACAGAGAGAAGGTGGCAGTCTGCAAGCCCAGGAGGGAGGTCTCAGAAGACACCAAACCTTCAGACACCTTGATCTTGGACTTCTAGCCTCTAGAACTGTGAGAAAATAAATTTTTGTTGTTTAAGCCACCCAGTCTGTGTTATTTTGTTATAGCAGCCTGAGCAAATTAATACAGTACAAATCATCTTTCAACTCTGGGAAGATTTAGATTTAAAAATAGAAATGTTTAAGAGGATGACACCTATAGTATTAATATTTTTGTGTTAATGTAAAACTTAGTGTTTTAAGTAGTTGTAATGTTTAAGATAATTTGTCTTGTTATAACAAGAGATCAGTCTTATGATTTCATTTAAAAATGTCAAAGGGAGTAATTGATTTAACATTTTTGATTTTAAGTCAGGTTCTTACTAAATCTCTTAAATTAAAAATCACAACTTTTATAAGTTGGATTTATTAGATTTGTATGCTTATGTAGATTCCCAGGGAAGTTTTGATATTAAATCAAATAATTATATATTTATGAAGAAAAAATATACTAAATTTATAAGTGTAATTTAAAAGATTTTAGTGAGTTTATTTAATAACTTTTGTAAATGGCACCAAATAATATTTAAGTCCTTTCAAAGTGGTTTTTAAACTTTGCTATATTTGTAAAAGAACAATAAGAATTGTAAGTTGTATGTAAAATCTTAAGGTAAACTAAGTTTTTAGATGGCAACTTTAGTAAATTAAATATTAATTTTAAAAACAAAGGTAACCTCTGAATAATCTTTTCAAAAACCAAAAACCAGCCTCAAGGGCATCCAAAGACTCACACTGACAGTTTATATTTCGACTTTGTGACTCCTGGGTATTGGGCACATGATGTCCTATGGAATTAGAAGGACCAGTGTAGTGGGGTTAAATTGCACTCAAAGGTTGAAAACATGTGGCATTCTTCTTTTCTGTAACTATTCTTTTTTTCTGAAAGTTCCATTTCCTCTGACGGAGAGATGGGGTGGTGGAATGAAGGTAGATAACCAAACATCAACTTTACAATTAAAGGTTACCGGAAACAACTTTTGGGTTAATCCAATCTCTTTGGGGTAAGTGTTCAGTCTTTCAGGCGTTTTCCTCTTTCCCTCTTCCCCTAGCCAAGACAATGTCTGGGAGGGGAAATGTATATGCATCCACATAGCATTGAGTGGAGTGGTGACTGGTCCACAGTGAGTTTCTCTTTTGCTCAGTGGGCCCTTACTGGGCTCTGGTTGCAGTGTCTTGTCCCACTTAGCCCAGGACATTGGTGTATGCTCTCACTGAATCCTCTTGGCCTCCAGTGGCATTTTTGCATTGACTCTACAGGTCCATGAGGTCTTTCATACTTTTCCTGACTCATCCAAGGCACAAGGAGGCACCCTATACAGGGATAAATTCCACCGTCTCCGGGAGCCTTTCCAGGCTCTGTCTGAACTGCTCTCTCTGTCCTGTTTGTCTTCAACTCAAGATGTTTTCCTTAGGATTAATTTCTGGTCTCCTTGGACTTGGTCCCTTCTGTCAGACTGAAAGCTGCCTTATGTGGTGGGGAACTTAAGTCTTCCTTTGCTCCCACCCTGTTGTCCTGGGCCAGCCTTTCTCATTCCTAGCTGGCTTGGACACTGAGACCCTGGACTGGATCTGCAGCTGGGCCTCCATTTCTCAAGGAGTTGAAGCAAAAGACATCAAATTTGGGAATGTCCTGGATTGCTTAAGAATTCACAAAACATCATTTGAAAAAGATGTGATAAGAATTGCTAGGAACCTAAAAGTTATAAGGTACTAAGTTTTTTAATAAAAATTAAAAATTTCTTCCTAATAAAATTTTTTCTAAGAAATATTTAAATTTGAAATAATTTGGAAGAAAATTTAATTATAGATCAGAGCTACTATTAGCCAAATGATACTTTTATGAAAATTAGAGGGACGCCCTTTCTTCTGAGGTGGGGTATAGCCCTAAACAGGACTCACAGCTTGGGAAAGGAAACAGAGCACAGACTAAATTCAGTCCCCACTCAGCCCTCAGCTAGTTGCCCTTGGGAAATAAACATCCTGCCCAAGAGTCTGCAGAGGCCTGAGAGAGATGCCGGTTCAATACAGAACTTTATTAACTGCCTGACATTGGGCAAACACCTCAGTTCTTAAAACCTTAAAACCTTCACTTGTCTCATGCAGCAAGTGAATAGGTCATTACTGACCTATAAGGTCCTTTTTATCTAAAAACATCATGCTCCAGGGGCCACCAATTTTTTGAAGTGGGAGTTTTCTCAGGAAGTAAGTACCAAATGCTGGCCACAAGGGAAACTGGTCAGAGAAGTGAAAGTGACCTGAATTCGTGGGAAGAGAATGATCAAGTTATTCTAGAGTTCGTGATAGTCAGGGAGAGTTGGACGTGACCAGATGTATATCCTAGACTTTGGTAAGATAGCTCGAAAGTTTTTTGATAAATGATAAGACTCTCTGGATAGAGACCCCCAAAGGGAAGATGCAAGTGTTTGGGAGAAGTCCTTTGAAATGAAATTCTAAATCTTGCAGACATGGATGATCCTGGGTAGGAAGAAAAGGGAGAGTTATCTAAAGAGACAAACTTAGCAGCCTAGTAAATTCTCTAGTAAACTCAGATATTAAACGACATGCACGAAAGACAGAAGAAGATTAAATTTCAAGTGTGGCCTTGAATTGAAAGGCAATTTTCAGGAAGCTCAATCTTCAGAATGCTATGATACTTGTGAAAATTTTCAAAGGCAATAAAAAGACTTAAAAATCAAGTTTATTGAGATATTATTTACATACAATAAAAGGCATATGTTTAATTGGACAGTTTGATGAGCTTCAACAAATATACACACCTGTCAAGATATAGAACATTTTCAACAACCTCAGAAGCTCCCTTGTGCTCCATTCAGTCAGTCATCCCCCAACCTGCCCTAAGTGTCCACTGATCTGATTTCTAGCACCATAGATTCGTTTTGCTGATTCTAGAACTTCCTATACATAGAATCAGTCTGCATGCATCCCTGTGTTTTCTTAATATTTATTTATTTATTTGGTTGCACTGAGTGTTAGTTGAGGCAGGCAGGCTCCTTAGTTGTGGCTCGTGGGCTCCTCAGTTGTGACTCACGGGCTCCTTAGTTGTGGCATGCGAACTCATAGTAGTGGTATGTGTGTGAGATCTAGTTCCCTGACCAGGGATAGAACCCAGGCCCTCTGCATTGGGAGTGCAGAGCCTTATCCACTGTGCCACCAGGGAAGTCTCCCTGTGTTTTCTTAGAATAATGTAAAAAGAACTAAAAGCAAAGAAACAGTGAAGTTTGTCCCCTGGAGTCAAGGATCCTGAGTTAATCAGTAATGAGTGAACGTGGAATTCCTCTATGCTGGGCTAGAATGCTCTGAGATGAAAGTAGACTCTTGGGACAATGTGTGTAAAGCCCACAGACCTTAAAATCAGTGATCAGTGTGTTCAGACTCATAAAACTTCATCAGTCTATGGCCTCTGCCCCATAAACTTCACAATAAGGGGGAAGGAGGGGGTAGTAAGAGATTATTTTTAAAAAAAACTGTGTGGAACTACTAAAGCTGTCATTTGAGGGTTGGTTTGAGAGCTTTGACTGCAGATATCATAGTGATATCATATCAAGAAAGATGGTTGCCTCAAATCCACCAGATTTCAAGAAGACCTGACTTGTTCTGCTTTCATTATTTGTTTACACTATTTGACCAGATCAATTGCAATTTGAAGAGGACACATTTTGCTATGAGTGGGTCCTAAGAAGTTGGAAAGAAACCTTGCATCGTGTCCCCTGCTCTGAGTGTAAGGACACTTAGAGATGAGAAATCCATTGTATAATTTGTGCTGGAGAGGATGGCTGAGGTAGCAAAGGACCTTGGACCTCCATTAATGGATTTCAAAGATGGTCGATGTGAGATTCAGCAAAAACAACCACTGTTGCCCTGTGTGGTGGAGCAGGGGCCCCCTTGTGACATCTGGCTCTGATCTCAGGACCACAAGCCTCATAAAGGATTTGCCATCAAAAAGTCTAAGTAATCTCCAAAGACAAGGTCCAGAAAATTCCAAATATTCTATCCAAGGCATTAGAATGTCACAAGGGAGAACTTTCCTTGGAGGATAAAAATAAACAGGCACCAAGCAGGAATTCACACAAGTGTCACTGCTGTTTTCTTAACTTTCTCTAGTCTGTTTTGAGATCAGGAGACGTGGATTCCTTATCTCTCTGTATCCTCTGATTTGAAGAGTTTGGTTAATTAAGGTATCAATGAGGATGTGGTGAACTATCTTGAGTGATTTGAATGTCCTGCCATCACAGGAGCCCAGACCTACCTCTGGACTAATTATTGAGAGAAGATTGTGAGCGAACAATGATTGGGAAATAGGAATCTCTAAGGTGTCCTTGGGTAGAAAGAACTTCTCCTCCAATAAGTACTTATATGTGTATGAGTGTGTTTAGCATTGATAATACTATTTTTCTTTTCCCCCAATTCTTTAGTATTGAAGTTTTTCTTAGAAACAAGGTTGGGGGGACTTCCCTGGTGGTCCAGCAGATAAGTCTCCGTGCTCCCAATGCAGGGGACCCAGGTTCGATCCTTGGTCAGGGAACTAGATCCTGCATGCCGCAGCTAAGACCCGGTGCAGCCAGATAAATAAATAAATATTTTAAAAAATAAAAGAAACAAGGTGGGGATTTTACTAAATTATGATTTGAGGACTATCTTATTTTATGATACTATGAAAGATTGTCCCCTAGTTTGTCTGTTAATTTGCCATTAAGACCTCTATATCCTATCTCCTTTCCTTGTTCTCCAATAAACATGGAATTTTTGTACCATTAGCTATATTCCAACACACAAAACTTTAAGAAAAAAAGCTTCCTCTTAACCTTCCTCAGAAAAAAAATAAAAAAGAAAAGAAAAGAAAAGAAAATATGGATTATTAGGCACAATGACAGGTAATATATAAAATATAAACATAGCTGTTGCCCCAGGGAGCTTATAATTAGAATCATAATGCATAATGAAATAGTTTATCAGGCTAAAGACTATATTAATTGGCAAAAACAGAATACTACTTTCTTTCAAAATTATAAGTACTGAAAATTATTAACCAATCCCTAGATTCTATTTACTACTCCTAAGAAAGCACTGCCAGTCTTTCATTATTTATTCTAATACCAATGTTAAGTATTGAATAAGTTGATTTGGTAATGATCAGAAGAGATTGAGATCAAGCATTTAAATTAGCACCTACACTATTGGAAGTGATGTGAATGTAAAGATCCAATAAGATGAAGGGACTATTTTTAAAATGTACGTGCACCTGACACAAACTGAGATTAACATATGTAACCTATGTCACTACAGTCTTTATCCTTCCTCCACTCCCATCTTGGAGAAGGGTGATCATCTAAAATTAACCTATTTGCATACAGTTTTTCTTAGGAATATAATACTAACAGAGGTAATTCTTTTTCTTTATGTTTCAGAAGAGCAAAATCTGAAGAAGTATGGTGAGATAAAGCTAATGCAAACTATCAAATCTTAGAAAATGTAGGCTTCTGTCTTAGGTAGCTTAGGACAGTTGAAACAACCTGTCTTATTTTTAGAGTCTAATCTTTTTTTTTTTTTTTTTTTTTTTTGCAGTACGCAGACCTCTCACTGTTGTGGCCTTTCCCGTTGCGGAGCACAGGCTCCGGACGCGCAGTCTCAGTGGCCATGACTCACGGGCCCAGCCACTCCACGGCATGTGGGACCTTCCCTGACCGGGGCACGAACCAGTGTCCCCTGCATCGGCAGGCGAACTCTCAACCACCGCGCCACCAGGGAAGCCCTAGAGTCTATTCTTGAAATGTATACTAAAATGCTTAAATTCATAGGTAGAACTGTTTCAAAAGAGATACATTCATAGAAGCTTTATTATTGACTTACTTTTAACATTATGATCTTTAGCACTTTTCTAGAATTTCATTTGGTTTCATTTTCTTGAGTATTAAAGGCATTCCACAACTATTAAACAGTCAACTAGTTTAAGTTTAATGAATACCTGATTAAAGTTAAATATTCACTAAAATAAAAACAATTATGATGTTTGATGTCCACATAGCATCCCTCCAGGGACTATCTCCAGAATGAGGACTGAAATAGGGAAACAGTCACCATGATAACCAGCAGACAAACTGTACGAGGTAATTTAAAACCAGCTCTCAGAACCTGGATTCAGAGGCAGATACCCAAGTGGGTACCACTCCTGTTACAAATAACAACTGCAGTCTCAGAATAAAATGAACTTTGGATCCCCCCATGCTGGACTCCTTTCCTTAGCTGTTACTCCGCACATGGAAGCTGGGTAAGTGACAGTGATGAACTGCACATAGTTTGTGAAGAGTTGGTAAACTGGGACAATAGCAGGGGACAGCTTTACAGTTTCAAAAGCCTCTTAACATTCTCTGTTTCAAGTTCATCATTGCCATTAGGGTGAATTATCTATCTCCAGACCAAATTATTATACAAGCCAGTCTGCAGTGGAACACTCTGGAGAAGATTTAAATTCAATAAGAAGTTCTGTAGAAAAGAGTGGCAAATTTGTATAAAAGAGATATTTTGAGGGACTTCCCTGGTGGCGCAGTGGTTAAGAATCCTTCTGCCAATTCAGGGGACACGGGTTCGAGCCCTGGTCTGGGAAGATCCCACATGCCTCAGAGCAACTAAGCCCGTGCGCCACAACTACTGAAGACTGCGCGCCTAGAGCCCGTGCTCCGCAGCAAGAGAAGCCACCGCGACGAGAAGCCTGCGCGCCGCAACGAAGAGTAGCCCCCGCTCACCGCAACTAGAGAAAGCCCGCGCACAGCAACAAAGACCCAACGCAGCCACAAATAAATAGATAAATAAATAAATAAATTTGTAAAAAGAAAAAAAGAAAGAAAGAAATACTTTGAAAAGCTAGTGAGGGTGAAGGGTTAAGACCCAAGGCCAGACTCAAGCAACAGAAGATGGCTATAAAACTATTACCCATCTATGAGGAGAAGTTAGGTTGTTCCTAAGAGGGAAAAAGGACGAAAAGAGGGGAGGAGAAGGAGTAGGATAAGAAAAAGAGAGGCAAGCAAGATGACGCAATGCAGGCCAGTCCAACCCTGAATATTTGTGGATTTGGGCAGGGATGTGGCTTTTCCTGTTTGGCTCAGGAAAGCCGGTTGTGCAACTCTGGCAGTGATGTCATGTTGCTAGCTGGAAATAATCCATGGTAGGAGAATTTATACCACAGAAATTGGTGAGCACTACAAATTGGGGTCACCAACCCTACCCTTCCTCTGAGAGCCTATTTCACAGAACACCTCTGCGTCCGGAGCAAGAGTATACAGGCACACCCTCAGGGATGTTGTGGGTTTGGTTGCAGACCATCACAGTAAAGCAAATATTGCAATAAAGTGAGTCACACGAATTTTTTGGTTTCCCAGTGCATATAAAAGATATGTTTACCCTATATTATAGTCTGTTAAGTATGCAATAACATTATGTCTAAAAAAATGTACATACCTCAATTTAAAAATACTTTATTGCTAAAAAATGCTAACCATCACCTGACAACCCACAAGCCTTCAACTGGTTTAAAAAGAAAATGTAATATCTGTGAAGTGCTATAAGGTGAAGCACAATAAAACGAGATATGCCTGTAAGTAGAAGCCAGTATAACATATGTCTAAACATTTAAAAGCTATAAAAACATAAATAAAATATGTTTGACCTTCCTACTTTTGACAAGTATACATTTAGAATGACCTGAAAGGTTAGGTTCAAATTTAGCTTTCTCAGACTCCTTGGGGTTCTACAGCAGAATATAGAGACAGCTGGCTCCCTGGCTGCCCCTCCCTGGCCTAGAGCCAGTTCCTCTTCTATTTCTACCCATTGCCCCATCCCACTCTGCAAAGGCTTTGTGCCCACGTGTGGCCAAACTAAACTGCATATCTAGACATATCTACACCCTCTCTATAAAACGTGTGTCCCTTTGGCACCCTTGGGGACTATGGGTATGTACTCCCACTGGGCAGTCTTCCCTTGGGAGGACTGAGTCAGGAAACAGGCTGCACAGCTCCTGAAGGGCTGGTTCAGGGCTGTTTGGGCAGATAATTCTGGGCTCTCAGGCAGCCTGAACATGATATAGAAGGGAGTGGTGCTGGACCCAGGTGAGCATGTCTTCCAGGCCCAATGGATTCCTTGCCCTGTAGGGAGGGTCAGAGGTCAGAGTAAGGCTCTCTAAAGCACGGAGCCCAGCACGGGTGATTTTCCTATAGGTCTAAGGATGCTATTATGCTGGCATTGCACAACGACCCTCTCTATGGATCCTTCAAATTCCAAGTAGATTCTAGAAAAATTATGAAATGCCTGGGTTACTAGATTTTTTCCCCCTGAAAACTGGAGAAGGAATGAGTGCTGAGTCCTTGGTGGATGCAGAATGAAACAGAGGCCATACATCTGGCCATGATGAGCATGAGAGGCTAGAGTTTTCAGCTGACATTTGACTTCCGAATATTGAGTTCCAAGTAAAACATTATTTCCTCTACCTGTGCTTCCGTTCCTGCTCTCTCAGGGGCCTTAGTCCACCAACCATCTTCTCCTGCACATCCTCCACCCTAACCCTCTGATGGATCCTTCCCATCAGTGTTTACATAAGCTCACATTTCTCTCATGTGAACTCAACACAAAATAACAACTTCCTTAGACTGGTCCTCCTCTATCAGCTCTTGTCTTATTTCTTTCCTCATACTCAGAGCCAAAATTCTTGAAAAGTTGACTCTATTTCTTTTATTAACTCCCACCTTAAATCCACTGCAGTCTGGCTCCTGCTCTCACTGCACCATCCAAATTCATCCCTCTCTCTGGGATCTGGAACTATTAACTGCTCTCTCATTCCTGATAGGTCCCCTCTTTGGCTTCCAGGAAATCAGTGTTCTGGTTAATTCCTAATACCCCTCCGCCTCGCCATCTCCTCCGCAGGTTCCTCTTCTTCCCTCATCCATTAAATGCCTGCTCTCTTTAAAGCTCTGGCCTAGTCCTTCTGATTTGCTCACTTCATACCCTCTCCTAAGGTAATCTCCATATGTGGATGAGTCCCAAACCTTTATCCCGAAACCAGATCTCTCTCTTCTGATTTCTAAGCCTGAATATTTCACTCTGGATCTACCTGGAAATCTTGCAGTCACCTCAAACTCAACATATCCTAAAGTGAACTCATCCTTTTGTCTCTTCACTTAGAAAATGCCATTCTGTCCCCCAGTTGCCCAAGCCAGACACCTGAGTTATTCTTGGTGTCTCCCTTTCTCTCCCTGAGCTCAGACTGGGCATGTTGCAAACTAAACTAAGTCTAACTGGCTGTTAACAACTGTTAGATTCTTACTGGGAGATGTTGAAGACCTCCCACGGTTAAAGGTAGGTGAAGACTTCATGTCTTTAAACTTAGAAGTCACTAAAAGTTGGCATGTTACTCTAGTATCAACCCTCAGACTAAATTCTGCTCTGCCTGTCATTATTAACAAGCAGGTACCCTGTTTCTATAAGTTCAGCTCAATCCATTAGGTACTAGTTGAGGTATTAGTTGAGGTAAGGCAAAGCTGTTGCAGCAAAGAGATCCAACAGTAGTACAGTAGTTTAAAGCAAGGGTCTAAAGGGAACGTTTCAAGTCAGTTGGTGGCCTCTATTCCATGCAGTTATGCAGGGACTCAGGTTCCTTCTAACATGATGTTCCACCATCTCCAGGGCCTCGTTGCCTGCATGGCCAAGGCCCTAGCTACCCAAATGGCAAGAAGGGAAAAGAACATGGAGGAGGCATACTCATGGTCTTAAGGCTTAGGCCCAAAAATCTAGGCTCACATTCTCTTACATTCCATCAGACAAAACATAGCTGTGTGACTATAGCTATCCATTAGGTGGGCCGTAAGTATGGTGTAGTCATGCACCTACGAAGAAGGCAGAATGGATTTTTTCATAGATGACCAGTTGTCACCACTGCTGGCCTATTGCCAAATATCTTGCATGAAAGGGTTAATCTAGGCAGGTTCAATAATATTCTAGAGGCAAGTGCAACTCACTCACTAGTTAGAACAGGTAGCAGAAACTTCAGGTCTAGAACAGAGCCAGAGCCAAAGAAACTACTCTGAAAGACATAGTCTGCTGGGCTCATAAATTCATATATTCCTGTACATATAAGTGCAGAAGTGCCTCTACAGTACTGATAGTTAATATATACTACTTAAACACTGCTCATTTTTCAATTAAAATTATTTCTATTGTTTCTTAAGCTTATTAACAATTAGCATATTGAGATAGAAATAGTTGAACCACTTGTAATAAGTCCTCTGGAATGTGGAGACTTGATAAAGGCATTTCAAATATATTCTGGGGAGTAAATTCCTGATGAGGGGCTTTCACATGCTTAATTACTATCCCTAGATTAAAACTAACAAACACATGTATATCACATTGTCCATGCTCTTGATACATATTGCAAACATTATACACAAGTGCGTGCACACACACACAATACAGGAGACTAGATATCAGAATAAAGGTGATGCCCTGAACCTAGATGGCAGAGTAGAAGGACGTGCTCTCACTCCCTCTTGCGAGAACACCAAAATCACAACTGGCTGCTGGACAATCATCGACAGGAAGACACTGGAACTCACCAAAAAATATACCCCACATCCAACAACAAAGGAGAAGCCACAATGAGATGGTAAGAGGGGTGCAATCACAGTAAAATCAAATCCCATAACTGCTGGGGGGGGTGACTCACAGACTGGAGAACACTTATACCACAGAATACCACCCATTGGAGTGAAGGTTCTGAGCCCCACATCAGGCTTCCCAACCTGGGATTCTGGCAATGGGAAGAAAAATTCCTAGAGAATCACACTTTGAAGGCTAGCAGGATTTGATTGCAGGACTTCGACAGGACTGGGAGAAACAGAGACTCCACCCTTGGAGAGCGCACACAAAGCAATGTGCCCATCAGGACTCAGGGGAAGGAGCAGTGACCCCAGGGAAGACTGAATCAGATTGACCTGCTAGTGTTGGGGGGTCTCCTGCAGAGGCAGGGGGTCATTGTGGCTCACCATGGGGACAAGGACACTGGCAGCAGAAGTTCTGGGAGGTACTCCTTGGCATGAGCCATCCCAGACTCCGCCATTAGCCCCAGCAAAGAGCCCAGGTAGGCTCCAATGTTGGGTTACCTCAGACCAGACAACCAACAGGGAGGGAACACAGCCCCACCCAACATCAGTCAAGAAGATTAAAGTTTTACTAAGCTCTGCCCACCAGAGCAACAGTCAGCTCTACCCACCACCAGTCCCTCCCATCAGGAAACGTGCACAAGCCTCTTAGATAGCCTCATCCACCAGATGGGAGAAAGCAGAAGCAAGAAGAACTACAATTCTGCAGCCTGTGGAACAAAATCCACATTCACAGAAAGACAGACAAGGTGAAAAGGCAGAGGACTATGTAACAGATGAAGGAACAAGATAAAACCCCAGAAAAACAACTGAATGAAGTGGAGATAGGCAACCTTCCAGAAAAAGAATTCAGAATAATGATAGTGAAGATGATCCAGGACCTCAGAAAAAGAATGGAGGCAAAGATCGAGAAGATGAAAGAAATGTTTAACAAATACGTAGAAGAATTAAAGAACAAGCAAACAGAGATGAACAATAAATAACTGAAATGAAAACTGCACTAGAAGGAATAAATAGCAGGATAACTGAGGCAGAAGAACGGATAAGTGACCTGGAAGACAGAATGGTGGAATTCACTGCTATGGAACATATTAAAGAAAAATGAATGAAAAGAAATGAAGACAGCCTAAGAGACCTCTGGGACAACATTAAACGCAACAAAATTCGCATTATACGGGTACCAGAAGGAGAAGAGAGAGAGAGAGGATCCGAGAAAATATTTGAAGAGATTATAGTCAAAAACTTCCCTAACATGGGAAAGGAAATAGCCACCCTAGTCCAGGAAGGGCAAGGAATCCCACACAGGATAAACCCAAGGAGAAACATGCCAAGACACATAGTAATCAAATTGGCAAATATTAGAGACAAAGAAAAATTATTGAAAGCAGCAAGGGAAAAATGACAAATAACATACAGGAGAACTCCCATAAGGTTAACAGCTGATTTCTCAGCAGAAACTCTATAAGCCAGAAGGGAGTGGCATGATATACTTAAAGTGATGAAAGGGAAGAACCTACAACCAAGATTACTCTACCTGGCAATGATCTCATTCAGATTCAATGGAGAAATCAAAAGCTTTACAGACAAGCAAAAGCTAAGAGAATTCAACACCACCAAACCAGCTCTACAACAAATGCTAAAGGAATTTCTCTAAGTGGGAAACACAAGAGAAGAAAAGGACCGTCAAAAACAACTCCAAAACAGTTAAGAAAATGGTCATAGAAACATACATATTGATAATTACCTTAAACGTGAATGGATTAAATGCTCCAACCAAAAGACACAGGCTTCCTGAATGCATACAAAACAAGACCCATATATATGCTGTCTACAAGGGACCCACTTCAGACTTAGGGACACATACAGACTGAAAGTGAGGAGATGGAAAAAGATATTCCATGCAAATGGAAATCAAAAGAAAGCTGGAGTAGCTATACTGCTATCAGATAAAATAGACTTTAAAAAAAAGAATGTTACAAGAGACAAGGAAGGACACTACATAATGATCAAGGGATCAATCTAAGAAGAAGATATAACAATTATAAATATATATGCACCCAACATAGGAGGACCTCAATACATAAGGCAACTGCTAACAGCTATAAAAGAGGAAATCAACAGTGACACAGTAGTAGTGGGGGACTTTAACACCTCACTTACACCAATGGACAGATCATCCAAGATGAAAATAAATGAGGAAACAGAAGCTTTAAATGACACAATAGACCAGATAGATTTAGTTGATATTTATAGGACATTCCATCCAAAAACAGCAGATTACACTTTCATCTCCAGTGTGTACGGAACATTCTCCAGGAGAGATCACATCTTGGGTCACAAATCAAGCCTCAGTAAACTTAACAAAATTGAAATCATATCAAGCATCTTTTGTGACCACAACGCTATGAGACTAGAAATGATTTAAGGGAAAAAAAACGTAAAAACACAAACACATGGAGGGTAAACAATACATCACTAAACAACCAAGAGATCACTGTGAAATCAAAGAGGAAATCAGAAAATACCTAGAGACAAATGATAATGAAAACACGACGATCCAACCTATGGGATGAAGCAAAAGCAGTTCTAAGAGGGAATTTTATAGCTATACAAGCCTACCTCAAGAAACAAGAAAAATCTCAAATAAACAATATAACCTTACACTTAAAGGAACTAGAGAAAGAAGAATGAACAAAACCCAAAGTTAGCAGAAGGAAAGAAATCGTAAAGATCAGAGCAGAAATAAATGAATTAGAAACAAAGAAAACAGTAGCAAATATCAATAAAACTAAAAGCTTGTTCTTTGAGAAGATAAACAAAATTGATAAACCATTAGCCAGACTCATCAAGAAAAAGAGGGAGAGGACTCAAATCATAAAATTAGAAATGAAAAAGGAGAAGTTACAACAGACACCGCAGAAATACAAAGCATCCTAAGAGATTACTACAAGCAACTCTATGCCAATAAAATGGACAACCTGGAAGAAATGGACACATTCTTAGAAAGGTATAACCTTCCAAGACTGAGCCAGGAAGAAATAGAAAATATGAACAGACCAATCACAAGTCATGAAATTGAACCTGTGGTTAAAAATCTTCCAACAAACAAAAGTCCAGGACCAGATGGTTTCACAGGTGAATTCTATCAAACATTTAGAGAAGAGTTAACACCCATCCTTCTCAAACTCTTCCAAAAATTTGCAGAGGAAGGAACACTCCCAAACTCATCCTATGAGGCCACCCTCAGCCTGATACCAAAACCAGACAAAGATACTACAAAAAAAGAATATTACAGGCCAATATCACTGATAAATATAGATGCAAAAATCCTCAACAAAATACTAGCAAACAGAATCCAACAACACACTAAAAGGATCATACACCATGATCAAGTGGGATTTATCCCAGGAATGCAAGGATTCTTCAATATATGCAAGTCAATCAATGTGATACACCATATTAACAAACTGAAGAATAAAAGCTGTATGATCATCTCAATAGATGCAGAAAAAGCTTTTGACAAAATTCAACACCAAATTATGACATAAACTCTCCAGAAAGTGGGCAGAGAGAGAACCTACTTCAACATAATTAAGGCCGTATATGACAGACCCACAGCAAACATCATTCTCAATGGTGTAAAACTGAAAGCATTTCCTGTAAGATCAGGAACAAGACAAGGATGTCCACCCTCACTACTATTATTCATCATAGTTTTGGAAGTCCTAGCCATGGCAATCAAAGAAGAAAAAGAGATAAAAGGAATACAAGTTGGAAAAGAAGAAGTAAAACTGTCCTTGTCTGCAGATGACATGATACTATACATAGAGAATCCTAAAGATGCCACCAGAACACTACTAGAGCTAATTAATGAATTTGGTAAAGTTGCAGGATACAAAATTAATGCACAGAAATCTCTTGAATTCCTATACACTAATGATGAAAAATCTGAAAGAGAAATTAATGAAACGCTCCCATTTACCATTGCAACACACAGCATAAAATACCTAGGGATAAACCTACCTAGGGAGACAAAAGACCTGTATGCAGAAAACTATAAGACACTAATGAAAGAAATTAAAGATGATAGCAACAGATGGAGAGATATACCATGTTCTTGGATTGGAGGAATCAATATTGTGAAAATGACTATACTACCCAAAGCAATCTACAGATTCAATGCAATCCCTATCAAATTACCAATGGCATTTTTTATGGAACTAGAACAAAAAATCTTAAAATTTGTATGGAGACACAAAAGACCCCGATTAGCCAAAGCAGTCTTGAGGGGAGAAAATGGAGCTGGAGGAATCAGACTCCCTGACTTCATACTATACTACAAAGCTACAGTAATGAAGACAATACGGTACTGGCACAAAAACAGAAACAGAGATCAATGGAACAAAATAGAAACCCAGAGGTAAACCTATGCACCTATGGTCAACTAATCTATGACAAAGGATGCAATGATATACAATGGAGAAAAGACAGTCTCTTCAATAAGTGGTGCTGGGAAAACTGGACAGCTACATGTAAAAGAGTGAAATTAGAACATTCCCTAACACCATACATAGAAATAAATGCAAAATGGATTAGAGACCTAAATGTAAGACCGGACACTATAAAACTCTTAGAGGAAAACATAGGAAGAACACTCTTTGACATAAATCACAGCAAGATGATTTTTGATCCACCTCCTAGAGTAATGGAAATAAAAACAAAAATAAACAAATGGGACCTAATGAAACTTAAAAGCTTTTGCACAGCAAAGGAAACCATAAAGAATATGAAAAGACAACCCTCAGAATGGGAGAAAATATTTGCAGACAATTCAACAGACAAAGGATTAATCTCCAAAATATATGAACAGTTCATGCAGCATAATATTAAAAAATAAACAACCCAATCCAAAAATGGGCAGAAGACCTAAATAGACATTTCTCCAAAGAAGACATACAGATGGCCAAGAAGCACAAGAAAAGCTACTCAACATCACTAATTATTAGAGAAATGCAAATCAAAACTACAATGAGGTATCACCTCGCACCAGTTAGAATGGGCATCATCAGAAAATCTACAAACAACAAATGCTGGAGAGGGTGTGGAGAAAAGGGAACCCTCTAACACTGTTGGTGGGAATGTAAATTGATACAGCCACTATGGAGAACAGTATGGAGGTTCCTGAAAAAACTAAACATAGAATTACCATATGATCCAGCAATCCCACTGCTGAGCATATACCCAGAGAAAACCATAATTCAAAAAGACACATGCATCCCAATGTTCATTGCAGCACTATTTACAATAGCCAGGTCATGGAAGTAACCTAAATGCCCATCGACAGATGAATGGATAAAGAAGATGTGGTAAATATATACAATGGAATATTACTCAGCCACAAAAAGGAATGAAATTGGGTCATTTGTAGAGACGTTGGTGGATCTAGGGAGTGTCATACAGAGTGAAGTAAGTCAGAAAGAGAAAAACAAATATTATATATTAACGCATATATGTGGAACCTAGAAAAATGGTACAGATGAACCAGTTTGCAGGGCAGAAATTGAGACACAGATGTAGAGAACAAACATATGGACACGAGGGGTAAAGTGGCGCGAGTGTGGTGGTGGTGGGATGAATTGGGAGATTGGGATTGACATGTATACACTGATGTGTATAAAACTGATGACTAATAAGAACTGCTGTATAAAAAAATAAGTAAAATAAAATTGAAAAAAAGGGAAAAAAACAGGATAAAGATGATAATTATCAGGTAGGGTTCATTCTGTCCAGTTATCAACATACAAATTTTCCCAGAGAGATTCTGTAATTCAGGATCTTATGAAGAAGACAAAGGTATTGAAAAATGATTGAATCCATTCTGTACTTTACACAATTCTAAAAGTCCATATGTCAATTTCTGGTTCCCCTTTCTAAGGAACCGGCCATAAAAGCTAACCTCTGTGCCAGGGGAATATTTTCAGGATGACCTTGATCCCCTTTATGGGGTTCCACACTTATCTCACACCATTTGGGGATTTCCACTTCCTGTTTCTAGATCTTTATTATAAATTAAAGTGGTTCTTATTTTCTTGCATCAGTCCTAGCTCAAATTACAGGACCACTGATACAGTCCTTCTCAATTCCTTTGTGTGTGACTGTGTTATTGCCTGTGAAAGGGCAATATGACTGACGGTTAAAGCAAGGACTCTGGGGCTTCCTTGGTGGCGCAGTGGTTGAGAGTCCGCCTGCCGATGCAGGGGACACGGGTTCGTGCCCCTGTCCAGGAAGATCCCACATGCCGCGGAGTGGCTGGGCCCGTGAGCCATGGCCACTGTGCCTGCGTATCCGGAGCCTGTGTTCCGCAACGGGAGAGGCCACAACAGTGAGAGGCCCGCGTACTGCAAAAAAAAAAAAAAAAAAAGAATGACAGAGATTTCCAAGAATGTAGGTGCCTTAGTGAAGAGACTTGTCTCCTGGGTCTTTTCCTGGAACATAGCTGGGAGGTGGATGTACAGAGTGCATGTGATAAATCAGGTCCAACATTCCTATCTCCTTAAGCCTTTGCATTCCCTCCTCCACATTATGCCAGGAAAGCTTTCCGGTAAGTGCACTCATATCAATACATTTGGCCTGACCTAGTGTTATATTCCACTCTTCTGGTTTTAACATCTTTAGAATAAACTCCTACATGGGAGATATATTAGAAAAGTGTGGCAGTTCTTTCAGGGGGTAAAGTATTTCTTCCTGGGTCATAATGTGTACCTGTCCTGTGGGAACATGCTGAGGTTTAACCTTAGTTATGCATCTAGTCACAAAACTGGGCTGGGTCTTCAGGAAAATGAAAGACCCATTTCAAGACATCTGCCTCAGATGAGGTTTTCACAGGTATTTAAGCAAAGGAAGGCTAGTTAGCTTGGACTTAGTTTGCAAGCTTCTCTCGTACAAAAGAGAGGCTTAGAAACTGTAAGTTCCACCATTGTTTTAATTCAGCAATCCAAACAATTAAATTTTATGTTTAATTTTCAGTAGTACCAGCTCTCTGGGTAAAAGGAAAAGATTCTTTTAGGGCTGTCATGGGAGCTTTCTGGTTCTCCAACTGTGACTTGAGCTGAGAGTTCAAAGATTTGAGTTTGTCATTTTCTTTCTGTAAGTACTCAAGCAAACTCAGAAAAATTGATCTCACACCACATCCCTTATCGTCATCACTGACTGCTGTCACAGGCAGGTGCAGCAACCACTTGGGATGCTAAGACATTTGCTTCAGTTTGCACTTCGTTACAATCAAACACGGGTGATAGTTTGATTGTGCTATCCCAGCATGCCAGGAACCACTAGCTTCCCATATCCCATTGGCAAGGAGCTCAACACTGTGCTCAAATGCAAGGGCATCAGCAAACAAACTGCCCAATCCCATTTTTACAGGTCTACCTCTTAGGGCTGCTCGCAGTACTGATTCTGTAACAGACTGCAGCAGTGAGAGTCTAAGCATAATATGAACAGGGAAAGTTTAATATAAAGAACTATTAAGTATAACAGGGTGATAACTATGAGAGGTAAAGAGAACTCTAAAGAATACCCTAGGGCTTCCCTGGTGGCGCAGTGGTTGAGAGTCCGCCTGAAGATGCAGCGGACATGGGTTTGTGCCCCGGTCCGGGGAGATCCCACATGCTGCGGAGCGGCTGGGCCCGTGAGCCATGGCCACTGAGCCTGCGCGTCCAGAGCCTGTGCTCCGCAATGGGAGAGGCCACAACAGTGAGAAGCCCGCGTACTGCAAAACAAATAAAAAATAAAAAAAAGAATACCCTAGGTCTGAGAAAAGTACCCAAGGAAGAAACAAACTTGGAATGTCTCCCTGTCCTTAAGCTGGAACTCAAACCTGTGGGGGAAGGAGTGGTTGTAGCCCACTGGATTGTAGCCCATGGCCAAGCTGCTGGGTGGCCCTCAGCCAGATGGTCTATAGCCACCAGACAAGCAGGGAACACCCATCTGGGGAGAGGAAGGCTGAACTTGGCCGGGAAGCCATGGTCAGAATTGGCAAGAGGAAACATCCTCTGGGGTACACATGGGCAAGGATGGCAAACACTCTGGAGTACAGAAGGACAGGGGCTGGCACGTGGGCCTGTGCAGGGGTTATGGGCACAAGAACCCATTTTCCAGCTGGTAGTCATGAGGCCTGATGTCAGGAGGGCTGCAGCAAGGTGGTCGCCTAGCTGTGTAGGGACTGAGAGCTTACCTTTATGTGCACAGCTGGTGTGTTAATTTACTAGGGCTGCCATAACAAAGTCCCACAGACTATGTGGCTTAAACAACAGAAATTTATTTCCTCACAGTTCTGGAGGCTAGAAGGCTAGAAGTCCAAGAAAAAATTGTCACCAGGGTTGATTTCTTCTGAGACCTTTCTTCTTGGCTTGTAGATGGCCTTCCTCCAGTGTCTTCACATGGTTTGCCCTCTGTGTGATCTCCGCTTATACGGACACCAGTTATATCAGATTAGGGCCCCTCCTAATGACCTCATTTAACCTTAACTACCTTTTTAAAGGCCCTATCTCCAAATACAGTCACTTTCTAAGGTTCTGGGGATTTAGGACTTCAACTTATGAATTTTGGGGGAACTCAATTCAGCTCACAGCTGGGGAGGAGCATTACTGAAATCCTGACCACATGCTGCTGACAGCCACATGTAGAAACAAGAAGAAAATAGAAACGCACCTGAATCCGGAAAGGGAGCCCCTTCCTCCTGCAATGTCCCTCCAGCACCCTCTACTGACACAGTTTAATATCATGCTCAATGCCAAGGAGAAATGCTTACAAGGGTCCAGCCCCATTATTGTAAAGCAGATAATGTGGGTTGAGTTTAGACCTGAGAGGCAATAACTTGATAACAAGCACACCGGTTCTTCATTTCTGTGCGATTTCTTTTTTTTTTTTCTTTTTTTTTTTTTTTTTTTTTTTTTTTTTTTGCGGTACGCGGGCTTCTCACTGTTGTGGCCTCTCCCGTTGTGGAGCACAGGCTCCGGATGCGCAGGCACAGAGGCCATGGCTCACGGGCCCAGCTGCTCCACAGCATGTGGGATCTTCCCGGACCGGGGCACGAACCCGCGTCCCCTGCATCGGCAGGCGGACTCTGAACCACTGCGCCACCAGGGAAGCCTCTCTGTGAGATTTCTGATGTTCTCTCGATAAATTGTCTGCTGAGATTGACCAGTTTGCAACTAAGAATTGGCACAGTTGTTTTGTTTTGCTTCCCACTTTTTGACAGTAGTTGTGCATGATTGTATCTTCCAGTTATCTTTTTGGGATAAATAGACTAAACTTTCCCCAGTATATTATAATTTTGATAGGTATAAATTAAAGTGATCTGAATTCATAATGTGGCATGATAGTGGACTATGGAAACAAGACCAGAAATCCGGCAATCTGGTTGCTCCTTGTATCTGCTTGATTCATCCTTGTTTCAAGGTTGATATTCGTGCTGTTCCCTCTTCCTGGAACAGTCTTGCCACAGCTATTACACAGTCCTTCCATCACATCGTTTAAGCCTCTGTTCAACTGCCACTCAGAATTTCTTCCCTGGCGCTCTATCAAAAATAGTCTCCTTCCTGGGAAATTCCCTGGCAGTCCAGTGGTTAAGATTCCATGCTTCCAATGCAGGGGGTGCAGGTTCAATCCCTGGTTGGGGGACTAAGATACCACATGCCGTGTTGTGTGGCCAAAAGGAAAAAAAAATAGTCTCCTTGCCCCATAACTCTCTTTCCCTTTACCACGTTTTATTTTCTTTACAACTTACCACTACGTCAAATTATATTATTTTAAATAGTGTATGTATTTATTTACCTATGCATTTATTCACTTATTTATTTGTTATTAAAATGCAAGCTCTAGGAAGGTAGGGACACATCTTGTTCATTGAGGTACCCTCAGAACATAGAACAGTGCATAGCATACAGTAGGTATACGATAAATAATGATTAAATGAATGACTCTAGGTGTTGGAAAAAGAGTGGTTCTTCCGGAGCATAAATCTATATGTGGATGGATAAAATTTTAGCTTCTAGCTTAATTAGCATAACAACAATGTGATTGCATTTTGACTGTTTTCACCTTAACTTGATGAAAAGACTTCCATTCAGTTTTTGTGTGTGAGTGGTATAATTAACATACAGTAAAATTCATCTCTGTGTGTATGTACATTTCTCTGCATTTTGACAAATGTATACAATTGTGTAAAATCATTGCAATCAAGATACAGAACAGTTCCAGCTTTCCTCCAAACTCCCTCGTGCCTTTTTATAGTCAACCTCTCCCCTGACCGCCAGTTTCTAGCGACAACTGATTTGTTTTCTATCCCTATAGTTTTACCTTTACCAGGATATCATATAGATGGAATCCTACAGTACCCTGCTTTTGGAGTCTGGTTTCTTTCACTTGGTATAATGCGTTTGAGACCCATGCACGTGGCTGCCTCGATCAGTAATTTGTTCCTTTTTACCGCTGAGTAGTGTTCTATCATATATATGTGCCACAGATTATTTACCCTTTATCAGTTGAAGGACATTTGGGTTTTTTCCAGTTTGGGGCGATTATAAATTGAGCTGCTGTAAACATTCATGTGCAGGTTTTTGTGTGAACCTGCTCCCTTTTCTCTTGGGTAAATGCCTAGGCATGGGATTGCTGGGTCAATTGGTAAAGGCAGAATTAACTCTAAGAAACTGCCACACTTTTTTCAAAAGTGGTGACACCGTTTGCACCTTCTAGCAGCAGCCTCACCACCATGTGTTAAAATGCAGCATGGCTCTGGAAATAAATAAGAAATCTGACCTTGTTGTTCCTTGAATCTGCTTGGTTTGTCCCTATTTCCAGGCTTCGCACTTGCTGTTCCTTCCTGCTGGAGCACATCCGCACCTGTTATTGTAATTTCATTCACATCTGACTCTGAAGGAGGGCCTACCTGTACACAAAATAAACACCAGCCAGGAATAAAACCGAGGCACTCAGAAACCCGAAGGCAGGGATGGGGAGAAATTATGAAACTGCATACCTTTTCCCTACGTTCTTTTGCACATCATGAGATCTTAACAATTTTCAGTTAGTAATTAATTAATTTGTGTTAAAAACTTTATTGTTTTCAGGAATTCCCTGGCGGTCCAGTGGTTAGGACTCCGTGCTTTCACTGCCGAGGGCCTGGGTTCAATCCCTGGTCAGAGAACTAAGAACAAGCTGCACAGCCAAAAAAAACTTTCTTGTTTTCAAGTGAATTTATTTAAAATATTCATTGAGTATTTATTATGTTATGTCAGAGACGTAAACTCATTCTTTTTTTCATTTTATTTTTTTTCTGTACGCAGGCCTCTCACTGTCGTGGTCTCTCCCATTGCGGAGCACAGGCTCCGGGCGCACAGGCTCAGCGGCCATGGCTCACGGGCCCAGCCGCTCCGCGGCACATGGGATCTTCCCGGACCGGGGCACGAACCCGTGTCCCCTGCATTGGCAGGCGGACTCTCAACCACTGCGCCACCAGGGAAGCCCGAGACAGATCATTTTTAAATCCATGAGAAGGGTACTATTATTAGCCCCATTTGAGAAACAGAACCACAGGGAGATCAGGTAACTGGCAGGTGTTAAAAGAGAGATTCAAACCCAGGCAAGCTGTCACCTGGACTTGCATTCTTAACCACTGCTCTACTGATGCCAATGAGGAGCTCTGGCGGTTCAGAGGACAGCTCAATAGAGCTCAAATAGTTGTTTTAGTTTCCTTGTTGATGCTGCAACAAATTACCACAAATTTAGTGACTTAAAACCACACAAATTTATGATCTTGCTATTCTGGAGGTCAGAAGTCCAAACTCAGTCTCACTGGGCTAAAGTCAAGGTGTCAGCAGGGCTGGTTCCCTCTAGGGGCTCAGAGGGGAGAATCTGTGTCCTTGTCTTTTTCAGCTTCTAAAGGCCACCTGCGTTTCTTGGCTTGCAAACCCTTTCTTGCCTCACTCTAACCTCTTGCTTCTGTCATCACATCTGCTACTACTGACTTTGACCTTCTTTCCTCCCTCTTGTAAAGATCTTTGTGATTACACTGCACCCACCCAGATAAACCAGGATAATTTCCCTTTCTCAAGGTCCTTCTCAATTACATCTGCAAAGCCCCTTTCCATATAAGGAAATATATTTGCTGACTCTGGCATTAGGACAGGGACATCTTTGGAAGGTTGTATTCAGCCTACCACTGTTATGAACACTGTAAGGGCTAAAACTTGTGCTTTGAGACAAAAAAGCAGAGTTGGGGTAGAAAAGGGAACACTTTCTAGTAAACTGCATTGGTAGAGTATCTTTTCTGCGCAGTTCAGTACTACAGTACAGCTTCATATTAAGTTTGCTTGGGCTGCCATAACAAAACACCACAGACAGAGTGGTTAAAAAACACATTCATATTCTCACAGTTCTGTAGGCCAGAAGTCTGAGATCAAGGTGTTGGAAGGGTTGGTTTCTCCTGAAGCCTCTTTCCTTGGCTTGTAGATGGCAATATTCTCCCTGTGCATTCACACAGTCATCTCTCTGTGTACAAGTGTCTCTTTGTGTGTCCAAATTTCCTCTTATAAGGACATGTAATGATTTAGGGCGCACCCTAATGACCTCATTTTAACTTAATAACCTCTTTAAAGACCTTATCACCAAATATGGTTACATTCTGAGTTACTGGGGGCTAGGACTTCACTATATGAATTTCAGGGCAATACAATTCAGCCCGTCACAGGCTTTAACATATACCAACTCTGTTTAATGTTCACAACAGCTCAGGCTTGGCAGATGAGGTGGTGGCTGTGAGGGAGGTTCATCACTGGTCTGAGGTCTCCCGCTGGCAAGTATCACAGGGAGAATTCTCACACAGGCCTGTTTGCCCTGAAGGCCAGGTCCTAGTCATCCTACCAGCTGCTAGCTTGATGGCAGAAGTGCTGACAGTGAAGAGACCAGCCCAAGGGCGAGAGTGTATCCTGATTTGGGGAAAATCGTAGGGCCTAACTGTGGAGGCCTTTACAATCTGCAAGAGGTATAAAGCAATTCAGCAAAGTTCAGGAAGCAGGAGAGGCAGCGCTTGTGATGCAATTTTCAGACAGCAAGCTAAATTTCCTATAGCTTCCACCCCACCTCCACCCTCACCATAAACTTATATTAGGTAAGTGTTCAGCTTACAAAGTTCTTTCACATCCTTGCTCTTTACAACCTCACGGTGACTCTACAGCAGAAAACTAGGGCAAGGGCCCACTCCATTGATCAAACTTCCCAAGACAGGAGTGGTAGTTTCACTTATCTTGTTATAATTCCCATCATGACTACACAGGAGATAGACAACCCTGATACCAGACAGATGACGGATGTACTTCTTTCCAACCCTGAATTGCTTAAAGTCTGTGATTTTAGAAGCAAATAATCTATTTCAGTTTTTCCCCCTTAACTGCCCCTTACCGATTTATATTACTTTCTCAGCCTTTCTACCTGGAGGGGAGAAATGAAAAGGAACTAAAATAATTCAATTAAGCCTAAGCAGCTTTTTGAGAGCAAGATAATTTTTTTTAATATCTTTATTGGAGTATAATTGCTTTACAATGTTGTGTTGGTTTCTGCTGTATAAGGGAAAAACAGATTCCTTTTGGCTCTGCTCCTCTGCCACTTATCCTGGTCAAAATTCTTCCAGACCTTACACCTGCAAAAAAGGCATTTAGAGATCAACATTTTTCTGCTATGAGAAGTGGTATATTTTTAAGAGGCATAACCCTTTTCTAAGCCCAATTTTTTTTCCTGGTTCTCACTTCATTCATTGTTGAAGATATCCCCCATCTGTTTAAACTCCCTATTTTTTATTATTACTATATTTTCTAGAAAAATTGTGTAAATTTTGCTAAGTAAATCTTTTCGGGGGGGTGGGATTGGATGATATTTGTAAGAAAACAGAAATCAACAAAGATTTAAATTTTATGTGTCCTGGTACAGTGTCAGGATTAGATAAAATAGTGACCAAATGTATTTCCCTAAAAATAGGGTACAAAGTTTCTATTTCTTCTCCTCTTCAACTCATTGCTGCTATAGCAGAGTACAATTACAGCTGCTACTACTGTCTGAAGTCTAAACACTCACACTCAGTGGTTTAGTGTTTGCCGAATAAGCAGTTAAATACATTTTCCTATGCTCATTTATCCGTGCCTGGCATGTGTAAGTGCTCTGTGTCAGCTGCATCACATCATCCTCACTACCATCATTAAGCAATTTTGTGTTTACTGCTGCCCATAACCCATCTCCATTGTGGGCAGCAGTAAACACACTACACCCGACTGTTCATGACAGCCACTTAAATCAAGTAAGACATATTTTAGGTTGAGAGTCATAAGTTGTGAAGAGAAAAAAAACCCCAATAATATAGGTAGTGTAGGTAGTATCTGTAAATGAATTTTTTCAATATATTTTATTTATTTTTTAAAATTTATTTATTTTGGGCTGCATTGGGTCTTCGTTGCTGCAAGTGGGCTTTCTCTAGTTGCGGCGAGCGGGAGCTACTCTTCGTGACGGTGCACGGGCTTCTCATTGCGGTGGCTTCTCTTGTTGCAGAGCACAGGCTCTAGGCGCGTGGGCTTCAGTAGTTATGGCTCGCGGGCTCTAGAGTGCAGGCTTAGTAGTTGTGGCTCCCGGGCTCTAGAGTGCAGGCTCAGTAGTTGTGGTGCACGGGCTTAGTTGCCCCGCAGCATGTGGGATCTTCCCGGACCAGGGCTGGAACCCGTGTCCCCTGCATTGGCAGGCGGATTCCTAACCACTGTACCACCAGGGAAGCCCCTGTAAATGAAATTTTAGAAACAATGGCTAAGAAAAGCCTCTTTGAGAAGGTGACATTTAGGAAAAGACCTGCAGTGAAGGACTAAGACATAATTCAAGGAGAGCACTGTAGGCAAAGGAAATTGTACATGTAAAGGCCCTCGGTTGAGTCTGTCCAGCCTGTTGAGGCGCAGTGTGGAGGCCAGCAGGGCTGCAGAGGGGTGTGAGTGGAGGAGCCACAGACAAGGCCAGATCATGGTGGGCTTAGCAGGTGACAAGACTTTTAGCTTGTACTGAGTGACCTGGGAAGATCCTGGAGGGTTCTAAGAAGAATGACATGACCTTATAGAGGTTTTAAGAAAATCACTGTGGCTGCTGTGTTGAGAATATTCTGAAGAGGGTAAGGAAAAAATAGTTACTACACCTAGCCAACATACTGCTATCCTATCAATTACAATCACCTGAGATAAAAAATAAATAAATAGAAATTAAAATCATCATTAGTGACTGTCTGCCCATTCTGGTCACTATGGTTGTATACAGAGACCTCTCAAATAAATGTCAGGGTTGGTAACAAACAGCAGTATGTACAGGTACAACAGGTAAAAAAATTTATTTACTGATTTAAATTCTCCTAAAATATAAAAAACAGAACGGTTTCCTGAATTACAGCTTTTGGCAGTAAGTAAAGGTCAACGCAAAGAACAATAAGCCTCAACTTCCTGTAGCAGCTTTTATTTTGCCCTAAAAAGAGAGTCCATTTTCCTACAAAGACAGTCATTTAGATGAGACACACATCAAGTTTTTTTCTAAAGTGCCAAAACTCATGTAATTCCTGTAACTGCAGATGAGAATTATAACTTAAATACTCCAGGTGATCGCAAATCCTGAAGAGTTCCTGGTTTCTGTGATGGGGAAGAATTTGACTAGTACATAGTTGAACTAAAATCCAGGCAAAAATGCTCTACAACTTCATCTACTGGTTTGTAATTCATTAATATATTGTAAGACTGTTATTCAAATCTAGTTATGTGGTAATAAGACCTGAGAGTATTTTGTAAAAGTTTGTTTTAAAAATCCCCAGATAAACTTAATTTGCTAATTTTCTACTCTATTATCTATATTTTTCTTTGTTTTATCTGTCTCCTTTTCTTTCCACAAATTCCCAAGGACAATTCCTAAGAAAATTATTAGTCCTATTGTTCGGTTGGAGGTGAATTTATCCCAACAATCCTCAGGTCTGTGGATGTCCAGAGTGTAAATCTATAAGAAAAGAATACATGCCATGTTAGAACTCAGTATGGACTTCTAGGCATCACAAATAAACACATCAATATGAAGAAGATAACAGCACTTTGTTATAGAATTTTAAGCAATGGGAAGCCTTTAATGTACCCCAGATTGTTTTCCAACGCAGAAAAAATCTACCATATCTCTCAATGGATATCATCTAAGCTAAAAACTTGCACTTGACGGGTGCACGAACACTCTGAGAGGCAACGCATGCTATTGTTAATTCTATTTTGAAAATTCTTCCTTAAACTGATTGATCTAAAATCTGCTCTCTATAACTCCTACCCTCCAGTTTAGCTCTATTCTTCAGAGCAATGTTTCTCAACAGAGGAACAAGTTACATTTGGACAGGACAACTCTCTACCGTGCAGGGCTGTCTACTGCATCAAGAGATATTTAATGTACCTGGCCCTCGCTCACTAAATGCCTGTAGTGGTCCCTCCCCAGTCTATTTATGATACCCCAAAATACCCCCATACATGTTAAAATCTCCCTCCCATCCCCACATAGAGAAGGGCACCTAAAATCCTAGATCTGCAGGTAGTGACCAAACATACTCTCTTTTCTCCACAGTTGTCCTGCAAATATATTGAGAAAGTCTCATGTCCCTATTTTACGCTTCCCTGGACTTAAGCATCGGAAGCCCTCAACTATTCTTTATTATGTGACCTGCAGGCTTAAAATTATCATGATTTCCTTTCTCCAAATACTAGAAGACTATGTCCATGTTAAAGTACTGTGTCAAGGACTAGGCAGAGGACCACAAAGGCAATTCAGAATATAAAGTGGGTTCCAAATATTTCCTATATTTGTGATTATCCCCATAATTTTTGCCTTCCTCTGCTAATATCCAGGCGCTTAAATATTGCTAAACATCCATTATCCTAACCAGACAATCAACTGATGATAACAGCTCCCGTGGAGCTGAGTAATGACCAAAAGGAGATGCTGAGAAATTCTGAAGAGGAAAATGGTGAAATGTGGAGAATCACTAATTCAAACCTTTTAGCTTTCCTGGTGAGGAAAACAATGAAGGTGATATAGTATGTGGTTTACTTTATGGACATCAGATTTTAGTTTCCTTCATACCATGTTATGCAAGTCCTGCTTACACATGCACCGATCTGTATAAAATAGATCATCTAAATACAGGCTTACTAGCATCTTCTCGATTTTGTCCAAAGAAAATAACAGTAATACTGATGCAAAAATACAGTCCATTTACAAGCAACCTATTTAATTAAATTCTACTTAGTTCATTCATTTTACAGAAGTCAGTGATGTAGACCTGCCATATAAACAAGTGGGGCTGAGGTGCTGGGTGAACATCCTGGCAGTTTCCTACTGTGTAGGCAGAACTCTGACATCTTCCCATTTTGTGTCTTATCTTGCCTTGGTCCCTGTGCCAGTGTGACTCAAACATATGAATGATTAGTTTGCTAACCATCAATAGATGCCCACATTTAAACAATACATTTGTGTTGACCAGTTTGCTTTCAGAGTAATTCAACTCAACCCACAACCTTAAGACATTGCTCAAATTTCTCTAGACACACATCAGAAATAATTCTAGGAAAATTAGAAGGAAAAAAATATCTAGGTTTAGGTTTACATTATTTCTCTAAAATAATACAGCTAGCTTTCTTATATGACATATTGGGGCAGGGAAAGGGCAGTTCAAGGCAGTACAAGCCAAGTAGTTGTTTAAGGAATTAACTTGCTTGGTAAACACAAAGGGCATTTTGTTTAAATAGTTTTCTTTTTGCGGGGAGAGTGGTTTTTTTTTTTTTTTTTTGCGGTATGCGGGCCTCTCCCGTTGCGGAGCACAGGCTCCGGACGCGCAGGCTCAGCGGCCATGGCTCACAGGCCCAGCTGCTCCGCGGCATGTGGGATCTTCCTGGACCGGGGCACGAACCCGTGTCCCCTGCCTCGGCAGGCAGACTCTCAACCACTGCGCCACCAGGGAAGCCCTGTTTAAATAATTTCTATAATTTACACCAAAGAAAAAAGAGGGAAAGATATGGAAAAGATCAAACCTGGTGAGCCAGATGGGCCCCTACAGCAGCCAGAGCAGTGTAGTAGGGCACAGTTTGACCAATGTTCACTCCCACCAGGCTCAGTGCCCCCAGCATCGCCACAGTGAAGCCACTGAGCCACTGCTTGGTATCTTCACGGAACAGCAGTGCCGTGGACTTAAGCCCGATCAGAGCATCATCTCTCTTGTCCTAACATGAGAAAGCAGTAAGAAATTGCCTGGATTTTACTGAGATTTAATTCACATATAAAGTTTACCATTTTGAAGTATGTAATTCAGTGGTTTTAGTATATTCACAAGGTTGTGCAACCATCACTACCATCTAATTCCAGGAGAAACTGTCTTTTAAAGAACATGACAGTAACTCAGAAACAGTTGATCAAAAATGAATGTGCAGGCCAAATCAAAGTTAAATGTTACTGCTAAAATTATCTTCCAGACCTATTTCTACATATCGTCGTACTTTTACGACCCTATACTGACTTTCAACTATACTTTTACTAATAAATTAGAAGTCAGACTCTAATTCTTCACATAGCTCTTCTTTACTTGAGTTTTCAAATCTCAATAATTTCCTATACATTTTAGTTTCAATCTTGCTAAAATCACACATGTGGAAAAATGCTCACTTGCCACCTAACCACATCCATTCAGATTTCACTTCTGGCTCAGTTTATTCCTTGCCTCTCCCATCAAATCCTTCCTGTTTAAGTAGAGCTAGGTCCTGATGATACACTCACATCTGGCTGACTGGTCTCCTCCAGCAACTTTATTTGTAAGCATTTCCATATAATGTTGTAATCACAGTCATGTGACATCAGAGGCTGCATGCAAAGTGGGTACAGAGGGAATGTACCTCAACATAATAAAGGCCATATATGACAAACCCAAAGCAAACATACTCAATGGTGAAAAACTGAAAGCAGTCCTTCTAAGATCAGAAACAAGATGAGGATGCCCACTCTTGCCACTTTCATTCAACATAGTATTGGAATTCTCAGCTAGAGCAATTAGGCAAGAAAAAGAAATAAAAGACACCCAAATTGTAAAGGAAGAAGAAAAACAATCACTATTTGCAGGTGACATGGTTTTATATACAGAAAACCCTAAAGTGGCCACCAAAAACCTATTAGAAATTATAAACACATAAAGTAAAGCTGTAGGGTACAAGATCAATATACAAAAATCTGTTGTGTTTCTATATACTAATAGTGAGCTCAAAGAGAGAGAAATTAAGAAAATAATCTCATTTACAATCACAACAACAACAGCAAAATACCTAGGAATAAATTTAACCATGGAGGTGAAAGACCTGTACTCTGAAAACTATGAGACATTGTTAAAAGAAATGAAGAAGACACACAGAAATGGAAAGATATTCCGTGCTCATGGACTTGGAAGAATTAAAATTATTAAAATATCCATACTGCCTAAAGCAATCTACAGATTCAATACAATCCCTATCAAAATACCAACAACATTTTTCACAGGAATAGAACAAAAAAATCCTAAAATTTGTATGGAACCACGAAAGACCCTGAAAAGCCAAAGCAATCTTGAGAAAAAACAACAAAGCTGGAGGTATCATACTTCCTGATTTCAAATTATACTACAAAGCTATCGTTATCAAAACAGCATGGTATTGGCAGAAAAACAGACACACACAGATCATTGGAAACAGAATTGAGAGCCCAGAAATAAGCCCACCCATATATGAACAATTAATTTACAACAAAGGAGCAAAGAACATAAAATGGAAAAAGGACAGTCTCTTCAACAAACAGTGCTGGGAAAACTGGACAGCCACATGCAAAAAATGGAACTAGACCACTATCTTATACCATACATAAAAATTAACTCAAAATGGATTAAAGGGGCTTCCCTGGTGGTGCAGTGGTTGGGAGTCCGCCTGCCGATGCAGGGGACGCAGGTTTGTGCCCCGGTCCGGGAGGATCCCACATGCTGTGGAGCGGCTGGGCCCATGGGCCATGGCCGCTGGGCCTGTGCATCCGGAGCCTGTGCTCCGCAACAGGAGAGGCCACAGCAGTGAGAAGCCCGTGTACCACAAAAAAAAAAAAAAGGATTAAAGACTTGAATGTAAGACTTGAAACCACAAAATTCCCAGAAGAAAACATAGGCAGTACACTCCCTGACATCAGTCTTAGCAATATCTTTCTGGATATGTCTCCGCAGGTAAGGGAAACAAAAGCAGAAATAAATAAATGAGCCTACAACAAACTAAAAAGCTTCTGCACAGCAAAGGAAACCATCAATAAAATGAAAAGACAATCTACCACATGGGAGAAGATACTGGCAAATCATATATCCGGTAAGGTGTTAATATCCAGAATATATAAAGAACTCATCAACCAAAAAACAAATAACCCAATTAAAAAATGGGCAGAGGATATGAATAGAATGCCCTGAAGAAATTTTCTAAGGAAGACATACAGATGGCCAATAGGCACGTGAAAAGATGTTCAACATCACTAATTAATAGGGAAATGCGAACCAAAACCACGATGAGATATCATCTCATGCTTGTTAGAATGGCTATCTAAAAGACAGGAATATAACTAGTGTTGACAAGGATGTGGAGAAAGAGGAGCCCTTGTGCACTGTTGGTGGGAATATAAATACGGAAAAACAGTAAGGAGATTCCTCAAAAAGTTAAGAATAGAACTACCATATGGTTCAGCTATTCCACTTCTGGATATTTACCTGAAGAAAACAAAGACACTAATTCAAAAAGATATATATGTACCCCAATGTTCACTGCAGTGTTATTTACAAGCCAAGATATGGAAACAATGTGAGTGCCCATCAACAGATGGATGGATAAACATGTGGTATATACATACAGTGGAATACTACTCAGCCATAAGAAGATAAAATCTTGCCAACTGCAACAACATAGATGGATCTTGAGGGTATTATGCTAAGTAAAGTAAGTCAGACAGAAAAAGACAAATACCACTATGATTTCACTTATGTGTGGAATATTAAAAGAAAGAGAGAAATAAACGAACAAACAAAATAAAACTAACACATAGATACACAGAATAGATTAGTGGTAACCAGAGGGGAAAGGGGAAGGGGGAGGGCAAAATGGGTAAAGGGGGTCAATGGTATGGTGATGGATGGAAACTAAACTTTTGATGCTGAGTATGCTGTAGTGTATACAGAAGTCGAAATATAATGTTGTACACATGACACATATAATGTTACTTCAATTTTTTTTAAAAGCCTAAAGAAAAAAAACTTTCCCTTTAATTTAGTACTTATTTTTAAAGTTCTTAAAAAATGATAACAGTTAAGCCAAAGTTATGAAAAAGAATATTTCTTTACCTGATGAGCATAGATAGTATCGTATATTAGAGTCCACATAATTCCAGAAAAATAAAGAGGAAGGCAAACAGATGGATCACAGGAGCCCTTGACAGCAGACCATCCAAGTAATGCTCCCCAATTAAAAGTCAACCCTATAATTAGTGAAACAGAAAGAGGAGAAAAGTCTAAATGTACTTTAGAATTCCAAAGGGAAGGAGAGAGGCATCAGCATGTATTAAATGCTTCTATGTATTAGGCTCTGTGTATGCTGTTTTCTCCCTTAAATTTTCTCAAGTCTCTCATGTGGCAGTTATTAGCTACATTTTACAAAAAAGGAAAACAGAACCAGAAAGGTTAAATAACAATTAAAATAACAGAGCTAACAGAAAGAAGAATATCTCCCTGATAAATAGGAGGTTTCATGAGAACAACATTTATCCTACCTAGTATGACGACTGGCACCAATGATAAATAGTATTAGATGCTAGAGTTTGAACTTAGACCTATCTGAGTCAAACTCCTGTTGTTTTTTCCATTATTGCTCTATTTCCCCTTTAAGTTACAGAAACAACAGTTAGACAGGAACACTTGTTCTTCAAGTCCACCCTCTCTGAGGACTGTAAACAAACTCCACATGGTGACAACTCCTAAATATCTATGTGTAAGCCTAATCACTTTCCTCAGCTTCAGACTAGAAACTGAATTGCCTGCTAGACATCTCCACCTGCAAGTCCCTCAGGTACATTGACATGCATGCTCTGTGGGGCCACAGAGGAGAGGTACTTCATCAACTGAGGAGGAGGGATTCTAAGTGGAAACAGGCAATGAGGAGGAGAAAAAGGGTTTCTGAGGTGTTTGGGACCCACTGACTTTGAGGTATCTGAGGGACTTGCTCCTTCAAGATGATGAATGTGTTTCAGTCATGTTTATTTTCCTAGTACCTGGTGTGATTCCTGGCACAAAGTAAAAGTCAGGGTTTCAATAAATATTTAAAGTAAAAATACTAGTTTTCTTAATACTCTATTCTAGGAATAGAACAGAAAAGTCTAGGAGTAGATATTTTTGCAATAGGTTTCGACTTACCTACCTATCTTCCTCTATCTGCCAACAAATATTGAATACCTGTGATGTGCCAAGCACCATGTTAGATGCTGCACCATCCATATATAAAGAATGCTTTATCTTCTAGGTGTTTACAATTTATTAATGGGAAGAGAGGGTAGGCTCTCAATATCTTCCTGTTGAATTACTGCTGTTGAAATGAGTAAGTGTCACATTAGAGTGCTATGGGAGCCCAGGAGGGACTGGCTAACTTTCTTCTGGTAAGTTTAAGAAAGGCTTCCCAGAAAGGGAGCTAAGCTATCACACACTTCAACTCTTGTTCTCCTGCCTCAGAGTGCTTTCTATTCCAATCCCCAAAATCTTCAGGGCATCTAGATCAACTACCTAAAGACAGCGGTGAAGTCAAGGGGCTAATTTTCTTTCTTCATGACATACCTAGATTTTTAAGAGCATTTCAGAAAATAATAATGATGATAATCTTAGCAGATGTCCAAGATTTTTTAGCCAATAAAAATAGCTAATTGCCCTCCATTAAAACATGAAAATCTATTCCTGGTTTGGAAAATTTCATGACTGACTTAACATTTTATCTCTGCCACATCACACACACACACACACACACACACACACACACACACACACACACACACACACACACCCCCCCACACACACACATGCATTGATTGATATTATATATAAAAGTATAGCTTGAGGGTATCGAAGGAAATACTTATAGTTATTTCAAGCTCACCCAAAGCTAATTGAGGCCAGTATGTAATTCTCTTCATTAGCGGGTAGGTGATGACAAGAAGTAGGGATGCTGCTCCAAGAGCTATACTGAAATCAAGAAAAAACATGAAAAAGATTAATATCACCATCTCTTAAAAATCGGTAAATAAGGGGCTTCCCTGGTGGCGCAGTGGTTGAGAGTCCGCCTGCCGATGCAGGGGACATGGGTTCGTGCCCTGGTCCGGGAGGATCCCACATGCCGCGGCGTGGCTGGGCCCGTGAGCCATGGCCACTGAGCCTGCGCATCCGGAGCCCATGCTCCGCAACAGGAGAGGCCACAACAGTGAGAGGCCCTCGTATCACCAAAAAAAAAAAAAAAAACGGTAAATAAGACAACAATAGCAACACTAATGAGGAAATGATTTATCTAAATTGTATTTTTTGTAAAATTCTCTTCCTAGACGTTTATTCCTGGACTTTAATTAACATAAAGGGTGATTAGAAAATATCTTAAGTGTTACAAACAATGAAACAAAATAAGAATAGCTAACACATATATTGCTTTCATGTATTAGGACTGTTTTAACTGCTCTACATATGTTAAGTCATTATAACCTTCACCACAACCTTACGAGGCAGGTAGTTTTATTCTACTTGGTTTTTTGCAGATGAAAAAACTAAAGTCAAAGAGAGAAAGTAATTTGCCAATTGTTATACAGCTAGTCAGTAGCAGGGCCAGGAAGCAAACCTAAGGCATCTGGCCCCAGTATCCAACATAATACTCCCCATGTGCTGCTGCCTAAATTTTGCTTTCAAACATTAAGATAGCTAGTAAACTGAGATGTCCTAACAGAGAATTAGAGTCAAGATATCCCTCCCTATATGCACAAGGGGTTACTTCTCTAGAAGAGGATAAGGTCACAAAGTACCTATGAAAGGACGACAGTCAGATAAGATGTTTTTAGGAAGTTCACAGCTCACTTAACACTACCCCTCCAGGAATAACCTTTCAAAGTGTTTTCACTTGACTGAAGCTATCAGAACAAGATATACAATTAAGTCTAGTCTCTATAAAATATGCTTATTTGCTGAACTCCTCTTTTTGTCTTATTGAAGCACTATGTAAGCAGCCATCTGGTACACAAATGTCTAATTTTGTCTCTGTTTAAGAAGTATAAGAATGAGTTCTTTTTTCTTCTGTCATTGATTAGGAATATGACTCTGGGAAAGACCCAGTTCCTCTTTTTGCAAAGTAAGCATAATCACTTCTGCCTCTAACGCTTCAGAGATACTACCAGGATAAATAAAATTATACATATGGGTATATACACACACTCCCACGCATGCACCTAGAAAACCTAGGAAAAGTGTCTTGAGTCCTTTAGGGAACACATAGTGCAAGTACTGGAGGTGGTGCAGAATAAACGAAACACTGATCTCTTCATTCCTTTGGCTGAAAGCATTCTTGACTTTACATTGTGTGGTGACTTACTTACATTGCTAACTTTACAGATGCTTGATTAGGTAATAAACAACTTTGTAATACAGATATTTCTATTTTATTTTATATGTACTTCTATGTCAAAGGAAAGACTTTTTACATGATTATGAAAAACACATATACTGTACCTGTAGTAATTCAGACACAGAAGAACACCCAGTGCCAAGGTCAGCTGTCCCCCAAGAAAAACAAAGGATTGAAAAGTTGAAATGTCTCCAGCAGCTATTGGGCGACTTGCTGTTCTTGTAACCTTAACAACATAAAAACAGATACCTTAGCATCGGGGAATAGCTCAATCATTTACTTAAACATTTACTCAAGAGACTGGCCCATGGTAAGTACTAAGGCAGAAATATGAATAAAAGGTGAACATTGGAAGTACTACCATGAATGAAAACTTCTATTTAAAATAGCATTGAAAAGAACTAAAAATTCCCAACATTCATTCCTCTTTCTTTCCATCTCCTATCCCCATCTCCAAACAAACAAAACAAAGCAATTTCGTAATCTAACTATTACCTATCCAGCTTAGCAAGTATATGTTCAATTTCCATGGAGCAAAGAGGGACAAAAATAATAAGAATTCTCAGGAAAGAAGAAAGTGCAGAGCATGTTAGATAAGGCTGATATCATGTAAATGCTTTGAGTATGGGAAGCACTGCAATCAGATATCAGACATGAAGAAAGAAGACAGATTATCTGAGTTTGAAAGTGGGAGTGCTTTTGCCAGTCTACGTAGGAATGGGGCTGTAATCTTATATTAACTACACCCATATATAAAGGGCAAACTCACTGTAAGAATATAGGTAGAGCAATTATGTGAACAAATAATATATATTGTTCTTTTCCTTCCAAGAGATCATGAAATGTGATTATTCTAAATTCAACCACAAATAAAGAGCATAACAAAAATTTTCAGCATTGCTGGAAGTTAAGAACTCAGGATCTGGGATTAGAGAGCCTAGCATTTGAATTCAATTCCATCACTTATTGGCTGTGTGAATTCTGGCAAGTTACTTGACCTCCCTCAGGCTTAGGTTATTTACCTATTTAAGGAAAAACAGAAAGAGAGGGAGACGTAATAATAGCACGTACCTTACAGAGTGAATGCAATGCCTGATGCAATAAATGTTAACTATAATTAATATAACATATTTTTGTATGATTTATAGCAAGGGTTTAGCAAACTATGGCCTGTGAGCCAAATCCAGCTTTCTGTCTGTTTTTGGTTGGAACCATGAGCTAACGATGGTTTTTACTTTTTTTGGTGGTTGAAAATAAACAAAGAAATAGTAATGTATTGTGCCACATGAAAATAAGAAATTCAAATTTCAGTGTCCACAAATAAAATTTTATTGAAAGAGACACACCCATTTTTTTACATATTGTATGTGGCTGCTTTCACACTGTAACAGAGTGCAGTAGTTGCAACAAAGACTGCGTGGCCCACAAAGCCTAAAATATTTACTATCTGGTCCTTTACAGAAGAAATTTGCTGACCCAATTTATAGCATGCTTCACTGTGCAATAAAACAGTTTGTCAAAAACTGTAATGACTCATCTTGCTTAGTGCCAGAACTGGATATCTCATCCTTGATTTGGTCCCTGTAGCTTCAAGTGGGAATAATATTTATGTTCTTGTATTTGATTTAGGATATTATGATTATTCCTGCCAGTATTTGAATGCTAATAATCTAAGAGCTATATATGCATCACATCATTGAATCCTTGTAACAACTCTCTTTTAGCCACTCACAAGTTCTTGCCATTTCTAAGTTTTAGGAAACTGAGGCAGAGTGGCTCAGTAACTTTCCAAGGTCACAGATACTAAGGTAGCACAGTCAGTCCAGTCCCACCAACCACAGTACTAACCACAAAATTACACTGCCCCTCCAGTACAATGGTAATTGCCTGCCTAAACTCAAGAGGTGAAAAACAAGCACTCCATCAAAAGAATAAAAACGATGCAATATGATGATCAAAAAACATATTCTGTGTGGCTTTTATGAAACTAGAATGCTCACAGCTTACAAAACCAAATCATTAATACCTGTGCATTGATATTATTTCAATGTTTATTGGACCTAATGTTTATCGCATGACTAGCAGATTACATACATCATCAACAAAACACAGTTAACCCAAATAACCTAATAGCAATTCACTTACCACTTAATGTATTAGCAATTTACTTAGTCATCTAACATACTAAGCAAAACCCTCAGCCATAAACATACTGTCTTTAAGAAAATGTAAGGTAAGCATTACAATTTGACCAAGGTTTTTAACCCATTCTGTAAAAGAGATGCTCATAACATTTTAAAATTCATGTTAGCAAAACCATAGCTATACAATACTCATTTAAGTGCTTTGTTGTATGTCACCACAGACTGTAGATTCCTCTAATCAGAGAAAAATGGCACAGGGGAGATGTAAGATATCTAATCAGTTCCCTTTTATCTAGTGAGTATAAAAATCACTTAAGACAAAACTAAAATGGCTCTATTTCGTTAATTAAAGAAGTAGAAAATGTTGGTTGGTTTGATTATGTTATTTTTTTTTATTATTTTTTTTTTTTTGCGGTACGTGGGCCTCTCACCGCTGTGGCCTCTCCCGTTGCGGAGCACGGGCTCCGGACACGCAGGCTCAGCGGCCATGGCCCACGGGCCCAGCCGCTCCGCGGCATGCGGGATCCTCCCAGACCGGGGCACGAACCTGCGTCCCCTGCATCGGCAGGCGGACTCTCAACCAGTGCGCCACCAGGGAAGCCCTATGTTATTTTTTAATTAAACTTCTTTTGAGATAATTGTAGATTCACATGCAATTTTTTTTAAAAAAATCTCTGTATTATAAGAAATATAGAGATCCTATGTATCCTTTATTTAGTTTTCCCCAAGGGTAACATCTTGCAAAACTTTACAGTACAATATCACAACCAGGATTTTGACATTAGGCTGCTCTAAATGTGTTCAATAGTTATTTTGAAGTGATACTGGCCAGAAGCCTCATTAATATGGTTATGCAGATGAAAAACTGACCAGGATGTGCAAACCCCCAAAACAAGAAAGTACGCATCTCCTGGCATAGATCAAAGCATCCCAATGGTCAGCGAGACATAGAGATGCCTTAACATGCATCACCTGCCACTCTGCCACTATCCTACCCTCCAGCCACACACAAACCACATAGTTGCAGTTGTCAAGCATAATATATTTTATCTCACAGCCATGCCTCTGTGTCCACTGTTTCCTCTGCCTAGAGTGACCTTCACCCTCCTGTCCAGGCTTTTTTTGCCATCTTAGTCTGTCATAGTTCCAAAGTCACCTTACCCCACCTCACCCCATCAAAACTTCTCTCTAACCCTCTGCATTATGCTAAGGTAAGGTAGGTGGTCTGCAGTAAGTGCCCTGTGGACACCATCTCTTGATAGCTACTAAACTGAAGTCAGCAATGTTGTCTTTCATCCACACAATCCTAGAACCTGTCACTGTGTCTCATAGATAGTAGGTATTCAATAAATGTTTTTGAATTTAAAAATTATTAATGTGACACTGTTCTATAAGCTAAAAATCATTATGGGTGTGCTTTGCTTAAGGAAAACTAAGACTTATATGAAAGGCAAACCAGGGAAGATTATTCACTTTATGTGAGTGTCACATGATTATTTACTTCACATAATTCACCCTGGATTTCTTATAAATTGAACGTTTACTTGATTATTTACTCAAGCATTTAATGATTTTATACTTGTTATAGTATGGCTGCTGGAATAAAAGGCAAACAAGACAGACCATTCCCTTGAGAAAATAATGGTCTATTGAAGAACAAAGAAATAATTACACACATGCATTAGAACATGCATAGAAAATAATCTAGAGACATATGATGTATCAGACTTTAAATGAAGTTTTCTTCTGGGGGCTTGGGGGAGGTGATAAGGAAGACTTACATTTTCTATCCTTTCTATTTTTGTACTGTCTGAATTTTTCAGAATAAACATGTATTATTTTTCTAAGGAGAAAAAAATAAAATTATGTTTTTAAAAGAAATAATTATAGCAAATGCTAATAGGGCTGCCTTGATTCATTTAAATTAAGATCTGATTTACATACGAATAGTTATGGCTCCAACATATATCTCAAAGGAAGGGATGACAGTTCTTTTAGACACCCAAAGGTTCAGAATGGAATTTTCACCTTCACTCCCAACATCCTTTCTCTGGCCTTCCAAATTCTAATTCGTTTTGTAAAAATGATGTACACACCTTGCCCCCATGGCCGCTCCTCTGTTGAGAAAGGAAGCACACCGCACTTTGCAACACCAGCTATTCAACTGATACTGGCACTTCTTACGCTGGATTTCAGTGAGGACGCTAAATGATCCTGTTGCTTTATGTGGCATTCAAAAGTGATGCCACCATCTTACTCTGCAGAATTGAGAGGAGCCTCTCTGTTCCCTTCTGGGACGAATCTACCTTTTTATCGTAGTCCTGGTCCCACATGTCATTAATAGTACAGCCTGCTCCACGCATCAGAACAGCTCCAGTGCCAAAGAGGGATAACATGTACCAATCTGGAAAACAACCTGGTTCAGCTGCCAGACCAATGCTCCAAGTACATGGCAGGTACAGTAGCCAGGTTCCTAAGCAAAATAAAAAGACAAAAAAAGTACAAATTAAGTTAGCTGTTTTCATTTGTTTGAAATGCTGTATCCAAAAGAAGTAAGGAACACAAAGTCAAAAACACATGACAAAACTGGGAAAATAAGCTTGCAACTCATATAACAGAGGACTATTCTCCCTAATATATAGGGTTCTCAGAAACTGAAGACAGATCAAAAGCCTGATCGAAAAATGGACAAAAAACATAATAGAAAATACAAATGGCTCTTATACCAATGAAAAGATACTCAACTTTGATAAATACACATGAAAATTACATTGAGATAACATTTTCCACCTAGCAGACTGGCACAACCCAAAGGCTGACAACATACTCTGGGGAGCTGGATAGTCATATATGTCTGATGAGGTTGCAAATGTTCCAGTTCCTACGGAGGGTAAGCTGAAGAGTTTTCCTATACGTGTGTGTGTGTGTGTGTGTATACGCACAGGCATACACATATAAAACAAATACATACATTTGAATGTATGTTCATAAACTATGTCAGGAAGGAAACATTAGAAACTGATACTGAGAGTTGCCTTTGGGGAAGAAAACTGGTTGGTTGGGAAAAAGGGGTGGAAGACTTAGTTTTCACTCTATACCCTTATACCTTTTTAAATTTTGTATCATCTGCATGTATTACCTCCTCAAAAAACTTTAATAAAACTTTCTTTATTGTTAATATAATATAATAAAATGGTTTGGGGGGGAAAGAAGGATTAACCTACTGTTTTTTTTTAAAAATATTTTGCTACTACATGCACAAATGGGATTAGTTCTTGGTACTCAGCCCATAAACTAGATGAAATTAAGCTAAAACCAAATAAATTGTAGGGATAGGAGCCTTCACACATGACCTGTAGTAGATATCCTATTTTCAAAAGAAAATCTTTCAACAAATGTTTGGATATTGTACCTATTAGATAAATTCTGAGCTTTTCTTTCCTATTCGTAATATAAGAGTGTATATTAGCAATATAAGAGTGCCACCCCACAAATGTGTCCCTTTGGCATGAGGATTAATTTAGGCCAATTATTTTTAAGAAACAGAAGATTCAAGAACATTTTCAAGAATGTTACCAGAGTAGACCTATCATCAGATATCTGCCAAAAATATGGGCTAGGTGTGGTGGGGAAACTTGATAGGGCCTAGAGACCAGAGACGACCGTTTACCAAACATTTACTTTTCTATCTCCAGTGAATTACCTTCCTCCCCTTTTAATTCCCAAACCACTACCCCCAATATCCTGCTGTGTCTTTAGCTGAAGATATTTAAGGTGAGGGTATTTTGGCCATTTTGATGAGTTACTCAGTCTTCCTGGGTCTCTCTCACCCACACATGCTATTAAATTTTTGTTTGATTTTTTCCTATTAATCTGTCTCGTGTCAACTTAATTCTTAGACTTAACTTAGAAGGGTAGAGGATAATTTCTTCCTCCTCAAAAAGTGGAATAAATAGGACATGTGGCTAAAGAAAAATCAGATCCTGTACAAAAATGGTCAAATGATAAAGTCATTATGATTATGTTTAAGCTTCATTAAATTTAAGCTTTATTCATTTGCAAATATTTATAAAGCACATATTTTGTACCAGAGTTGTTCCAGGAACTGGGAATACAATGGTGACTAAGTGAGGGCTGATTTCTGCCTTCACACAGCTTATAAAGCAAAAGGAAGAAACACGGTTAAATAAATAACACTGAAATAGATCAATTCAACAACAGGGAAAGTACACGATGCTATAAAGGCATAAAACAATGCCACCCAAGTTAACGGGGGATGGAGTAGGAAAAACTCAGGAAGTCTTTTCCAAAAGGGGCTTAAACACACAGAAAAGGCAAGACAAGGAGAGGCTAAAAATCAGAAATGACCAGTCTAGACCTGAATTCAGGTTGTCCTGGGCAGACTCATATTCAGTGTGTCCCATCTAAAACAATAACAACAATGCCATTTTCTAAATGTTTGTGAAATGTCAAGCAGTGTTCTAAATGCTTTATATATACAAACTCATTTAATCCTCAAAGACACCCTTATAAAGTAGGCACTATTATTATTCCTATTTTACAGATGAGGAAACAGATGCACGAAGAGGTTAAAACACAATGGGTTTAACCACTTCCTTTTCCCTGGACATATCAGTATAGCTCAGAGGGACAGAGGAGTAGCTAGCTGATCCTGCCCTGACAGAAAAAAAAGATCACTACTTCACAGGCATTTTCCTGGTACAAGTAGAAATGAAGGCTCCATTTAAAAAAGAATTCTAAAGAGAAAGATGTGTAACCACCTATAGCATTTTGTGTCAGTGTCAAAATTTCCTTGGCTGTAAGTCTGCATTTTAGGTACCGTATTCACTGATAGGAATCTGCAGGGCACCCCTATAGATGAGGAGGGTTCCTGCAGTGAAGGTTCAATGGCTGCTCCTAGTAAGTGACACTAGACACTAAAGTATATTAAACTTGAAGCCTCAGCGCTCCTCATCTACAAAAGAGGGGAAAGAACATCATCTACCTCTTAGAGTTGTTATAAGACAATATTAATAATGGTGATAATGAAAACAATAACAAATTCATAGTGCTTACTCTGTGCCAGGTGCTGTCCTACAATAGTTTTGATTCTCACAACAAACCTATGAGATAGGCACAACTTCTATTATACCCATTTAACAAACACAGAAACTGAAGCATAGAGACAGTAATTTGCCCAGGGCCACACAGGCAAAAACATGGCAGAGCTGGATTCAAACCCAAGCAGTCTGGCTCCAGGCTATCACTCTGGATACCTAAAGCTCTAAACACCCATGAGTTCTTATTGTTCTTTTGCCCTCCTGATTCTCACCAACATTTTCTGGTCTCCCCTATGACACTTTCATTCTGTTCTCTCCCATGAAGAAAGATGCAGAGGTGGGAGGATACAATAGGTTTCAGAAAGATATACTTATTAGAGAAAAAGTAAAAACTCTCTGGGAGATTATAAAGTGAGTAAGCATTCTGAGAGGTGATGGGCAGACCAAAGAGCTTGTGTAAACTGAGTCTAAGATTCATTCACTAATTACACATTGTCTTCAAGAAAACATAAATGCAGTTTCAGCCATAAACGTGGTAAAACCAGTTATACCACCAATTTAGTGGAAAGAGTGCTACCTGCTGAAACCTCCTGAAATAATGTAGTTTGTGACATGGTTGTAGGAAGTTGTAATCCTTTCTGAAAAACAACGAAACCCACTTTTTAACAAGATCAAAATTCAACAAAATAAAACAAAAAACATAAAATTACCCCACAAAAGAAGAATTTAAGTAAAGAAGTATTGAACCTGGAATTCTACTACTGTCAATTTATTGTTCCTGGCATACAGTAAGGGCTCAAAAAATGTCTGCTGAATGAATTCTGATAGTACTATTCATAAGTTGTCTGAAAAATCCTGCAGTCACCTTATTTAGAACCAAAGCAAGCAGGCTTGTATCTTCTTAACATACATAATACTATTAACCGAATCTTCTCCAACTCACACAATACTCTGTCTTTTTAAACTAGACTGGGAGTTCTTTGAAAGTACAAAGTTTCCATAGCTCTTTCTAGCCCTAAGGCTACGCAATGCTGTAGGCTTAATTCATTCAATACTACCGCTAGGCTGTTCTAGACACTAGATATAAAAGTCCCATATAAGTGGAGCTTATACTGTACTGGAGAAGTGTATCAACCAATAAATGCATACGGCTAGTGGCGAATGCTATGAAGAAAAATGGGGGGTAAAGAGAGACTGAGGAGAAAGGTGAATTTAAATAGGAAGTTCAGCAAAATCCTCCCTTAGGAGGCGACTGTGAGCTGATAAGTAGTCCATAAATGCTGTACCCGCAGCATCCAAATGAATTAAATCTTTGTGTGACGGATGGTGCAGGGCAAAGAGCAAAAAAAACTCAGCATCATCTGGTCTGGCTCTGCCAAAGAGCCTTAATTTCCTCAGCGTCTTTATCGTCTCAATTACTTGCTCTGGGATTATGGGAAGGATGAAACATAATGAACGTAGAAGTGTTTCCACACTGTAAATCTGCGCAAATGCAGAGATACGGGTACGGAATTTCTGCTCGATTCACTACTTAAACACGGACTGTGGAATGAGCGAATTTTTTGCCCAGCTCACGTGCTCAGGATTCAGAGAGGCTTGACAGCCGGCCGGTTACCTCGGAGATAGCCCTGTTCGGGTGTCTTGACGGTATTCGGCACCTGGCGGCCAAGCCCCGGCTTTCGGACTTCACTTCCACTGCGCCCGCAGCCCCCGGACCGCCACATCCGTCCACACTCACCTATGGGCTTGTCCAACCTCATGAGGCGCAGGTAGGGCTGCAGAGGGCGGGGCGCCGAGTTCACGATCGCCGCCGCAGGCAGGCTCGGCCGCCGCTCGAGCGGTCCCCGCCCGGCTGAGGGCCGCCAGTCTCCCGCGTGTAGCCCACGGGCCGCGTGCGGCAAGGTGAGGGAGCGGCCGCGCGAGCCCCACAGCCACACCTGCGTCCCTGCCCGCAGGGCCCGCACGAGCCCCGTGCCTGACGCGCCCAGCATGGCGCTCCGGAGAGCGCGGACCCGCGGGGGCCTGACGTCATTCCCGAGCGTCCTGTCACAGGCAGGCATGCGCAGTGACATCAGCAGGATGACCGGTTGGTCGGAGCTTTTCGAGTAACGTGAAACGGGAAGGATTGTGGTCACCTTGACCTGTAAGGGAGTTCTTCAGGTAAAGGAGTTCCTATTATCAAAATACGTAGCAGTTGTAACAGGAAAAAAAAAAACAAAAACACCGAGAAAAACTTACTGAACCCAAAATACTGATTTGCGGTGTTTCCTTTTTAAAGCTAAAAGGGCACCAAGCGGCCAAATCCGAGAATGTACATTAAAATCGTACTCAGAGTTAACAGACATGCATTACACAAGTGAAAACCTTAAACTTGATTATCAATTCAAAGCAGTTCGTATAATCCAGAGGCAGCGAGTGTGTGGGATGCTATGAGCCTGCAGCTAGAATATCTGATCGAAGGGGTTAATCATAGCCAACTAATGGATAGCGCTCTGTGCCAGACACGGTTACAGGCACTTTACATGTATTATCCCATTTAATCACTTACTGACTGACTATGGGCAAGTCTGTCATTTGAATTTTAGTATTCTAGGGAATTGGGTTAGTCTTTCAGCACCTTTCTTTAAAACCTCAACAGTGATTCTGTGATATCTTGTCTCCCGTGGTGGTGGCAACGGGGTGGTCCTTAATAAATTTACAAAAGTAGCTCACAGCCTGTTCAGTTGTAGACAGAGGGATCAAGGCCCTGGGAAATTTCGTTTTATATTTGTAAAGGAAAACACACACTTCCTCCTGTTTGCGTTTGCTCTCAGTATTCTACTACAACACTACTTGGCTTGTGACACCAGACGTGTGGATTTTCCACACATCAAGAAACTCTGCGACCCCTGAGTGTCCTATAACTTTACTCAGTTCTGTCACTATCTATCTGGAGTTTGCATCAGAGCCCAGAGGTTGCAGGCTCAGTTCTGTAAGCTCGCTGACCCCCACTTCAGAAGCCCATCACAGGTCCAGCTTATTGGGACTTTCTTGGTGGCGCAGTCGTTAGGAATCCGCCTGCCAATGCAGGGGACACAGGTTTGAGCCGTGGTCCGGGAAGATCCCCCGTGCTGTGGAGCAACTAAGCCCGTGTGCCACAACTACTGAGCCTGTGCTCTAGAACCCGTGAGCCACAACTACTGAGCCTGTGTGCTGCAACTACTGAAGCCTACGTGCCTAGAGTCTGTGCTCCGCAACAAGAGAAGCCACCATGATGAGAAGCCCGCGTACCGCAAAAAAAAAAAAAAAAAAAAGATCTCCATGTCAAAGAGACACATTTTGGGGTGACGAAGTTTTGCTTCCCTACACTGGCTATAGATCAGAGGTTCCCAAGACCCCTTCCTTGGGTTTGATTAATTTGCCAGTGTGACTCACAGAACTTAGGAAAACATTTCACGTACCTAATTATCAGATTTTTATAAAAGGACATAACTCAGGAACAGCCAGATTGAGCAGATAAATAGGGCAAGGTATGTGGGAAAGAACACAGAGCTTCCATGCCTTTTCTATACGTGCACCACTCTCCCCTCACCTCCACTTATTTCCCAACCCTGAAGCTCTCTGAACCCTGTCCTTTTGGGGTTTTATGGAGGTCTTATTACATAGGCATGGTGTATGAAATCATTGGCCATTGGTGACTGAACTCAATCTCTAGTCCTTCTCCCCTCCCTGGAGATCTGAGTGGGGCTAAAAGTTCCAACCCACTAATCAGGTGGTTGGTTCCTCTGGCAACCAGCCCCCATTCTTTGGGACTTTACAAAAGTCCCCTCATTAGTATAAACTCTGGTGCGTTCAAAGGGGGCTCCTTATGAATGAGAAAAGACACCACTCAGGAAATTCCAAGGGTTTTAGGAACTTTGTGCCAGGAACTAGAGACAAAAAGTAAATATTTTTCTTATATGGCAATATTATATAAATATACAAATATTCATAAATATATATTCCATATATAAATGTTATATATACATACATATGTATATGTATATAGGAGTCAGAAGGAGACTTAAAGGTATAGCAGTTCTAGTCCTAATAGAAACTTTACCTGCATAAACTTCTTCCTTTCTTAAAGTAACAGACAGACTAACAGGCAGATGTTTTCAGTCAGGTCCCTAGACTCAGCTTAGGATATTTTATGTGAAAATAAAAAACATGCTCCAAGGACGAGACAGAGCAGTAGCATCCTGAAGCTTACTTGTTCCAGCTGACTTTGCGACTTACTCTTTCAGAAGTTGGAAACAGATGAGCTCACTTTTAAGGACACAGAACTGGAGGGCAGTGATAAACAGTAACCCAGAGACACCACTCTTCTGCAGCCCAAACAAATAGACTCACATCAGATAAGCACTTCAGTTAAAGATTTGTATGCCTGCCTCTGGGGATGAGGAAAGTTCTAAAGTGGCAGCCCTTGCTGATCCAGCCTTCTGGCATGGACTTTTCCTACCTATCCTCCCCCAGTTATAAACATTACAGTATTTCTCTGGTTGGGATCTGCTACAGAGAGGCAGGAGTTCTTGCAACCCTGATTCAAGGGAGGACTATAAAGAGCTCCTGAGGCTGCACTGGCCCTAGGATAAGAGTACTCTTTGGGGATATGGGTCTTCATAGGGTGTCTTGTGTGGCTGGGAGACAGGTAAGAGGTTTAGGCCAAGGGTCAGCATTGTTGGAGGGGGCCTCCTGATCACACAGCCATCTTCCTCCATATGTTTGTTAAATTAATTAAATGAGGAGAACGTTAGACTGATGTGATTCTATGCTGTGGCAGCCTAAATAAGCAAACCCAAATCTAAGTTTGTAACTGCCTCAAGGTTAGGAAATCAGAGTGCTAAGGATAACTAGTCACAAATAGCCAACTAGGCTTTAAGCTATAGCCAATCAAATAATTTATTTTACTTTGCTTCACACTTTCTTCATATATCTTTTACCTGGCTCCTGTCCAAGGTGTGTTCCTAACCATTTCCAGTTTGGTTCTGGACCGTTTGAATAGATAAATGTTCAAATAAACTCTTAAAATTTTTAATATGCCTCAGTTTACCTTTTAACAGTTTCGATGTCTTTTCATCTGGATTCTCAAACTCAACAAAGACATCTCAGACTTAAATTCAGTAGACATTGCCTTGGCCTTTGGAACAATATGTTTCTGTAGGCATATCAAGCACTTAAATTGTCCCCAAAGTAGAAATTATCTATGTGATGTGATTCTTAGTTATACTTCTTAGAAGCCTGTCAGTGTGTATTTCTATAGATTTGAGGGAAATATCCCACCTTTTCCTTAGCTTTTCATCATTTTAAGGAGATTAAAATGAGGAATAAGAATAGTGTATGTGGTCCTATCTCTGATGAATGGAACTCAGGGGAGACACAGAGAAAATGTGAACTTCCAGAGTAGCCAGACCTTGCTCTGCAGCTTGATGCAGAAGTACTAGTCCTAGACCTTTTCCTGCCATTGTCACCCTCAATGGGAGTGCCTCTTCTAGCTGGGAGCTGGGCCTCTGGAGCTGGGCCTCTTCTAGCTCCCTTGGTGGGCTCATTACTGTAGAGCAATCATCAGACTTGCCATCAGAGTGCTTTTTGTGCTTGGTGGGGAAAAGAGCCTTGGAACTGGATTTTGTGGGGAGATGCAGATGAAGGCTGAGTTTCTGAGTCTGTTATTTTGTTTGAGCATACTCTCTACCCTGAAACTTAAATGAGAACAGCATCTGCCCATATAACCACTGCCATGACTTTTGGAATTGTAGACAGTCCTCCTGAAACTGATAGATGTGGTATCAGGGGGCTCTGAAGAGCCCAGTCCTTGATGTCTCAATGCAGAAAGAATTCAGCAAGAGGCAAAGTGAGAGATAAGTGATTTATTAGAATAGGATGCTTGTGAGGTTTACAAGCGGGCGGGCGAGAGGGTGCCACATCCCGAGAACTTAGTGGGCTGCAGTTTTATAATCAAAGGAAAAGTGGGGAGGGGGAAAAGACCACTTTCTTCTTCTCCTTCTTTTTTTTTTTTTTTTTTTTTTGGCGCTACGCGGGCCTCTCACTGTTGCGGCCTCTCCCGTTGCGGAGCACAGGCTCCGGACGCACAGTCTCAATGGCCGTGGCTCACGGGCCCAGCCGCGCCGCGGCATGTGGGATCTTCCTGGACCAGGGCACGAACCCGTGTCCCCTGCATTGGCAGGCGGACTCTCAACCACTGTGCCACCAGGGAAGCCCTGTTCTTCATTTTTGAGTAGACGTCATACTTCCATCATCAGCTCCTCCTCCAGGTTTGGCAGGGGAGTTTTTTTGTCCCTACATCGTCAAGCCAGGACTGTAAAAAAGTATTTCAGGTCTCTGTACAATGAACACCTTTCTATAAATTATTGTTTTTTATGTGTGCAGAGAGCATGTCCTAGGGATCATTAACTTACTGAGCTCACTGGGCAGGATGTGGGTCTCATTCCACCATTGTTTTATTGTTTCGGGGCGTGTCTCATGCTTCTGTTGCCTGGTTTTGTTGCTAAGCAAGCCTGCTTGGTTTTGTGGTTAAGCAAACCTGCTTTCTTGAGTAATCATTAACTTACAGGGATCTCCCATATTTTTTCTACTTACAATCCCCTAGTGGGATTGATTAACTATTTAATCACCTGCTTTGTCCCTTTACTCTGTCCCTATCATTCCCCCCTCCAGGTGTTTACCATTTTATGCTTAAAAGGGAGTAAGGGGTGACAACTGATCATTAACTGCTTCCTGCTGAGATGGGAAGTAGGCCTGCCTGGGGAAGGAGTAAAACACCTGGCTGACTGTCCCTTCTCTGTTGGGAGAACTGTAAACGAATGCCACTTTGTTTAGCATCATCCTTTAAGCCCTCTTGGATGTTAAGCGTCAGAGGATGAGTCTACGAAAAGATATAAATTAAAAGAAATTAAGCATTAAAGGAGTCATTAAAAGAGATTATAACCATGATTTTGAAGATCCAAACCATTTTTTCCCAAACAGTTTCTAAATCTGGAAGAGGGTCACTTACGGCCTCTATCTGTTTGTTTTTGGCTAGGCCTAGAACGTCAGTGTTTCATATTTTAGGGTCTACTGAGTCTTTTATCTCAGTTATAGATTTAATCTGTTCTTCTTTATTTTTTGTTAATATCATTTGGTGATAAGGGTGCCTTCCTTGTCCCTTGAGAAACAGAGCGGACCCTAACTTAATTAATATGTCTCTTCCATTAAAAAAATAGGATAATCAGGAATATAGAAATGACCAGCCATTGATGTTGCACAAAAGGGGTCCCAGGAAAGTGTGTCCCTGTCTCTTTCCTGATACTCCCTTCTGTATTTCTTATGGTTGTTAAGGCTTCCAGTCTTTTATGTTAAGACTGAGAAGGTTGCACCAGTGTTTGTAAGAAATTTTATCAGGTGGCCCACCACTTCAATGACCACCTGAGGTTCAGCATTAGTTAGGTAGATGGTAATTTTAGGCAGGGCTATCTTGGGCCTTGGACCCCCTCAGTCCTTTGATTGTGAAACCATCAAAGGATGAGAGGCCCCCGTTGCTCTCTGGCATCTGGAGCATTCCCTCTTCCAATTTCCTGGCTGTTTGCAAAGGGCACATCAATCACAATCTTTCCTATAGTGTCCCTTCTGTCCACACAGGGCACACTGATTTTGTCCAGGTACCCATGGGCCTTGTGGTCTACTATGGCCAAATTGGCCTAGAAAACCTGGCCTCCCCTTTGGTGGTCTCTGAGTGGACAAAGCCATTGTTATCATTTGGGCTTTTCGTTTATCTCTCTGGGTGCATTCAGTCTTTTTGGCCACATCCCTCTTATTGAAAACCAAATAAGCCAATTGGAGCAAATCATTCATAGGGGTCTGAGGACCGGCAGTTGTTTTTTGAATTTTGTACCGATGTCTGGGGCAGACTGGGCTATGAAATGCATAGCCAAAAGGGCCAGTCTGTCAGGGGAGAAGGGATCCACATTTGTATGCTTTTCAAAAGCTTCCACTAATCTCCCTTGAAAAACTGTAAGATTTTCATCTGGTCCCTGTTGGTCTTCTTTCACTTTTTCATAATTGACGGGTTTCACTGTAAGCTTTCTCATACCCTCTTAAACAATTAATCATATGGTCCCATCAATCCCTGTCAATAAAGTTTATCTGGCCATTCCATTGTGGAACTGCTTCGGGGACAGTGTTGTTTCCCACCTGGTGTACTGTATGGCCCTTTTGGGCTTGGGCTGCCACTTGGTCAGCATGGGCTCTGGCTGCCAGTATTATATGCTGTTCTTTCTCAGGGGTGTAGCAGTGGGATAAGATCTGTAAATCCCCCCAGGTGAGATCAAAAGATCTCATTAACCCAGTAAACTCCTTTGTGAAAAGTTCAGAATCCTCAGAAAAACTTCCCAACTTATCCTCTGCCTTAGACAGGACATTGAAAAAAGCATGTGAACTCTTATTGTTCCTTGATTTTTATCAGAAATTTCTCTTGGAGGCAGAACCGTAGGGGCAGTTGGTTGGTAACTTATGCTGCTGCGGATGCTAACTAGGCTGAAAATGGGCCCGCTGGGTAGCTTGGGATAAAAGGAGGTCTCTCCTCACCCTTGGGTGCATTTTCCCCTGGGATAATAGCCTTGGCTGGAGCAACGGCTCCCACCTGTGAGATAGCCCTTGTTGGAGCAGCCATTTCCATAGATATAGCAGCTTTCACCAGAGCAATAGTTAGCCATCCAAAGGTTTTCTTATCGTATCAAAATCCACCATGCAGTTCAATTAAGATTTGTGCTTACAACTTTAGATGTTATCCCTTCCAAAGTAGTCTCCCAACCAGGTGTTAATGCCCGAGAGATTGTCGCAAAGGAAGAGTACAGAAGGGGTCCCCAGTGCTGTTGACAGTGAGCAAGAACTGGTCTGGCTGCAAATTGGAATAAAGGGTCAGCGCTTGTAAGGGTCAGAGGGAGGGGAAGACTGACATCAGGGCTCAGGAAGTCCTCCGTCAGGCACTTCTAGTAATTAGGGGAAAAGTACCTCTAGTCTTGGAAGTTGATCCCCTTCAGTTGTCTTGGGCATAAAGTCTATATTTTTTTGGCGCTACGCAGGCCCCTCACTGCTGTGGCCTCTCCCATTGTGGAACACAGGCTCCAGATGTGCAGGCTCAGTGGCCATGGCTCATGGGCCCAGCCGCTCCGCGGCATGTGGGATCTTCCCGGACCGGGGCACGAACCCGTGTCCCCTGCATCGGCAGGCGGACTCTCAACCACTGCGCCACCAGGGAAGCCCCATGCATGTGTCTTTTTGAATTATGGTTTTCTCTGGGTATATGCCCAGTAGTGGGATTGCTGGGTCATAGGTAATTCTATTTTTAGTTTTTTAACGAACCTCCATACTGTTCTCCATAGTGACTGTGTCAATTTACATTCCCACCAACAGTGCAAGAGGGTTCCCTTTTCTCCACACCCTCTCCAGCATTTGTTTGTAGATTTTCTGATGATGCCCATTCTAACTGGTGTGAGGTGATACCTCATTGTAGTTTTGATTTGCATTTCTCTAATAATAAGTGATGTTGAGCAGCTTTTCATGTGCTTCTTGGCCATCTGTATGTCTTCTTCGGAGAAATGGCTATTTAGGTCTTCTGGCCATTTTTGGATTGGGTTGTTTGTTTTTTTCATATTGTACTGCATGAACTGTTTATATATTTTGGAGATTAATCCTTTGTCCATTGATTCATTTGCAAATATTTTCTCCCATGCAGAGGTTGTCTTTTGGTCTTGTTTGTAGTTTCCTTTGCTTTGCAAAAGTTTTAAGTTTCTTTAGGTCCCATTTGTCTATTTTTGTGAAAAACTCTAAGAGGTGGATCAAAAAAGATCTTGCTGTAATTTATGTCAAAGAGTGTTGTTCCTATGTTTTCCTCTAAGAGTTTTATAGCGTCCAGTCTTACATTTAGGTCTCTAATCCATTTTGAGTTTATTGCTGTGTATGGTGTTAAGGAGTGTTCTAATTTCATTGTTTTACATGTAGCTGTCCAGTTTTCCCATGACCACTTGTTGAAGAGACTGTCTTTTCTCCATTGTATATCCTTGCCTCCTTTGTCATAGATTAGTTGACCATAGGTGCATGGGTTTATCTCTTGGCTTTCTATCCTGTTCCATTGATCTATATTTCTGTTTTTGTGCCAATATCATGTTGTCTTGATTACTGTAGCTTTGTAGTATAGTCTGAAGTCAAGGAGTCTGATTCCTCCAGCTCAGTTTTGTCCCTCGAGACTGCTTTGGCTATTCAGGGTCATTTGAGTCTCCATACAAATTTTAAGATTTTTTTGTTCTAGTTCTGTAAAAAATGCCATTGGTAGTTTGATAGGAATTGCATTGAATCTGTAGATAGCTTGGGTTGTATAGTCATTTTCACAATACTGATTCTTCTAATCCAGGAAAATGGTATATCTCTCCATCTGTTGGTATCATCTTTAATTTCTTTCATAAGTGTCTTATAGTTTTCTGCATACAGATCTTTTGTCTCCCTAGGTAGGTTTATTCCTAGGTATTTTATTCTTTTTGTTGCAATGGTAAATGGGAGTGTTTCCTTAATTTCTCTTTCATATTTTTCATCATTAGTGTGTAGGAATGCAAGAGATTTCTATGCATTAATTTTCTATCCTGCAACTTTACCAAATTCATTGATTAGCTCTAGTAGTGTTCTGGTGGCATCTTTAGGATTCTTTATGTATAGTATCATGTCATCTGCAAACAGTGACAGTTTTACTTCTTCTTTTCCATTTTGTATTCCCTTATTTCTTTTTCTTCTATGATTGCCATGGCTAGGACTTCCAAAACTATATTGAGTAACAGTGGCGAGAGTGGACATCCTTGTCTCGTTCCTGATCTTACAGGAAATGCTTTCAGTTTTTCACCATTGAGAATGATGTTTGCTGTGGTTTTGTCATATATGGCCTTTATTATGTTAAGGTAGGTTCACTCTATGCCCACTTTCTGGAGAGTTTTTTATCATAAATAGGTGTTGAATTTTGTCAAAAGCTTTTTCTGCATCTACTGAGATGATCATGTGGTTTTTCTTCTTCAGTTTGTTAATATGGTGTATCACATTGATTGATTTGCCTATATTGAAGAATCCTTGCATCCCTGAGATAAAGCTCACTTGATTATGGTGTATGATCCTTTTAATGTGTTGTTGGATTTTGTTTGCTAGTATTTTGTTGAGGATTTTTGCATCTATATTCATCAGTGATATTGGTCTGTACTTTTCTTTTTTTGTAGTATCTTTGTCTGGTTTTGGTATCAGGGTGATGGTAGCCTCATAGGATGAGTATGGGAGTGTTCCTTCCTCTGGAATTTTTTGGAAGAGTTTGAGAAGGATGGGTGTTAGCTCTTCTCTAAATGTTTGATGGAATTCACCTATGAAGCCGTCTGGTCCTGGACTTTTGTTTGTTGGAAGATTTTTAATCAGTTTCAATTTCATGACTTGTGATTGGTCTGTTCATATTTTCTATTTCTTCCTGGTTCAGTCTTGGAAGGTTATACCTTTCTAAGAATGTGTTCATTTCTTCCAGGTTGTCCATTTTATTGGCATAGAGTTGCTTGTAGTAGTCTCTTAGGATGCTTTGTTTTTCTGTGGTGTCTATTGTAACTTCTCCTTTTTCATTTCTAATTCTATTGATTTGAGTCCTCTCTTTTTCTTGATGAATCTGGCTAATGGTTTATCAGTTTTGTTTATCTTCTCAAAGAACCAGGTTTTAGTTTTATTGATCTTTGCTATTGTTTTGTTTGTTTCTATTTCATTTATTTCTGCTCTGATCTTGATGATTTCTTTCCTTCTGCTAACTCTGGGTTTTGTTTGTTCTTCTTTCTCTAGTTCCTTTAGGTGTAAAGTTAGATTGTTTATTTGAGATTTTTCTTGTTTCTTGAGGTAGGCTTGTATTGCTATAAACTTCCCTATTAGAACTCCTTTTACTGCATCCCATAGGTTTTGGATCATCGTGTTTTTGTTGTAATTTGTCTCAGGGTATTTTCTGATTTCCTCTTTGATTTCTTCAGTGATGTCTTGGTTATTTAGTAATGCATTGTTTAGCTTCCATGTGTTTGTGTTTTTTACCTTCTTTTCCCTGTAAATGATTTCTAATCTCATAGCGTTGTGGTCACAAAAGATGCTTGATATGATTTCAGTTTTCTTAAGTTTACTGAGGCTTTATTTGTGACCCAAGATGTGATCTATCCTGGAGAATATTCCATGCACACTTGAGAAGAAAGTGTAATCTTCTGTTTTTGGATGGACTGTCCTATAAATATCAATTAAATCTATCTGGTCTGTTGTGTCATTTAAAGTTTGTGTTTCCTTATTAATTTTCTGTTTGGACAATCTGTCCATTGGTGTAAGTGAGGTGTTAAAGTCCCACACTATTATTGTGTTACTGTTGATTTCCTCTTTTATAGCTGTTAGCAGTTGCCTTATGTATTGAGGTGCTCCTATATTGGGTGCATATATATTTATAATTGTTATATCTTCTTCTTGTATTGATCCCTTGATCATTATGTAGTGTTCTTCCTTGTCTCTTGTAATATTCTTTATTTTAAAGTCTATATTATCTGATATGAGTATGGCTATTCCAGTTTTCTTTTGATTTTCATTTGCATGGAATATCTTTTTCCATCCCCTCGCTTTCTGTCTGTATGTGTCCCTAGGTGTAAATGTTGTGTTTACTATTGTTCCAGAGGTCTGTTAGGCTGTCTTCATTCTTTTTTCTTTATTCTGTTCTGTGGCAGTGAATTACACCATTCTGTCTTCCAGGTCACTTATCCGTTCTTCTGCCTCAGTTATTCTGCTATTGATTCCTTCTAGTGTATTTTTCATTTCAGTTATTTTATTGTTAATCTCTGTTTGTTTGTTCTTTAATTCTTCTAGGTCTTTGTTAAACATTTCTTGCATCTTCTTGATCTTTGCCTCCATTCTTTTCCCGAGCTCCTGGATCATCTTCACTATCATTATTCTGAATCCTTTTTCTGGAAGGTTGCCTATCTCCACTTCATTTAGTTGTTTTCCTGGGGTTTTTATCTCTTTTTCTTCATCTGGTACATAGCCCTGTGCCTTTTCATCTTGTCTATCTTTCTGTGAATGTGGTTTCTGTTCCACAGGCTGAGGATTGTAGTTCTTCTTGGTTCTGCTCTGCAGGTGGATTCTTAACCACTGTGCCACCAGGGAAGTCCCAATCCTGCTTTCTTGAGTAATCATTAACTTACAGGGGTGTCCCATATTTTTTCTACTTATGATCCGCTAGTGGGATTAACTATTTAATCACCTACTTTGTCCCTTTACTCTCCCTATTACTTCAACTATGTAAGATTTTTCTCTCTCCATAAACGCAAATACAGCTTTATTTGTTTTACAGAATTTACATAATTTTCCTTTGTATTATACTCATTTGTATATTTTTGTCATTTTGATTGTAAACTCCTTAAAGTCTGAGACTAAATAATTTAACAAAATATTTATTGAATTCTTATTTTCTGAAAGCACTCTACTTAGCACAGGGTATATTAAGGAGAAAATATCCTATTTTCAAGGGGTACACAGACTAGAGGGACAACAGACAGAATTTGATACTATATGACAGTGCTGTGCTATATAGGCCCAGGGCCCTGTGCAAGCACTCAGGAGGAGCATTCTTGTCAAACTTTGAGTGGGAAGGTCAAGAAAGCTTTCCAGAAGAAGTGATGTGTAATCTGAGATCTGAAGTTTCGGCTCAAATTAACCAGATCAAGACAGGATAGGGGGAGGAGGGATGGAGGCAGGATGTACTAATCGAAGTACACATACAAAGTTCTGAGGTGTAGGAAAATAAATCTTCCTGGATTTCTTAGTGCTCCTGTAAAAAGCCCTGGCCTCCTGAGATACAGAGATATATATGGTATAAAGACAAAGAATGTTGGTGTTCGCTTTCCCTAGAAATACTTTGCTTTTCACATACCATGAGGAGCAGATCTGTAACCATTTGTCCAATGAATTGCTCTGACCCAAAGGACAATAAAATTTCTCTTATCTCTCTGTAGAGGACAAATGGTAATACCCCAAACTAGACCTCTAGGTTAAGCTGGGTGTTGTTTCCCCAACAACAATTCCCAGTTCTCCAATCCTCTGATACCAACTGGGTGTCTTAAAATTCAATTCAATTCTGATACTAACTGGCTAGAGCTAGCACAGATCCCATAAGTTAAGTATTCAGTCCCATTAGACTGCCCCTACTTCACATGCCAGCCACAAATTGGATCTCCAGATTAACTGCACTTGGCCTGACTGATCACAAATTCAGGGGTTCCCATGACCCTCTCTCAGGTTTGATAATTCTCTAGAATGATTCATGGAACTCAAGAAGGAACTACACTTACGGTTGCAATTTATTATAAAAGATACAAATGAACAATCAGTTGAAGAGGTACATAGGGCAAGGATCAGAATTGTCCCAAGCACAGGAACATCTGTCCCTATGGAGTCAAAGTATACCACCCTCCTGGCATATCAATATGTTCAACAACTCGGAAGTGCTGTGAATCTTGTTCAAGAGTTTATCAAGGCTTGAGATTGGTTCAAGATGGCGGAGTAGAAGGACGTGCTCTCACTCCCTCTTGTGAGAACACCAGAATCACAGCTACCTGCTGGACAATCATCGACAGGAAGACACTGGAACTCACCAAAAAAGATAGCCCACATCCAAAGACAAAGGAGAAGCCACGATGAGATGGTAGGAGTGGCGCAATCACAGTAAAATCAAATCCCATAACTGCTGGGGGGTGACGCACAGACTGGACAGCACTTATACCACAAAAATCCACACACTGGAATGAAGGTTCTGAACCCCACGTCAGGCTTCCCAACCTGGGGGTCTGGCAATGGGAGGAGGAATTCCTAGAGAATCAGACTTTGAAGCCTAGTGGGATTTGATTGCAGGACATAAACAGGACTGGGGGAAACAGAGACTCCACTCTTGGAGGGCACACACAAAGTAGTGTGCACATCAGGACCCGGGGGAAGGAGCAGTGACCCCAGGGGAGACTGAACCAGACCTACCTGCTAGTGTTGGAGGGTCTCCTGCAGAGGTGGGGGGTGGCTGTGGCTCACCGTGGGGACAAGGAAACTGGCAGCAGAAGTTCTGGGAAGTACACCTTGGCATGAGCTCTCCCAGGGTCTGTCATTAGCCCCACCAAAGAGCTGAGGTAGACTCCAGTGTTGGGTTGCCTCAGGCCAAACAACCAACAGGGAGGGAACACAGCCCCAAGCATCAGCAGTCAAGAAGATTAAAGTTTTACTAAGCTCTGCCCACCAGAGCAACAGTCAGCTCCACCCACCACCAGTCCCTCCCATCAGGAAACTTGCAAAAGCCTCATAGATAGCCTCATCCCCCAGAGGGCACACAGCAGAAGCAAGAAGAATTAAAATACAGCAGCCTGTGGAACAAAAACCACATTCACAGAAAGATAGACAAGATGAAAAGGCACAGGGCTATGTACCAGATGAAGAAAAAGAGATAAAACCCCAGGAAAACAACTAAATGAAGTGGAGATAGGCAACCTTCCAGAAAGAGGATTCAGAATAATGATAGTGAAGATGATCCAGGAGCTCGGGAAAAGAATGGAGGCAAAGATCGAGAAGATGCAAGAAATGTTTAACAAAGACCTAGAAGAATTAAAGAACAAGCAAACAGAGATGAACAATAAATAACTGAAATGAAAACTGCACTAGAAGGAATCAATAGCAGAATAACTGAGGCAGAATTGGAAAAGTGATGGGGAAGACAGAATGGTGGGATTCACTGCTGCAGAACATAATAAAGAAAAAAGAATGAAAAGAAATGAAGACAGCCTAAGAGACCTCTGGGACAACATTAAACGCAACAACATTCTCATTACAAAGGTCCCAGCAGGAGAAGAGAGAGAAAAAGGAACAAAGAAAATATTTAAAGAGATTATAGTCAAAAACTTCCCTAACATGGGAAAGGAAATAGCCACCCAAACCAGGAAACACAGTGAGTCCCATACAGGATAAACCCAAGGAGAAACACGCAACGACACATAGTAATCAAATTGGCAAAAATTAAAGGCAAAGAAAATTTATTGAAAGCAGCAAGGGAAAAACAACAAATAACATACAAGGGAACTCCCATAAGGTTAACAGCTGATTTCTCAGAAGAAACTCTACAAGCCTGAAGGGAGTGGCATGATATACTTAAAGTGATGAAAGGGAAGCACCTACAACCAAGATTACTCTACCTGGCAAGGATCTCATTCAGATTCAATGGATAAATCAAAAGCTTTACAGACAAGCAAAAGCTAAAAGAATTCAGCACCACCAAAACAGCTCTACAACAAATGCTAAAGAAACTTATCTAAGTGGGAAACACAGGAGAAGAAAAGGAGCTACAACCACAAACCCAAAACAATTAAGAAAATGGTCATAGGAACATACATATCGACAATTACCTTAAACATGAATGGATTAAATGCTCCAACCAAAAGACACAGGCTCGCTGAATGGATACAAAAACAAGACCCATATATATGTTGTCTACAAGAGACCCACTTCAGACCTAGGGACATATACAGACTGAAAGTGAGGGGATGGAAAAAGATATTCCATGCAAATGGAAATCAAAGAAAGCTGGAGTAGCAATACTCATATCAGATAAAATAGACTTTAAAAAAAAGAATGTTACAAGAAAAAAGGAAGGACACTACATAATGATCAAGGGATCAATACAAGAAGAATATATAACAATTATAAATATATATGCACCCATAATGGAGCACCTCAATACATAAGAGAACTGCTAACAGCTATAAAGAGGAAATTGACAGTAACACAACAATAGTGGGGGATTTTAACGCCTCACTTACACCAATGGACAGATCATCCAAAATGAAAATAAATAAGGAAACAGAAGCTTTAAATGACACAATAGACCAGATAGATTTAATTGATATTTATAGGATAGTCCATCCAAAAACACCAGATTACACTTTCTTCTCCAGTGTGCACAGAACATTCTCCAGGATAGATCACACCTTGGATTACAAACCAAGCCTCAGTAAACTTAAGAAAATTGAAATCATATCAAGCATCTTTTGTGACCACAACACTATGAGATTAGAAATCAATTACAGGGAAAAAATGTAAAAAACACAAACACATGGAGACTAAACAATGTGTTACTAAATAACCAAGACATCACTGAAGAAATCAAAGAGGAAATAAAAAAAGTACCTAGAGACAAATGACAATGAAAACACGACGATCCAAAACCTGTGGGATGCAGCAAAAACATTTGTAAGAGGGAAGTTTATAGCAATACAAGCCTACCTCAAGAAACAAGAAAAATCTCAAATAAACAATCTAACCTTACACCTAAAGGAGCTAGAGAAAGAATAACAAACAAAACCCAGAGTTAGCAGAAGGAAAGAAATCATCAAGATCAGAGCAGAAATAAATGAAACAGAAACAAAGAAAACAATAGCAAAGATCAATAAAACTAAAACCTGGTTCTTTGAAAAGATAAACAAAATTGATAAACCATTAGCCAGACTCATCATGAAAAAGAGGGAGAGGACTCAAATCAATAAAATTGGAAATGAAAAAGGAGAAGTTACAACAGACACCGCAGAAATACAAAGAATCCTAAGAGACTACTACAAGCAACTCTATGCCAATAAAATGGACAACCTGGAAGAAATGGACACATTCTTAGAAAGGTATAACCTTCCAAGACTGAACCAGGAAGAAATAGAAAATATGAACAGACCAATCACAAGTCACGAAATTGAAACTGTGATTAAAAATCTTCCAACAAACAAAAGTCCAGGACCAGATGGCTTCATAGGTGAATTCCATCAAACATTTAGAGAAGAGCTAACACCCATCCTTCTCAAACTCTTCCAAAAAATTCCAGAGGAAGGAACACTCTCAAACTCATCCAATGAGTCCACCATCACCCTGATACCAAAACCAGACAAAGATACTACAAAAAAAGAAAATTACAGACCAATATCGCTGATGAATATAGATACAAAAATCCTCAACAAAATACTAGCAAACAGAATCCAAAAACACATTAAAAGGATCGTACACCACGATCAAGTGGGATTTATCCCAGTAATGCAAGCATTCTTCAATATGTGCAAATCAACCAATGTGATACACCATATTAAGAAACTGAAGAATAAGAACCATCTGATCATCTCCATAGATGCAGAAAAAACTTTTGACATATTTCGACACTGATTTATGATAAAAACTCTCCAGAAAGTGGGCATAGAGGGAACCTACCTCAACATAATAAAGACCATATTCGAGAAACCCACAGCAAACATCATTCTCAATGGTGAAAAACTGAAAGCATTTCCTGTAAGATCAGGAACAAGACAAGGATGTCCACTCTCACCACTATTATTCAATATAGTTTTGGAAGTCCTAGCCACGGCAATCAGAGAAGAAAAAAATAAAAGGAATACACATTGGAAAAGAAGAATTAAAACTGTCAATGTTTGCAGACGACATGATACTATACATGAGAATACTAAAAATGCCACCAGAAAACTACTAGAGCTAATCAATGAATTTGGTAAAATTTCAGGATAGAAAATTAATGCACAGAAATCTCTTGCATTCCTATACACTAATGATGAAAAATCTGGAAGAGAAATTAAGGAAACACTCCCATTTACCATTGCAATGAAACGAATAAAATACCTAGGAATAAACCTACCTAGGGAGACAAAAGACCTGTATGCAGAAAACTGTAAGACACTGATGAAAGAAATTAAAAACGATACCAACAGATGGAGAGATATCCCATGTGCTTGGATTGGAAGAATCAATATTGTGAAAATGACTGTATTACCCAAAACAATCTACAGATTCAATGCAATTCCTATCAAATTTCCAATGGCATTTTTTACGGAACTAGAACAAAAAATCTTAACATTTGTATGGAGATACAAAATACCCCGAATAGCCAAAACAGTCTTGAGGGAAAATAATGGAGCAGGAGGAATCAGACTCCCTGACTTCGGACTGTACTACAAAGCTACAGTAATCAAGACAATATGGTACTAGCACAAAAACAGAAACATAGATAAATGGAATAAGATAGAAAGCCCAGAGATATACCCACGCACCTATGGTCAACTAATCTATGACAAAGGAGGCAAGGATATACAATGGAAAAAAGACAGTCTCTTCAATAAGTGGTGCTGGGAAAACTGGACAGCTACATGTAAAAGAATGAAATTAAAATGCTTCCTAACACCATACACAAAAATAAACTCAAAATGGATTTGAGATCTAAATTTAAGACTGGAAACTATAAAACTCTTAGAGGTAAAGGAGGTAAAGTTATGTCAAACAGGAAGAGCACTGTTTGACATAACTGACAGCAAGATCTTTTTTGATCCATCTCCTAGACTAATGGAAATAAAACCAATAATAACCAAAGGGGACCTAATGAAACTTAAAAACTTTTGCACAGCAAAGGAAACCATAAAAAGTACGAAAAGACAACCCTCAGAATGGGAGAACATATTTGCAAATGAATCAATGGACAAAGGATTAATCTCCAAAATATATAAACAGCTCATGCAGCTCAATATTAAAGAAACGAACAACCCAATCCAAAAATGGGCAGAAGACCTAAACAGACATTTCTCCAAAGAAGACATACAGATGGCCAAGAAGCACAAGAAAAGCTGCTCAACATCACTAATTATTAGAGAAATGCAAATCAAAACTACAATGAGGTATCACCTCACAGCAGTTAGAATGGGCATCATCAGAAAATCTACAAACTACAAATGCTGGAGAGGGTGTGGAGAAAAGGGAACCCTCTTGCATTGTTGGTGGGAAAGTAAATTGAAACAGCCACTATGGAGAACAATATGGAGGTTCATTAAAATACTAAAAATAGAATTATCATATGATCCAGCAATCCCACTACTGGGCATATACCCAGAGAAAACCATAATTCTAAAAGACACATGCACCCCAATGTTCATTGCAGCACTATTTACAATAGCCAGGTCATGGAAGCAACCTAAGTGCCCATCAACAGACGAATAGATAAGGAAGATGTGGTACATATATATATGATGGAATATTACTGAGCCACAAAAAGGAATGAAATTGGGTCATTTGTAGAGACGTGTCATACAGAGTGAAGTAAGTCAGAAAGAGAAAAACAAATATCGTATATTAACTCATGTATGTGGAATGTAGAAAAATGGTACAGATGAACCGGTGTGCAGGGCAGAAGTTGATATACAGATGTAGACAACAAATGTATGGAAATCAAGGGGGGAAAGCTGTGGGGGGTAGGGGGCGTGGGATGAATTGGGAGATTGGGATTCACATGTATACAGTGATGTGTATAAAATTGATGACTAATAAGAACCTGCCGTATGAAAAAATCAATAACGTAAAATTAAAAAATTAAAAAAAAAAGAGGCACGAAGGTAAGTGTTTAAAAAATTGGTAGAGAGTGGGATCAGAAGTAAAGCTACCAGAGAATATAGATGCTGGGAAGACTGGATGGATATGAACTTCTGGTTTGAAGGTTCAGTGACTCTTTCTTTACCCAGTACCCAGAGAATAGACTAGTTACATAACTTGTGGGGCCCAGTGCAAATGAAAATGCAGAGTGCCTTGTTCAAAAATTATTAAGACTTTCAAAATGGCAATAGCAGGACATTAAACCAAGTGCGAGGTTTTTCTGAGTGGAGGATTTTGAGGGACTGCATACATCATATCTATGATGCTGGCCCTGCCCTGAGGTGATGGGTTCCCAAAAAAACGTGGGCCAATTAAAATGTACAAGAGACTGAGGGAAGTACTCAAATGTCACTGTTTTAATTTATAGGACAATAAAGCAGTCACGTGGAGTGGAACCCCAACTTTCAGGGTCCCCTCTAGACTTTATTGCTGAGGTACTTGCTAGGCATACAGTATAGTGCCTCTTGGGCAAGGCACTCAACTGCTGTAAACTCTTTAGAAAAAAGCAGAGACTGGATTATCTCTAAAATATCTGCAGCACTCTCATCCCTCAATCTGGATTGTGAGTACCTGGGAGAAGGGACTCTTTATTTTTTTTAAACTTATTACCCATAGGAACCAGGATGGTAAATTTTATGTGTCAACTTGGCTGAGTTATGGTGCTCAGATATTTGGTCAAATATTATTCTGGATGTTTTCATAAGGATGTTTTTGGATGAGAATAACATTTTAAAAGGTGGACTTTGAGTAAAGAAAATTGCCCTCCATAATGTGGGTGAGCCTTGTCCAACCATTTGAATGCCTAATAAAACAAAAGACTGACCTCCCCCAAGTGAGAAGGAATTCTGCCAGCAAATGACCTTCAGACTTGAACTGCAATGGCTCTTTCCTGGGTCACCAGCCTGCTGGCTTACCTTGCAGATTGTGGACTTGCCAGCCTCCATGATCCCATGAGCAAATTCTTTAAAATAAATCATAACTCTCTGGAGAAACCCACCGAATACAGGAAAATAACACCTAGTGGATGGTGAATAAATTTCTTTATTCCACAAATATTTGTTTAAATGATGAATCAACCAGACATTTCACTCTATATGCACCATTCATTTTTATGGATTTATATTTTTTAAGTAATTCTATATTCATCATAATAGTTGACCTTTAGAACAATTTTTACTTCTCTACTATATTTCATCTGATTTTGGAGCTGAGTCCTAGAGCTGTTTTAGATTTCTTTTTAAGTATCATTTTACAAAAAAGTATAATTTGACTCCAAAAATGGATGTTAAATTTTAAAAATGAAACACAAAAGACCCCGAATAGCCAAAGCAATCTTGAGAAAGAAAAACGGAGCTGGAGGAATCAGGCTCCCCAACTTCAAACTATACTACAAAGCTACAGTAATCAAAACAGTATGATACTGGCACAAAAACAGTAATATAGATCAACGGTACAGGATAGAAAGCCCAGAGGTAAACCCATGCACCTATGGTCAACTAATCTATGACAAAGGAGGCAAAGATATACAATGGAGAAAAGACAGCCTCTTCAGCAAGTGGTGCTGGGAAAACTGGACAGCTACATGTAAAAGAATGAAACTAGAACACTCTCTAACACCATACACAAAAATAAACTCAGAATGGATTAAAGACCTAAATGTAAGATCAGACACTATAAAACTCTTAGAGGAAAACATAGGAAAAACACTCTTTGACATAAACCATAGCAAGATCTTTTTTGACCCACCTCCTAGAGTAATGAAAATAAAAATAAAAATAAACAAATCAGCCCTAATTAAACTTAAAGCTTTTGCACAGCAAAGGAAACTGTAAACAAAATGAAAAGACGACCCTCAGAATGGGAGAAAAATATTTGCAAACAAAGCAATGGACAAAGGATTAATCTCCAAAATATACAAATAGCTCATGGAGCTCAATATCTAAAAAACAAACAACCCAATCAAAAATTGGGCAGAAGACCCAAATAGACATTTCTCCAAAGAAGACATACAGATGGCCAAGAGGCACATGAAAAGATGCTCAACATCACTAATTATTAGAGAAATGCAACTCAAACCTGTAATGAGGTATCACCTCACATCGGTCAGAATGGCCATCATCACAAAATTTACAAACAACAAATGCTGGAGAGGGTGTGGAGAAAAGAGAACCCTCTGGCACTGTTGGTGGGAATGTAAATTGATACAGTAACTAGGGAGAACAGTATGGAGGCTCCTTAAAAAACTTAAAATAGAACTACCATATGACCCAGCAATTCCACTACTGGGCATATACCCTGAGAAAACCATAATTCAAAAGGATACATGTACGCCAATGTTCATTGCAGCACTATTTACAATAGCCAGGACACAGAAACAAACTAAATGTCCATCAACAGATGAATGGATAAAGATGTGGTACATATATACAATGGAATATTACTCAGCCATAAAAAGGAATGAAATTGGGACTTATGTAGAGATGTGGATGGATCTAGAGACTGTCATACAGAGTTAAGTAAGTCAGAAAGAGAAAAATAAATATTGTATATTAATGCATATATGTGGAATGTAGAAAAATGGTACAGATGAACCTATTTGCAGGGCAGGAATAGAGATGCAGATGTATAGAAAGGACGTGTGAACATGGTGGGGAAGGAGGGGTGGGACGAATTGGGATGTTAGGATTGACATATATACACTACCATGTTTAAAATAGATAGCTAGTGGGAACTTGCTATAAAGCACAGGCAGCTCAGCTCAGTGCTATGTGAAGACCTAGATGGGTGGGATGGGAGGGGTGGGAGGGAGGTCCAAGTAGGCGGGGATATATGTATACATATAGCTGATTCACTTCATTGTACAGCAGAAACTAACACAACATTGTAAAGCAATTATACTCCAGTAAAAAAATTTTTAATAAAATAAATAATAAAAATAAATGTGTAAAAGTACCTTTGGAGCTTAAATAGTAGAATCAATAACAATAATGCTTCAGGCCTTAAAATTATTTTATGTGAAGTTGGTGTTCTTTATGAAAATTATTATAAAATGATAGCTGCTAAGAAATATGAGAATAATAAGAGAAAAATTATGAAAGGCATCCATGTTTCTCAGTGGTACTGGTGGAACTGAGTTCTCATTGCCTATTGCAGCAAATTCAGCAACAAACCTAAGTACTGGCTTTTCCTTCTCCTCCATCTCACTCTCCCTGATGTCTCACACCTGCTTCCTGAGATCACCTCCCAAATAAACTACTGGACCCCAAGTCCTTGTCTCAGCCTTTGCTTTAGATGACCCCCAACATCTGATACTTAAGCATAGGAAGGGGTTGAACCCAACACACTAGTGGTTCTATATCCTGTCTATAGACCCTCTAATCAAAAGCTAATTGTTACCGTACTTGGTGTAGCGGACCTGAATTGGTAATTCTATTAACTCTGGCCAGAGGAGTAAATTTGTAGTTTTGGCATGAGAAAATGACATTTTTGTACAAATTGTATTTTTTAAAAAATAAATTTATTTTATTTATTTATTTTTGTCTGCGTTGGGTCTTCGTCGCTGCACGCCGGCTTGCTCTAGTTGCAGTGAGTGGGGGCTACTCTTCGTTGCGGTACTCGGGCTTCTCATTGTGGCGGATTCTCTTGTTGCGGAGCACGGGCTTTAGGGCACGTGGACTTCAGTAGTTGTGGTGCACGGACTCAGTAGTTGTGGCTCGTGGGCTCTAGAGTGCAGGCTCAGTGGTTGTGGCACACGGGCTTAGTTGCTCCGCGGCATTTGGCATCTTCCCGGAACAGGTCTGCCCACCACCAGGGAAGCCCTACAAATTGTATTTATATAGGTTTGCTATCACTGTTGTTTGTTGTTTAAGATGTTGAAATGCTTAGGGAACTTGATCTACTAAATTTGTGTGTGATTTATTAGATATATAAGAATTTTTTTAAAATGTGGTTAGGAAGAATATGTTAAATATGCAAATTTGCCTTATTAATTTTGGAGTGCTGCAGAATCAGAAAACTAGCCTTATTAGTGTCCTTTCAAAGGTCTATGGGAATTGAAATAAATATGTTAAGTTGCATTTAATAAAGTAACCTAAGAACCAATTTAAAAACTAGTGACTATCATCAAATATATAAAAGTAAGGAACAAATTTAACTTAAATCAAAGGTGTTATAAAAACTTACAGTGTTTGGAGTTCCCTGGTAGTGCAGTGGTTAAGAATCTACCTGCCAATGCAGGGGACACGGGTTTGAGCCCTGGTCCGGGAAGATCCCACATGCTGCGGAGCAGCTAAGCCTGTGTGCCACGACGACTGAGCCCACGCTCCACAACTACTGAAGCCTGCATGCCTAGAGCCCGTGCTCCACAACAAGAGAAGCCACTGCTATGAGAAGCCTGCACACCCCAACGAAGAGCAGCCCCTGCTCACTGCAACTAGAGAAAGCCCACATGCAATGAAGACCCAATTCAGTCAAAAATAAATAATAAATAAATAAATTTATATAAAAAAAGAAACAGCGTTTAATGACAATGATAGGGAAGATTTTTTTAAAATACTGTTAAATATTTAAGTATCTAACTTGCTCTAGGGCTTTCTAACCCATAAGTCTGTAGAATTGAGAATGGTATAAAATTGCAAAAGGAGAAGACAGGAGTAACTTATCCTTGAAAAAAACCACAAATCTCTGACCCAGGGATGGAGTGAGTATGGGAATGTTCACACTATGTTTTTCTAAGGCACACAGTACGTAAGTTGGTCTGCACATCATTGGTAATATTTTCTTCTACAGTTGAAACTAATTATTTATTCTACTACCGTTTAATTTTGAATACTACTGCTTTGATTTTGTACTGCATTATCAGATAAAATAGATTGGTATTTATGTTAGTTTGGTTGGTCATCAAAATTCTGGTTAGAAGGATAATTAAAAGACTTATCAACCATGAGGTGTTTCAATAGGTTGATGAGACACATCAGAAGTTTTAAAAAAGAAAATGGGTGCAATTACAGAACTGACAAGCCATGAACATACAAGTTTCACAGCAGGAGTTGGTAATTCCCATTATCGTGTAGATGAGGTGAATCACAAGGGCCAAACTAAAAGACAGATGTAATTTTGAGCCAATATAATAAGTTGCAGAAAATAAATATATTTGATTGATTAAATAAATTAATGAAATCATATGGGCTCAAAAAGTCTCACTAATGTGACAAGCAAGAAGCTTCCTCTAAAAAAGTTAAAAAAACCCTATTTATTAATAATGCATTTAATATTCATTAATATACAACTGAGAGCATTCCTTTCTTCACATAACTATGCCCCTGTTCTTCATATAACCACCCACCACAGTAAAAACTTTCTAGTGATAATTTTTAAAAATTTTTTGAAGTTATCAGGCAATACTTTTTGAGGTTTGAAACATCACTCAGTTTTTCTGTATACTCAAAATCAAACTACCTAAGCTAGTTTCAAATTTGAACGTTCTTCTCTGTCATTAAGGAAACATCTGAATGGCTACTGTGTGCCAATGTGCTAAGCATAGGGAATACAAAGATGATTAAGATATTGAACTTCTTTCTTAAGCTTAGAGTCAAGTTAGAAAGATATATGGACACAATTTAGATGTATCATAAGTGCCACAGTAAATGTCCAAACTGCTATAGGAGCAAAGAATATGACTAAAGCTACTTGAATGATAGGGGAGGCATTGAAACTGCTGTTTGAGCTGGGTCTTAATAAACATAAAAGTTTGCCACATAGAGAGGAGAGGTAGAAGAGTCCAGGTGGAGAGCAGAAAGAGCAGTACCGAAGTTACAGGAGCAAAAGGTAAAAGAGGCTGTGTGTCTGGACTGCTCAACCGATGTGTGGGTGGAGAGCAGAATTCATGGGGAAAGTAGCAAGAATTGAGGCTGAAGAAAACAGCAGGTGCCAGGTTATGGAGGACCTTATATGCTATAGGAAATGGAGAGCCATTTTAATTTTTAAGCAAACTTTAAGCAAAGTTTAAGAATTTTAAGCAAAGTCAGGAAGAACAATTAGAAAATTATTACAATAATACAAGTGAAAAAATGGGCCTTGAATTTATTAAGTGAAGGAGGGGTTAGGGAAAAGAAAAATAGATAGGACCGAACGCTGATCATGATTGAATCTACATGATGAGGGAGGAAATCGTGTTTGTGCCTGATGATCTCTTTTCTTCAAGGTCAAGTCGGTATGGGGGAGGCTGAAAGGACAAATAAAGGTAGGAGGTGTAAATAAAGTGGTGAAGGAAACAAGGGATCTGTAGGCTTAAGCTTTATTGAAAGAATAATCAAGGACTTCCCTGGTGGTGCAGTGGTTAAGAATCCGCCTACCAATGCAGGGGACACGGTCTTGATCCCTGGTCCGGGAAGACCCCACATGCTGCGGAGCAACTAAGCCCGTGCTACAACTGAGCCTGCGCTCTAGAGCCCGCGAGCCACAACTACTGAAGCCTGCGCGCCTAGAGCCCGTGCTCCACAACAACAGAAGCCGCCGCAGTGAGAGGCCCGCGTGCCGCAACGAAGAGTGGCCCCTGCTCGCCACAACTAGAGAAAGCCAATGCGCAGCAACGAAGACCCAACACAGCCAAAAATAAGTAAATAAATTAAAAAACAGAAAGAATAATCATGCAATATTGAGGTTATAAAAGTTACTTTATTTCAAATGTGAAAATATAAAAATTACTTACATATAAAATTTAAGGATATTAAAGCATCCAAACTTTAAGTTTCAGCTTTAGTTCCTTATAAATGTACTTAATTGATGACAATATTCATAGCAGGCATAAATATAAGGAGAATTATATTTCTAAGAATTAAGACACAGGAGCAAATAATACATTCTGTTACTGATAAAAGCACAGAACAGTAGTGGTCAGTGTTATAGACTTCCCAACACCCTCTCCATTCCAAAAGATTATTAGGAGACAATTGGAGGAATCTCATTGATGGTGGCAGTGACTGGGGAGAATGGCCATGCGACCATGACACGAGGAGGCATGAGGAGAGTTTTGCTGAGAGAACCTCTGAGAAAGGGTCCTTCAAAAGTCTATGAAGGAGACAGAAAAAATTGCTCATCTTCTTTCTCTGGCTGCTGCCAGGTCTGAATGGGCCCATGGAATAGCTACAGCCATAGTGAAACCAGCTTGAGAATGAAGCCAATACTAAAGGTGACAGAGCAGAGAGATGGAATGAAACCGATTCCTTGATGACATACTGAGCAGTGGAGCTCACCCTACTTGAACTTCTTGTTATGTGGGATTATTAATGTGTGGTGGTTTAAGCCATTGGAATCAATGCCATTGGAATCAATCAAAGCCATTAGAATCAATTTCTGTTACTTGCAGCCAACTAAAACAAGAATTTAAGGTAGATTAAAGGTAAACATTAACAGATGCTTACAATGTATTGAATTAAATTTTCTCCTCTTGGTAAATCAATTTCACTTACAGTCAGTTTTTATTTCATTTGAAGTTTACATAATCCCTTCCTTCCAAATTGCCATTAATCGTTTTTTTTTTTTTTTTGTGCTATCACATCTAACCATCTGTCCTCTCACACAGTATTGCTGACAGAGACAAACAGAACAGAGGGAAGTGAAGCAGCAGCTAAATTTAGCTCTCTGTTAAGCTGCAAAAAGATTGTCTCTCTTTTATAGATGATTTGAAGGTTGTGGTAGTAAACTTTTTCTGACAGCAGCCCTATGGGAGGAAAGCATATGGAGGAAAGAATCTGACAATCTTCTAATAACTGTTTTTTTTTTTAAAATAAAAACAACTAAACACTTTCTTAAAACTAATAATATATCCTTCACTTACTTGCCCCCTGGCTGTATTGGGAGTATTTATATACATTTTTAATAATCTTAAATAAAAATAGTACATGCAGAATACAAACATAGTGTTTGGAACTAGGTATTACTATTAACAGTGGTCTACTTAGAACAAAATACTGTGCTAAGCTAGCGCTGAGAGTGTCCTAGTGGCCCTAAAGCAGTCACCAGTTCATCTGCTTGCCTTCCTACAGCCTGAGTTTTGCTTTCCTCTTATCAATGCACTTGAAAAATTCAGTCTCTGGGCTAGTATATGTCTTTCATTTTCAGATGCAAGCAGCAACTTTGGCATTTCTTATCACAAAAAATCCATATGAGAGAGCTGGCAGGCCCAGTGAACTTCCTGGGCGGAGAGGTTTTTCTGTCAAAGCTGGCAGGGTTTGGTCATCCACCATCTTCAGAGTTTGACCATTGAGCTGGACAGATCTGCAAAGGGGAAAGATACGTCCAAGTTAGCCAAGTTGTGTGTCTTCCACCTACTCTATAAAAGTCATGAGATCTTTTTAAGACCAAAAAATTTTTCTGTGGCAGTTTATATTATATAATTTGTATTTGAACACTATGTCAGTTAAATATTTGACCTAGATGGTCTTTAAGCTGCACTGGTAGAGTTGAGCAGTTGTGACAGAAACCATATGGCCTGCAAAGCCCCAAATATTTACTATCTGGCCCTTTACAGAAAATGGAACACATGTAACCCATACTAGGCAAGATGATGGAGTTATAAAAAGAACGAAGATGACATACTTCTGGATCTGCAGCATTTTTTTGGATGGTAAGAAACTGAAAACATTTTTATATAAAGCAAATATATAGAATGGAGTGTGAATTTCATGAATTTAACATACAAAATGACAGTCAATTTCCCATTTATAACTATGTCCATAAACCCTCTTACTCCCCTTTTCCCAGGAGGTATGCATTCATTTTCTTAAATTGTTAAGCTATTTTGGTAGAATGTATATTGCTGTGGTGAAGCAAAAATGATTTTGTTTAGCTAAACCACAGATTCCAAAAAAATTATGTTTTCTTTGCATCTCACTGTTGGAATTTAAAATCAAAACTGAGTCAAAAAATGGAAAAAAAATTAAGGACAAGTATTATTTCTTATGCATATTTATTATTATTTAAGTCAAATTAGTACATGCTTACAGCAATAAATCTCATATAAACAAGAGCTTATGAAGAAAAGCTTTAGTCTGCTTTTAGTTCTGCTGATAGTTACTTCCATAATTCCAAATGATGCTTTTATCTCTATTATCTTTTTCTTAAATGCTTTTTACATTATGAAATTTTTATATATGAAAAAAGTTTTTTATTGTTGAAAATTTAGATTACTGTCAGAGTTTATCTATGTCATGTATATAATACATGTAACAGTACCTTGTATATAGTAAGCACTGTAAAAGTATTATCTATCATCATCATTATTATTCAGATAAATATAACAAAAGCAACCTGTTAACTCATCATAACCATTTTTAAGATTTTGATGTATATTTATTCATCTCTTTTCTATGTATGTATGTACATACGTGTTTTCATTTAGACAAAAATGAGCATACAGTATATAGTCTCTTAAAAGTTGATTCTTTTTCCTGTAACACATCCTAACATTTGTTCACACCATTAAACATTCATCCACTACATCATTTTAATGGCTGCACAAGATTCAGTTGTATGAGCATATTAGTTTATTTACTTAATTGTCTAATGTTAGACATTTGATTGTTTCCAATTTAACATTATTATAAAGTTTTCTTTTCTTTTTTTTTTTTTGTGGTACGCGGGGCTCTCACTCTTGTGGCCTCTCCCGTTGCGGAGCACAGGCTCCGGACGCGCAGGCTCAGCGGCCATGGCTCACGGGCCCAGCCGCTCCGCGGCATGTGGGATCTTCCCGGACCGGGGCACGAACCCATGTCCCCTGCATCGGCAGGCGGACTCTCAACCACTGCGCCACCAGGGAAGCCCCTAAAGTTTTCATTTTTAAAGATCTCTCACACTCTATCCTAAGTATCAGTCAGCAGAAAAACTGGTTTCCATTTAACCTTGGTTAAATGCCCAGCTCTGGGCTCTGTGCCTAAAGATGTGATAAGATAACCATGGCTGTGCTGGAGGCTAATAAGCCTGCATAGCTGTTACACTCAGCCCACATGCACCCAAGCTTTATCTTAGCACCTATATCACAGCAGTTCCTGGATGGGGTGTGGGAGGAAACGCCATGACCACCATCAGGAAACCACAGACAAAAATAGGCCTTGAAAACACCTCTAGATGGTGGTAGTAAGACCTCTTCTGCATGAAATTGAAGACCATTACAAGGGTACACAAAAAAGTCTCAGAAATGCTTTAGGAGAGGCCACGGAGTTTAAAGGTAAGTCTGATCATTGTAAATTAATACTGCTCTGGGTTAAGATGATGAAGCATGGGCAAGATAATCCATCTGGCTATACTGTTTAATCACCTATAAATATAGCTAAAGGATGCTATCAATATACTGAGTGTAAGCTTAAAGTGCGCAGAATATTTCCTCATCAGGCTGGGCAATGAGGGTAGGGCTTTTTTTGAGGGTAGTATCATGTTTTATATTTTTAAGTCAGTAACATGATGACAAGAAATAGAAGACATGCTTGTCACGTTTCGGATAAATAGAGCTAGAAGGAATTAGCAAGCAACAGATTTGGCAAAATTGGCGATGCTGGGCAAAATTTATCTGAGATAACTATAAAATACTGTTTTTATGTTAACATATATTCACTTTAAATATTTATTAAAAACTTACTATGCAGGGCCTTCTATGGGAACTATACAAGTTATTCAAGTAAAAAATAATTTTTTAAAGGTGATTATTATTTAACCCTCTGAGGTCATTAGCGTGAGCAAGTGTGCAGACTGTGCACTCATTAAACATATCTGCGATGCTTTTGCAACATTTTAAAGAGGGAAAAATATAAGTAATATATACTCATCAAAGAGAACTTAGGGTAATAAAACATTATGCACAATTTCACCAATTTTCCAAGTATAAAGCATGAAACATGTGATAAGAATGCAACAGGGTCTGGTAAATATAGCAAAGAGAAGAATCATTGAAGAAATTGGGCATATTTAGCCTGGAGAGAAGACAGTCCAATTGTCCTTCAAATATTTGAGAGTTATTCTGGAGAAAAGGAGGTATTCAGCATTGTTCCAGATTAACAGTAGCAAACTCAAATGTCCTCAAGGGCCAAGGAAGTTACGTGTGCCAGTGCAGTAGGACAGGTTTAAGACACAGCAGGGTCACGTAGGGACTAAGGAGCACAGAAAGATGAACGACCTGTCTAAAGTAAACAACCCCAGTTCAACTCCATCGAATTGGGAAAACATCCCAGAGCTGCCAGAGCACCTATTTTCAAAGAAAAGCTAGAAATCCAGATACTTCAGTAGTTGTCAATTTTTACAACATTGACAACTAATTAAAAATAAAAGTTAACACAGAATGTATGCCAACCTCCCCTAGCAGAAAAAGAGAAAAAAAAAAATCCTCTAAACCCACTTGTCCACAGGCATGAGGTATAGTTTCCATCCTCCGTTCTAGAGAATAGAACTAAGAGCAGCAGATGAAAGGCTTAGAGGCTCACTTTATCCTTGCCACAGAGAGCAGTCGCCAGCAGAGGCTGCGAGATCCAACAGAGGAGGAATCAAACAGAGCTGAATGGCCTTAGATACCCATCTAAAATGATCTCTTAAAACACTTCTAATTCTGCAACTATTATTCAACGACTTCAGAAAAGCTTTTCTCTTATCAGCCTCAGACAGAAATATGCAAAAAATAGCCACTTCAAAAAGGGTCAAAACCCAAATAGAGAAAAGTATCTGTTATCCAAATATACATTATTTACAATAGGGGAAAAAAAAAGGTTTAAACAGTAGGAAAATAAGTAAACCATGGCATTTTATAAAACATGCAGCGGGGCTTCCCTGGTGGCGCAGTGGTTGAGAGTCCGCCTGCCAATGCAGGGGACATGGGTTCGTGCCCCGGTCCGGGAAGATCCCACATGCCGCGGAGCAGCTAGGCCCGTGAGCCATGGCTGCTAAGCCTGCGCGTCTGGAGCCTGTGCTCTGCAACAGGAGAGGCCACAACAGCGAGAGGCCCGCGTAACGCAAAAAAAAAAAAAAAAAAAAACATGCAGCCCATTTAGAAGACTACAAAGGCTATATATGGAAAGATACTTTGGGAAACTTGTGGGTTCCCCTTCACTTTTTCCTATTAGAGGTTGTATGATTACAGTTATAGTAAAATAAAGGATAGGGAAAAAAAGTAATGGTACCCAGTGTTAATAATGCTTGTCTATGGGGGATAGGACTTTGGAGAAAGCATGTTTATGGTACTTTTTCAGGTTCTGAGGCTGTCACTGAAAACATCACTCATAGAGCATTTGCAAAGATGCGAGGAGGTAGTAAGAATTTTGTAATCTCAATTTTTTATGCTTTAATGTGAGAATAGCCATGATGGAAAGAGTCCCTTCCAACACACAATGAATTTTTATTTTAATTAATTAATTTTTTTGGCTGCACCGCACAGCTTGTGGGATTTTTAGTTCCCTGACTAGGGATTGAACCCGTACCCCCTGATTTGGGAGCATGGAGTCTTAACCACTGGACCATGGGGGAAGTCTCCTTCCAATACATATTAGACAGAAATCTTACAATGTTTGTGTGCCTAACTCTTAAAGGCTTACGGTCATTCTTGGGTATTCTGTTGGATTACAGGCTTTTGTAAGACATAGTCAATGACAGGCTTTTATAACTAAAATGTATTAGAACCAACTTTAAATAATTCACCTAAAAGGCACATTTCTGACCACTTTTTTCTTACTCTAACCAATAAAAACACTACTCTGATACCATAAGAGACTCACACCCAGCTCGCACCATATAATATTTTACAACAACTCCTATGCCTTTATATAGCAATTACATATAGGTATTTTTGTTTTAGTGACTGTGTTACCAAGAATTATGTCTTTTTGGAGCAAATAATCTAAATGCATTGAGTGGATCTTGATATATCAAGTTGCTCTGAAATGAAAACATTTCCCTGAGATAACTGCTAGTTTGTGGTCCCATTCTTCCGCTTTGGACTCTCTGAATGAATCACACTTGTATTAGCATGTATTCATATGTAACTTCCTGAATATTAAGAATTGTTAGAACTTGAAATAGTTGACTTTTTTTTTTTTTTTCCTCCCTATCAACACATGGTATTCTGACAAACACCAATAAAATTCACTTTTGGTGAAAGTTTGAAATGAACCAAGAAAATTACTCACTTGGAAAATAAGCCATTGGGTCCTGAAGGTTTTATGAGGTATTTGTCCACTTGCTTGTCAAATAAGTGATGTGGTAACTGCAAGCGCTTGGTGACATTATGGAGGTTTAAGGCATACAGAGTTATATCTCCTTCTTTATACCTTGGGCTAAAAGCAAATGGATTAACTCAATAAAAATATTTATCTAATTTAAGCAATTGAATAGTTGATTAAAAATATAGTCATGGACAATACTAAGTATTAGTATCTATAGTGATGATGGGCCCTCTTTGTATCCTTCCATTTATGATAATATTAGGCTACTAATGTGGTCCTATTTTGAAAACATGATAAAAATATTGCTGTTCACACTGCCATTTTCTGGGCTTTAGCACTTTGAGATCTTTGCTGCTTTGCTAGGCTGCGTTGTGAGGAAGCCAGTCAGCCCATATGCATTCAAACATAGGGAAGTTAAATGGTAAAATGGAAATTTTCAGGGTTCATGTGAATTCCTAATATAAACCATATAAACCCAGGCTTTTCCTAACCTTATGAAAAGACTGAAACAAATAAGAAAATTAAATCTACTGACACTTTTCAGAATTTTTCCACCTAAACCATTCCCCCACTTATTCCTAATGGGGCTCACTACCCAGAAACAGAGTTTCCACTCACTGAAACTGGAAACAGTATGTAGCTTTTGTAGCTAGAATTAGCATTTTAATATTATTCTATTAGGAAAGACAGACTGAAACTAAAAAGAGAAAAATCTCAGACTTAGGAACATTTTTCCTACCTAAGGCCAGAGTACTGGACTACAAAAGTCTCTATGGCCTCTCAACTCCAGAAACTGGGTTGAAACTTTTGAAAACATGAGTGTTATTGTTGTTATTGGTGTCATTTTAATTATTCTTCTTTATTAATCAGATATGATGCAAAGGGATAAGTATATTCATGAAATTATTCATTCATATGAGTTCATATTCATATTTTATTCATAGCCATTCAATTGATTAATCATTCATACAAAATTGGTTTTATGTGCTTCATTTGTATCATTATTTATTTAAATTCAGGATATAGTTTCATTATGGATTGTGATAATTAAATCATTGTACAAATCTTTGCTGGACTGCAAATGCCTATGTTTAACCTTTTTTTTTTTTCATTTTTTTAGCTAGACTCTGGCACCATATCACTATGAGAATGAAAAGAAATGAAGAACAATGACACACCTTAGACCCACTGTATAGATAGAAGACAACAGTGTGTTAGAGTAGGAAGTTGTGTGCTTACTAATTAAAACTTGTTGATTGGTAAAGGGCATCTTACACACTTACTGGTTGATGTTTGTGCAATGAAGGTATACTCGAAGTTTGTTTCTGTCTGGACCTTTCACACTTGCCATTAACACATTGGTGCCCACCAGTTTCTTGAACAGAAGAGAGAGCCAATAATCCTAGTTGTAGTGATTGGGGAGGAGAGGGGCAAAAATAAATCTTTACTTACTCTTTCACAAAAACAGTGTCAAGAAAATAGTTATCCTACAAAGAGTGTGACTGTTATCCTAGAGCTATTTTAAAAGGATTCATCTTTTGGTCTGCATTACCACCACGAATCTGAGGGCAATATCTTGTTTGCTGCTTTTTATCACTGGACGACTACACTTCCACAATTCAGAGTGCTAGGAGATAAATCTCAAGGATGTAACTCATTGCTCAGAGACAGTCTAAATATTCTTTGTTGTCAATCATCCAAGAATTCAAAGCTCAAAGCAAAACTTTTAGATATAGACACACACACTCACATACACACACACACACACACACACACACACACACACACACAAAGCCAAGTTTTAAAAATAAAACTTCTGTTTAAGAGACTAAAACAATTTCCTCTGAAACCTTATAAACCCCCAACCCCTGCCCAATAAGGCAGTGCATTAGGCAGTGACCATCACTAGCTATCAAGGTCAAGAAAAGAGACAATCAGACATTATGTGTCTCTTGATGGAAGCACACACTATCACCTATGAAGAATTCTTGCAAAACAAAAAACCCCACAAAAATCAAGCCTCTGGGTCTAGCTACCAGTTTACAGGAAATACAGGGGACAGAGGAACATGCTAAATGATACCACAGAAATAAATTTAGCAAAATCCATAATGTGGGAAACACTATATAACATTACCTGGTTTCTTAATAAATTCCAAGGGACAAAAAAAAGAGAGGGAGAGAGAACTTAAAGATTAACAGACTTAAGAGATATAATAAATACAATATATGGACCTTGTTTGGGTTCTGATGTGAATAAACCAACAATTAAAAACTTTTGTGACTGGGGGGTGGGGTGGTGGTGTGATGAATTGGGAGATTGGGATTGACAGGTATACACTGATGTGTATAAAATGGATGACTAATAAGAAACAAAAAAACCAAAAAAAAACCATTTGTGACAATAAGGAAAATGTGAAACACTGATTAAATATTTAATGATACTGAGAAATTATTGTTCATATTTTAAAGTATGATAATTATATTTTGTTATATTTTTACAAAGGAGATACATACTGAAATACTTATGGATAAAGTGGTATACCTGAGATTTGCTTAGAAGTAATCCAGTAGGTGGGAGGTAAAGAGTGGGTACAATTATGGATTAAACAACATTAGGGCTTCATATACTTTTCTCTCTACTTTGAAAATTTTCATAATAAAAAGTTTTTTTTTTTTTTTTAAATCCACTCAATATATATATACCCCAACCCTTCCTTCTTGAGCTTGGGTAAGGTAGACTCAACAGGCAAACAGCTTTTGTTTCTCTGCTCAACTTCAAAATTCTTACTGGAGACAAGAAGAGAATCAATTAAATGTTTTCAAAGGAGACGTAGCATGGTTCCATGACTTGGGGTAGAAAGGAAGCAGGCTCAGAGCCAGGATTTGTACAGGATTCTTTAGAGTAACAATGAGACAGCTGTGTGACCTCTAGCAAATCACACAAGTTCATCTCAATTTGAACTTCCTCATTTGAAAAATGGATCTAAGATACCTTCCTTGCCACCTTCCAGGACTGTTTTGCGAATTCCCTGGGATTCTGCAGATGTCAAAGGTACCATTTACTCTTGCAAGTTTTTCTAGCTGACTTGTGCACCTTGAGGAGGAAGTATATTTAGCACATATACAAAGAATTCTTAAGCCAAAAGTTTATGTTTGGCTGAGAAGCTTTAGATAACATCATAAATAGCTGGTACTACTTACAAAGAGTGACAGGATAAGCTGGCTAATTTCTAGGCATTGGACTCAAAGCAAATTGTGAAGAAACTGTTTATTTCTCTTCCTTGTTCAATGTCCATTTAAGAAGGGGCCAGTAGTAGATTTTGGATATTTGTCTAATGAAATGATCACGTTTGGTTTAACTCATTTTATAAATTACTCATAATATACTTGGGGAAGATAGATTCCATTTTGTGCAAAGACATTTTGCTAAAAAATTTTTTTAGGTTATGAACAGTGTGCTCCATGAATTTGGACCACTATAGACTAAAAGCAATTTTGGGGGGAAATCTATCTACAAACCACAAAAGCCTAGCTTATATTTTGGCATGTGCTTTTTGCAGACTTTCTTAGCTTTCCTACAATTTCAAGCAATTCCCTTAGGAATTATTCTTAGAAAATAGATATTCTCAAATGCTATTTTAGACTATAAAAATCAAGGTCATACTTCTCAGGCTATACCTATGCTATCCCAACTTTTAGATATATATATCTTCCAGGTGGCTTTTTAGATAGAAAGGCTATATTTCCTGATTTAGTACCAGATGTAGTTGGAGGTAGGGTGGAAATGAGACTTTACTCATAAATATCTTGAAGATTATTAACAAAATAGCCAATCGTATGGTGATATTTTTAAACAAATACATGGTACTAGCTTATTTTAAGTTAAATAAATTATGATTTCATGACAAAAAATTTTGAAACTTTGGATACTACAGGCAATTTTAACTTTGATTTACTTGGCAAAACATTTGATTCAAATTTATCTTATAAAATTGAAGTCAAAAAATTTCAAATTACTCCTTTTTAAAAAAATCCCACAACATGCCCCAAATAACCCACATTAAAAACATTATTTCTGGGTCTCAATTTCTTGAGACACAAAAAGGTTAGAATGAGTGATCTCTAAGGTTTCTTCTAATTCATCTGTCTATGGTTTGGCTACTTATTGAGAGCATTGAATTTATTGAGAGAATTGACTATTTATAAAAGTTTAATACAGGGGGCCCTTAGTATACTCTAACCTACTCACGATAATAGGAAAATAATGGTCACTTACAGGCAAAGGTTCAAAATTTTCATCCACTAAATGGTAGTTTCCAGCTCCAAAGAACACTTGCCTCATCACCACTTCTATGCCCATTCTGGCTGACAGGCCCAATTTATCCAGCCACCTGGAACAGAGTGAGGCCAAGCTTTCTTCAGATTTGGAAAACAAAATAACTCGGTTTTAACTATACACTATTCTGATTTATTCCTCCGTGTGGGAGGAATTGACAGGAAGCCAGAAAAGTAGTATTATCAATAAGGCATTCAGATGAAGTAGAGACTATCCTTCACTTCACATGTTCTCACACTTCTGCATGATAACAAATCCTAGAAGACTATTAATATGCTATAGGAGTCCCTATCAGGGTAGGACAACATCTACAAAGCAGAGTTGACAAATGCCCACACTTATAGACTTATTCTCCGTCCTGTGGGATCCAAACCCGCCCTTCCCACTTCCACCCACCGCCTCCCCACCCGCATTTCCATGTGAGGTCTGAAGAAAGGATTGCTGGTGGCCAGCAGCACTAAAATGCGAAATAAGTAGAATCACCCCTAAACTTTTATGGACACTTCCTCCCCCGCCGTGTTCAGTCAGTGGCAAAACACACATCTCCTTTCTTTCCTCTCCTCCTCATGCCTCCACAAGCATAAGGGATGTGTGCTCTAGTCGGGGCTTAAAAGAATGAGGATAGGAGAGGAAAGAGAATAAAGCTCAATATGAGCATGTAGAACTATAGACTAAGAGTGTTAACTGAGTTATGAAATGTAAGTAAAGCAGTTGGTTTTAAAGCAATCAAGTTTGTGGTGCTTGGATAAGGGGGTGATTTAGTAAATCTTTAAATTCATTGGTAGCCCCTCGGGTGCGACCTCATACTTTCAGGCTCGAAACTTCTTGGGAATCTATGAATAGAGCTACATGTACTCAGAATCCTTCTCAGAGTCAAGGCTCTTGATGCACTCTTTTACAATGTATTTCTTTAGAGAAAGGAATGCTTGACATATTTATGGGCCATAATTAAGGAACAAAACTTCTAAAGCAGTTCATTCATACAGTGATTAATTTGGGCACATGTTAAAGATGTCCAACCAACTTTAGTAAATCATTTTCTTGCAAAATCTGGCACAAACTTTGGAGCTCAGCCACGGAAACTGTCTTTGACCAGATTTTTGTCTGACGAGTTATTTCAACTGAACAGAAGAACAGGAGAATGCTATCTGGTCCCTGAGACAAGTGCAAATTCACTCACATAAAGCCAGCAGCAAAGGTGTTGGACAGCAAGGGCGCTCCACCCCCATATGCAGAGCTGGTCTCTCCTAACCAAACCTTCTTGTGGGGTCTGGTCTCCTCAACAGCCTATGTATGGAACAGAAAAGTCTCCACAGTAATTGCAAACAAGCTGACCAAATATGGTGCTGAAGATTATTCAATATTCAAAACCTTGCATTCCCAGATCCATCCGTTCAGTATAGTTACAAAATATTTTCACGGTCATTTAGGTCTTGGGAAATTACCTTTTATTGGAATACTAGGTGTGGAAGGAATGTAAATAATCCCCTTCTTTTCTTATGGACTCTGAGAGTTCACTCTACCAAAAGGCCATTGGAAGTATTTTTAATCTCCAATCAACATACATGGGTGAGACCCGATACTAAGGGGAACTGAAGGTGAATAAGACCTAGTGCCTGCTCTCTAAAATTGGAAAAACATGTAAATTTATATACCTGTAGAATTTAGGACTAGCTAGACTACAAAATAAGGACTCTGGTTTTACATTAAAAAGAATAAGAAGACTATTACCTGGAAAATTTTTTGCACAGATGAAATAAAAGTGTCCAGTACATCAGGGTTTAGAAAATCTTCTTTGGTAGCAATTCGCCCATTCAAGTAGTAGCTAAATTATTCAGAAAATATTCAGGAAAAAGTAACAAACTTTACTTTCTGCTTTTAAGTTAATTGGCCGCCCTTGCCCTCCTTTCTACTTCTTCCCACCCCTGTGCTATTAAAAAAAAAAAAAAAGCAGAAGTTCTACTAAGGAGAGAACAAGATGGAAGGGGACCACTTATTATGTCTTGAGAAAACATAGTCACAAATGCAGGTATTTGTGGGTTACCCATTCTTTGGCAAGCATATTAGTTTTAGCTACTATTAGCTACATCTATTCCATGACTTAAACAATAGTGTGCCTTGATCTTGTAGAAACTACCACGTTACTTAAAACAAGTTTAAATTTCTGTTTTATTAATGTTAAGATCCTAGTACAATGCTGCTTGAGACCATTTCTTATTGGGAACTATAAAGTCAATTAGCAATTAAATGAAAACAATTTTTTGAAAACTCGGTAATAAGTAAAGCTAGCTTTACTTTCTCAGTATAAACAGTAGGAGACATACTTACTGATGCCATGTAACTGAATCAATCACTTCTCCCCCAGCCTTCAGGAAACTAGAAAAAAAAATCTATTATGTTATCACTTAATCTTTATATGAACAATAAATGCACTTGTCTTCCCTAGAAATAGGCTGGTTACTACTTTAGGATAAAGCAACACAAACTTCCTAATTCTGATACAAATTTTATCACAGGTGCCATTTGCCCCCAAATCTTTGGTATTCTGAGCCAGTCAATGTTTCCTCTTTTGGTAAACCTTCTAGTCAGGCAACAAATTGTTTAATAACAGGTGGTTTATTGAGGATTCTCCACCAAAGAAAATATTATATTTAAGAAAAGTGGTTCTGCTTCCTCTAGCTCTTACCTCTTCAGCATCTTAACAGTCTTTCCTCGAGGCTGGCCAACATCAGGACCATAGAGTTTTGCATTTTTGAAAGCAGATTTTCCTAGAAGTTTATGCAACTCCATAAAATCTTCTCCTAACTGCAATCCATCGATGAAAATACCAGCCTTCTTCCGGAAACTGTTAGGTTCTGAAAGACAGCAATTCACAAAATAATTGCTTACCTAGAAAATTTTTTATTTAAAAGCAAACATAAAAGCAGCATATAAAAGCAACAGAGCATTTTTCATATTACAAAAACTTAGAATCCAAAGTCAAGGAAAGTAAAATCTCCAGTTATAAAGAAGATATTCCAGGAAAATAAAAATATAAGTTATATAAACGAAGTATTGGGGGTAATAAAACAGTTGGAAATTAATAATTGGGACATTAAACTAGTGGATATTTAGGAAATAGTCTGTATTCAGTATTTAATAACCTAATTTACTTAAAAAAAAAGATTGTGTGGGAGAAGACATTTAAAAACCTATTTCTACAATGTAATTAAAAGTCTTCCTGAGGGGCTTCCCTAGTGGCTTCCCTAGTGGCGCAGTGGTTAAGAATACACCTGCCAATGCAGGGACACGGGTTCGAGCCCTGGTCCAGGAAGATCCCACATGCCGCGGAGCAACTAAGCCCGTGCGCCACAACTACTGAGCCTGCGCTCTAGAGCCCACGAGCCACAACTACTGAAGCCTGCACGCCTAGAGCCTGTACTCTGCAACAAATGAAGCCACCACAATGAGAAGCCCGCACACTGCAAAGAAGAGTAGCCCCTGCTCGCTGCAACTAGAGAAAGCCCGTGCAGAGCAACGAAGACCTAACACAGCCAAAAGTAAATAAATAAATTTATTAAAAAAAAAAGTCTTACTGAGAATTATAAGTGCAAATTATATGTGCATGTGAGTCTGGAAGTAGCAAAGCTGAAGGGAGGGGAGGGAGGCATGGAAAGTGTCCAATCTACTTCCCAAATTGCCTTACTCTTCTCCTTCACCCCGGAAACCAGACCTTCCCTTTGCAAAATGGGGCCCGGGGAAGAGGGGCACATGATGACACTCTTTTATCTTACTCTGAAGAGCAGGAGCTGGGGATGGGTAGGGTAGAAAAGTAGGGAAGGTGAGATGTACAGAGATGGGTAAGGATGGGTTCAGATGACCTATTATTCACATAGTTGCTGCAGTAAAGTTGTTCAGCATCTAACTAAGATATGGTTGCCTTGACCCTTCCTTTTATTCTGTTTTCAGTGCTTCAACTTGCCAGTTATCCTCAGTAACCCAATCCCAAAATCTGCTGCTAGACTTTATTATAATACATACCACTATAGACATGTATCACTTCTTTGCTTGCTTTCTGGTTGGTCTGCCTCCCTACCTCTAGAACAGAAGTCTCAAGAGAGCAGGGACCTCCTACTAGAGCCAGACTGCCTGGGTTCAAATCCTAACTCCTGTAAGATTCCTCTCACTGATAATTGCCCAGCATCACACAGCTATTGAGCTAAAATTTTTGTGCCTCTTTTGTCATCTATGAAATGAATGTCATAATTGTGTTCACCTCGGGGCAATTATAAAGATAAAATAAGCTAATACTTATTAAATGCTCAGAACAGTGCCTGGAATATAGTATGTGCTCATCATATTACTACATCTCACTTCCCATTTTATCTTCAGTTCCATCGGCTGATGTGTGAACAAAGCATTGTAAATATGTTTGAATGAATGTGGCTAATCACTAGCACTTTAGTTACAGTTTATAAGTTCCTTACAATAAAAGAATGACAAAGGAGACAATCAAGAGCTTGACCCAGGTAAGACTCTGTACCAGAACTTCTAGCTTGAACCCATTATGAGTGTTGGGTTGGGGTTGCTGAGATTGACAAGTTGAGAACAGAGGAAGGACTGGAAAGGTAAAAGCAAACTGCTTGAGTCCAACCTGCCAAGCATAAGAGGTCTAGGTGACCCTGAAGATCTCAAGGGAATCAGGGAGCTGTGGAAGTGCTCAAATGTAACATAAACTGGGATTAACGATAGGTTCTAAGATACATAAGGAGTTTTCTGCCACAAGTAATTCCAAACTCACACCACTGAGCACTTACACAAATATTCCAAGGCAAAAAGCATGTTTGCTATTATTAAAAAGAAGGTCATAGATAGGAACAAATAATGCCAAAGTGGGGGAATCTCCTTATTATTGAAATGTTCCCCGGGCAGGGGCAGGGGAGCACTTACCATTGCCTAGTTCCCAAGAAATGTTATAACTCTTGGAAGAGCAGTAGTCCAGGAGTAACTGAGCATTGGAACTGTTCCAGTGCAAATCTGCAGTTCGTAGTAATGCATTTAGACCAAAGATCAGGTCCAGTCCTGAGCAACTGGCAAAAGTATACAGCATATCCACTGAGCTTCCTAAAAGAAAAATGTTACCATTTCGTGGTTAGGTCAGCACCAGAGTGCCGAAGTGATGAAGGCCTCCAGATTTGTTCCTCATAATGAATTGCTATTTCTGTTGTTAAATGGAAGGAATTCCAATGAGTGCTTATAATTATGAATGTGTCAACAAAATTGGACTGGCAAATTAAAAAATATATATATATATTACTTTATTTGCTTCAGCTGTTGAATCAAGTCCTATGGAAGGTACCAGAGGCTTTGGTCTGGCACTTGGGTTTTGTTCAAGTGACCTCAGGTGAACTGGGGAAACTGCAGTGTACGGCTCAGGGCTCAACATGCACAGGCCAGATTTTCATTAGTCAACACAAACCCCACACTTCATAATCTAAATATCTCCATTCATAAACTCAGTCACAAAATAACTTGGTAACTTTGATTACATTTTTTTAAAGTTTTTGAAAAATTCATGTATATAATTCATTAATTCAAAATAAATGGAATTTTACATTAAAAAATTGGCCTAGGGCTGTGGTTTCCAAACTCTGCGCCAAGGCACTCTGGGGAGTGAATTCACTGGTACGGTTTAGCAAATAAAAATACAGGACATCTAGCTAAATTTGAACTTCAGATAAATAATGAATAATTTTTAGTGTATGTCATGTGTATTATTTGAGAAATACAGCAAAGAAATTATTGTTTATTTGAAATTAAAATTTGACCAGGCAACCTTACTCACAGGGGCACTGCAGGATCTTTTAAATTTGCAAGGGAATGCATCAACATCTGTTGGACATGATGAGAACTGTTACTATTAGGTTGTTCGGACCTAACAGCTTAATTGAAACTCTCAGGTATTTCTTTTGGGCTAGATGTGCTATGAAAAAAATTGAGTCACTAAGGAGTTATTAAAGCTTTGGAACTTTTGAACTCAGCTTTTTAACCATTAGCTAGCCTATAATCTCTTTTTGAGAGTGGCAGAAAGTATTTTTGAGTGTTTAAATCAGTTATTACCTGCATAGATCTGGTGATCTTAATGTATATTTAGAGTTATCTATTAAACAGAAATTCACTTCCCTAGTTTAAAAAAAAAATCTCTATCTATCTGGCAAACTTACACCCTTTCTCCTTCAAAGTGGCTCTGTTTCTAAGTCTTCAGCCTGAACTACTTGGATTACCAGAGCAGTGAAACCCTAGGTTTAATACTGCACATAACGGCTGAGGGGCGGTAACAACACTAGCAAGCTATTTTAGGTGTTTTTGATATTTGCTGTGTCACCCACTTCCACAAACCTGCTGCCTATCATTAAGGTGTTACAGACATTGGGGTCTGAAAAGCTCTCTGAGTCCTAGCCTGTTCCTGGGATCTTAGGGCCACAGTGGAGGACAGCATGGGACTTTGGGATTATGGAGTCCTCCCCAAACCTCCACCCTCATTTTTCTATGAGGAAACTGACACCCAAAGAAATAAAGTGCTTTGCCCAATATCACATAGCTATTTGGTGACAGTGCCACAGTAATAGAGCCTGTAATAAAGGCCCTGTGACTGTCCTAGTCACAGTTATCTTTTAGACATATACTGCTAATCATGTTGTAGAAAGTGTCCTAAATCAGGAATCATAGATCTGAGCTCCCAGCCCCACTATCCCACTTATAGACTGAATGATCAGGAGTGATCCCTTTACCTGCATGAGCCCTGGCTACAGATCTACAATCCTGGAACTAGTACCATCATCCATCTACCTCACAAAACCAAGTTGAAATAGCACATGTGAAAACCCTTTGTAAGCCATAAAAAACTCTTACAGATATAAAGCACTATTATTGCCTAGACCTTCTACAAGGATTATGGCATTTTCAAGAAACATAGAATGTTTTCATTTTTGAGTATTTATTCAGCTCATTCCTTATTCTTCCTCTATTTCCACATTTTTCCAAAAACACTTTGAATTTAAGTAGCTTGAAATTCTATTATATGCCCTCTGTAACAGTAACATCTCCTAGAATAAGGGCTGTATATTACTGAGTTAAAATCCACTCTTAAAAATAAAACCCACCCAGCCTATTCCCTCCTCAAAATAAGAAAACTCACAGATAATTATCCAATTCCCAGTCATTATCCAATCTCTTATCTCTTACCGTATGAAAGGGTGGAAAGACCCCTGGAATGAAGACAATCTAAATGACACATTATACATTGGCACTGACTATTATACCATTTTTGTTTACATAAATGTGTCCAGCATCCAGTGTGGGAGTGGGATGATGAGGAAGAAAGGTGGAAAAGAAGGAGAAAAAAGGATTAGCTTATTAAATATTATTATTTTAATAAGGGAGTCCTCCTTTCTGTAGTCACACTCAACATTATACCTGTAACATTGCTTCCTTTTCCTGCCCAGACAGGTTTGCAGTGTGAATCTATATTCTCATGACAAATGTTTTTGTCATTTTCTACTTAAGTGAAACATACCATCCAATGGGTCCTGTACTTAGAAAATTCACCTATATCTTCTAGGACACCTGTTTTAAAGGTGCAGGCCATTAAGCAATTAACACAATAGACTTTTGCTATCTCTTCCATCATATGATGTCGCATCATACGATGTTACTCAGGCATTACCAACCTTAGCCACGGATGCAGAGCCATGTGTAGAGACACCTATTGGCTTCTTAGATAACCCTATAATGAGCTGGTGCCCAGACCAAACGCAGTAGATTTATTTTTTTTAAGACTTTTTTAATGTGGACCACTTTTAAAGTCTTTATTGAATTTGTTACAATATTGCTTCTGTTTTACGTTTTGGTTTTTTGGCCATGAGGCATGTGGGATCTTAGCTCTCCAACCAGGGATCAAACCCATACCCGCTGCACTGGAAGGCGAAGTCTTAACCACTGGACCACCAGGGAAGTCCCATAGATTTCTATCTATATGTTTCTAATACATGCAGATTAAAATAGAAAATTTCAAATCAGAAGTCAAATATTTCGAAATACAAATTATCTATCTGTATTTGTTATACATTTTAGCATTGCCAGTAGGGCGGCTGGAATTATACTGACCCAGCTACATAGTTAGTAAAAGAAGGGCTTTCCCCTGGTGCAGAAGCTATGAAGGCCCTGATCCCAAAGGCAGGAAAAAGGTGTTGAAAACCTACCATCTTGGTTCCAAAAAGATCATGTGAGGTAGCAAACATTTTTAAAGAAAAATTTAGGACTTCCCTGGTAGTGCAGTGGTTAAGAATCCACCTGCCAATGCAGGAGACACGGGTTCAAGCCCTGGTCTGGGAAGATACCACATGCCACAGAGCAACTAAGCCCATGAGCCACAACTACTGAAGCCCACGTGCCTAGAGCCCGTGCTCCACAACAAAAGAAGCCACCACAAAGAGAAGCCTGCCACTGCAACGAAGAGTAGCCCAGCTCGCCGCAACTGGGGAAAGCCCACGCACAGCAACAAAGATCCAACACAGCCAAAAATAAATAATTAATTTAAAAAATTAAGGTAAATTGGCATATGTTTAAGATGACCAAGAAAAAAAGTATAAAGCTATAGATTACCTAATACCATAGGGTCTTCTCCTAGCAGGCTTATTTCAGATGATTAATTACAAATAAGGCCTTCCTGCTGTGGGTCTCTTGGACTTCTGTTATCCCTTTAATGGGATCTGAGAAGGCTCTGTCCTGCCAAATTCTGTTCAACCATAGATCATGTTATTAAACCATTAGCATAGCTCCCCTCTGCCCTCTGCTTTAAAATGCAAAAATTAATTTAGAGGACCACATTTTCTATTAGCATATAACATATTTTCTGATTTCTTATGTGTTACTTTTTCCCTTACCTTATAAATAAAAAATATAAAAATAAAAAATCCAATGTACACACTGGAATCTAGGTAGTGTATAGTAAAATCTTACAAAGAAATAATTTACTGTCAATAATGTACTCTTAGAAATGTTGACTAACCCAAACTAACTTCAAGATCATTTATTTTTCAAAAGCCAAAAGAAGACAGTTGTAGCGTATCTAAGCAGGTTACTTTCTTAACTGAGATCTGGGGCAACATCATTCCTTAGTTGGGTATAAAACATCAACTTTTGGATAAAAATATATTTCATAGTTAGATAAGGATTGCTTGTTTCAGTTGTTTGTGGTAAAGCCCTGCATGACATCATCCCATTTAAACACTGGAAAAGTGTTTCCACGAATGGAAATAAATTCCTGGTTAATTGAGCTAGTCCTGTGTTTTCAAACCCACAGAGGAAAGAAAATGAGAAAGCTGCCCTGCCAGTGATACACAACACATCACTGGCAGGGCAGTGGCTGCTTCTTGGAGGGGAAACAGAATGCACAATGAGGTGTGAATGGTTTCACGTTTTACTCTTCACACTTTCATATTTTACTTTTACACAAGGAGTATATCCATGTCTTCCTTGACTTCCTAGTTCTTCAGAGCAGTAAAGGTCATTATTAGCTTGTGAATGAATGATTCTATATTTCACTCTGTGGCTAGTAGGCAAAGTCAGGAGAAGAAAAGTAAAAAACAGAAGTTTGGGGTTGAAGATTGCCCATTAACTCTTGCTAACATTTGAGGATTATGCAGCTTTACGTAACTGCTATAGGGCTTATTAGATTCAAGCCCAAGTTCAAGCCATCCAAATATTTTGGGGGCTGGGACACTTGCAGGATACCTTTCCTTTCTTACTTGAGTAGGTACTGTTCCTGAACTTTTTCTGATACTGTTCTCTGAGTAGCAATTGCTCCTGGAAGGGCCATTCCAACTTCAACCTCCTCTCCACATCAGAAGGGACGGATCCAGATTCGCAAATATCTGCAAATGGAGTAAAAAATTTAGAGAATCTATTTTCACAGTGACACGGTTGAAATCCCATACACTTATTTAGTTAGCTATTTATGTGACTAAAGCAGGATAATTGAGTTTCTGGTTGTTAAGTGTAACATCAGAGAAGGATATATTCTGCTATACATGTCAAATTTGCTGGCTAATCAATTACCACAAAAAAAAACAGCCAAAGGGCAGGTTTCTGAAGAAACACTGGACATATACTGGACATAGATACATTGGACATAACTTCAAGTTATTTAACAATTCAGAAGGCTCCTCAGAAACCTGAAATTACTAGAGAACCCACCGGAAAAAAACATAGTTCAGTTCTCTTAAGGTTCACTTTCAACATACATAGAAATTTGTTTTACATGGACTATATCTGCTTTATGGTGATTTCCTCTTGCCAAATGGTAGGACAGGAAATGTTGACTTTTATTCCTTCAAATTTGGTATCATCAAAGCTCCTGAGACCACAACATGTGTACTTGGAAAATCCACCACTATCCTATCAGGCAGACTGTGCTTCCTTATCACAAGACAGCAGGGCTGCTGGGGGCGGCTGTCAGGACTGGCTGACCCCCCACTGACTTCCTTTCTGGGAAGCTGCACATTCTGGCTCTCTGACAGCGGGTGCCTCATCTACCCCTGTGCTCACAAAGGATGTTTCTGAAGCACTTGGATAACCCCAGTGATCCCCCCTCCCTACAGGATGAAGAAAATTGATGAGCAAAGGACAGTTTCCTATCTAAATTTATGGGACCTTTTGAATGCATATGACTGGTGAGAAAGGGCCAGGTCTAAACATATTCCAACGTGTTACACTAAGAAAACTCTCCTGCGTTTTTCTTTTTTTCTAATCACTATTCTATCAATTGGCACTGTTATTAATGGTTCTAAACACTTCCTAACTGCAGAAAATAAACAGAAGGAAATATGTAATATATAAAATAATAAAATATTGTTCATTTTTATATATCATAATTCACTATTGTAATTCAATGATGTACATGGTTCTTTAATAACTGTTAAGATAATGATTTAGCTTCCATTTGATGTCTGTATAGCACTTATGAAAGACACAGGGCAAATCCTCGTGGCGCCCCAGGGTGTTTCTCAGATGAAGCCCACAGACTCCCAATATCAGAATCACCTGAGGAGCCTGCTAAACTTGTAACCTAAGTTTGGAGCCCAAGAATCCAAATATTCAAACTCACCCCAGGTGATTATGTCTAGTCAATAAAGTTTGAGAACCACTGCCCAACAAATCAAGTCTTGAAATCCATTCTTAGAAGCAGAGCATATCTCCATGTCCCCTTATTACACCTTTCATCCACATTTTTTGGAATAAATGGGTCTTGATCAGTGCTGTGTCTTGAGCAGGAAATACTCTTTTTGTTTTGGTGCATTTCTACCCACAGGCCCCTCTAGGCAGCTCTGTCCTTTTAGCTACAATCATTGTTCTGTTTACACCACAATTAACTCTCCCCTGCCCCAATGTTGTGTCCAGCACACCATCCCCCCTGCCCCAATGTCTCACATTCATGAAAACATCAGGAGGAGGAAACCTGCCCACCGCTTCCTCTTTTTGTATAGGTGCCTCCACGGGTCCGCTGGGAGCCCTTCATCTCTTATTAATTGTTAGATGTGAGCAATAGCTCTCCTCTGAGAATGCCCACGAGTGACTCAAGTTATCAAGTTAACTCAGATATATGGTTAATCTTTAAAGTTTCACCCTGGTTGACTTGAGATTGCCAGTAACTTCTCTCTTCAAAGGTTGGTTCCTTCTTGGGATCAAAAATGAGAAAGTCCGTCTTCGTGCCACCAAATCTCAGGTATGCGGGAGACAAACCTCTGGCCAAGGTACGAAGCTTTGAAGAACTGTTATAAAGACAAGCAAGAAATTAAAATTATTTTTTCCAAGACAATGCAGTCAAACAGATTTACTCCCTTCTCTCTTGGTGGACCCATTTCCTAATAGCTGTACAGGCCCTGGAGGGAGAAATATCGCTCTAACAGGGACATCGTCTCAATTGGAATCTTCCTAATTGCAAGACTGCTCTTCTAGGCACCTGAGAAAACTTGGAGCTCTGACTCGGGCAAGAGCTTATATTTCAACTTGACAAGCAGGATAATGTTCAGTACTTTCAAAAAATTCATAACCTTTTGTGATTCATGGAGGAAAAGAGGTGAGAGAGTGGAATGATGACTCTGTTTCTTTGAAAAATAGATTGTCTTCAAAAATTTATGTTCCCAGAGAAGTTCATAAATGATTGGGAGTCCTCTTCATCTCCTTAACCAAGCCCCACCTCCACCCCAAGGAAAACCTTCCTTTTAAATTTAAGTCAAATGACTTAGAACGATGTAAGATTCTAATTCCTACCCACCTAGGACACTTCCAATTCAAGCAATTCTAAATGCGTATGTCATCAAGCCCAAAATGCTCCTGATAGGTGCCTATTATGCACTCAGAATGGTACAGAATGCTATAGAATGGAATTAGAATGATTTATAATTCCTTCTCTCAGAGAGATGAAGATGTCATGAATATTTAAGTGAACAAAACTAAAAAAACAGAAGACCCAGGTAACGGGGACACTTGCCATGTATTTCTGAAGCCTCACATATGTGATCCTGGCTTCAGTGCTCTCTGGAAAGCTCTTAAAACACATGGAACCAATGCTGTGCATTCTCAAAATGGCCCAGTTAATTAGTTTACATTTGGGTTTATTTCAAATTGGAAAATCATGCCAGGAGGACTATCTAATTGACAGTATTTCTTGACATCTTAGGAACTGAAGACAGGACCTAAAATTTAAAATTTCAATGCATGCTCCTGCTTTAACTATACATAGTGCTATGTAAAATTTCTGTAAGATTTCTTTATTTTTGCTTAGGAAAGAGAAATTAAAAGGTGGAAATTGACCAAAGGATAAGTATCTTGCGTTAAAAACTTCAGTGATTCCTCCTCACCATTTTTTTTGTTTGTAACATGAAAGCATTTACAGTACTACCTAGGCACTTTTGCCTTCATGAACCTCTTCCACCATAAAAAAATTTTTTTAATTATATTTTGTGATGATATTCATGGAAAGACAAATATGTTAACATTATATATTAAAACATTTTCGAGGGCCCCTGAACCTATTGTGGGTCCTGGCATGAGGAGACGTAGCACAAAGTGAGACTTCAGGGATGTTATCAACATGGAATTGACTGAACTACCTGACAGCACCAAAGAACTCTGGGAAGGATGGCATCTGCCAGGAAATCCTCAGAACCTCTTGAAGATAAATGGGAATGTTCGCTTGAACTGAGTAAGGATTCAGAAGAAAGCCATTTCCACTATGCTATGAACCCAAATAAAACTAAACTGTAGGGACTTCCCTGGTGATTCAGTGGTTAAGATTCCAATGCAGGGGGCACGGGTTCAATCCCTGGTTGGGGCACTAAGATCCCATATGCTTCAAGCATGGCCAAAAGAATAAATAAATAAACTGTAGGAAGGGGGAATAGCACATTATTGTTTAATGGGTACAGAGTTTCAGTTTGGGAACATGAAAAAGTTCTAAGATGGCTGGTGGTGATGGCTGCACAACAATGTGAATACACTTAATGCCAGGGAACTCTGCACTTTAAATAACCACAACTTTTACTATTAAAGGAACAACCTGTAGACATAGTATGATTTCAACAATGAAAATAATATATATATAGAAGGAGATAACAGGAGTCATAATTATGTGGTGAAATGGATGGTAGACTCTTTCTTATTGATTTTATGTATTTTTCACATTTTCTATAAACACATAATTTTTTTTTTTTGTGGTACGCGGGCCTCTCACTGTTGTGGCCTCTCCTGTTGCGGAGCACAGGCTCCAGACGTGCAGGCTCAGCGGCCATGGCTCAAGGGCCCAGCCGCTCCGGGGCATGTGGGATCTTCCCGGACCTGGGCACGAACTCGCATCCCCTGCATCAGCAGGCAGACTCTCAACCATTGCGCCACCAGGGAAGCCCAATAAGCACATAATATTTTAATTCGTACAAGGTGACTCTGTGTGTGTGTGTGTTTCTGTCATTTTAAGAATAGGTGAAAAAAACAAGAGTTACTTAAAGGAGACATAGTCATCCATTAATTTATTCAATAAGTATTCATTGTAGGCGCACTCTGTGTCAGGCATTATGTTAGTTGCTGGGGCTACAATGGCAAAAAAGCCACAGGCAGCTGCTGTTCTCATATAATTTATAGTCCAGTGATTATATATATATATATATATATATATATATATATATAAACAAGTAAATAGGCAATTCTAAAACAATGCTATCAGAACATACAAAGGGGATCTTAACCCAGACTTTGTCCTAGAGGTAGGAGGTGGTTAGAGGTTTTCCAGGGGCAAGCGTCTTCACTGTTAGATGTTCAAAAGGAAAAAATTTTATCCAGATCGAAGATAGTGAGGTGGGATTGAAGAAAGTGTTCCAGGTGTAGAGAAAAGTCTGTGCAAACAACAGAGGTAGAAGAAGGGAATATGGCACCACCGAAGAGCTGACAGGTGTGGCGAGAGCCTAGAGATTGGGGACAGTAAGGTGCTGGGAGAAGATAGACTGGAGAGGCAAGCAGGACCATATCATGGAGGGCTTGTAAGCCACCATGTCCAGGAGCTCCAATTTTATATCAAGGCAGTGGGGAGCCATGGAAGGATTTAAAGCAGTGGAGTGCCCGCACCAGACTTTTATTTTAGAAAAGAATCTCAGGCTTCAGTGTAAATAACTGAATAGAAGGACCAAGACTGTGGTCACATTAATGTAGACAGAAAGTGATGGGCTGAGGTAAGGTAAAAACAGTGGGGATGAAGAGAGGGATAAATTCAAGATACATGTGGAGACACAAATACTAGATTTGGTGTTTAACTGGATGTTGGAGAAGAGTCCAAGATCACCCCTGGGAAGCATCTGGAAGATGGTAATATCATTTGCTGAGATGAAGAATAGGTGATAGACTGGAGATAGGGAGGAAGATGGGGGCAGGGCACAGTGCTGTAGAATTTGAGATGCCAGTAAAAGCCAAAAAACATTGCCATTAGGCCCTTGGCCACGTGTGCCTGGAGCTCAGAAGACACATAAAGGCGAGGTGTAGAATGGAGAGTCCTCAGTCTAGAAGTCAGTGACTAGTGAATCCCTAGCCCACAGGTGCAGAGATGTGGCCCTAAAACTGATACAAGGAACTTTCCCAGAGTCACTCTGGGATGGCCCTGTTCCACTGCTTTTGTCCAGGCACCGATTCTGGTCCTCGATTTTGATTTTGATTGTGTTTGATGATAGAGGAAGCTCATTTAGATTTGTGTAACTGGTATCTGTAAGTAATTGAGACAGGAGAGACTGGCACTGTCTGGGAAAGGAAGGGTAAGTGAGCAGCAGGAAGGAGCTGTGGTATCACAAGATGTGTGTCTGTGCACGACCTTGCTCAGATGCCTGAGGATCAGAGCCTGATTCCCAGAAGGCATGACTGTACCACCTCGGGTCACTCTCGACCACATTACCCTGCCTTTATGTTCTTCACAGCGTTCACCACTCTCTGAAATTAGCTTCCTTTTTTGTTGATTTGGTTTACTATCTATCCCCACCCCTGAGCTAAGCTCTGTGAAAGCAGGGACTCTGTATGGCTCATCAGAATCTCCTCAGCACCTAGATAAGTACCTGGCCCACAGCTGGTGCTTAATAAATATTCGTCAAGTGAATGAACAGTTAAGTCCAGCCTGATGAAAGGGCAAGTGGGTCCAGACAAAGACTGTTTTCTGAACAAAATTAAAACCCAGTGCTACGGCTCCTGCCAAGTAAAGGAAATCACATGTTTCAAAGTATTGGTATGAAGGACTTTTTTGTCTCCTTTGTAATGGAATATTTTCTTGTTTTGAGATACAATTTTGATGCCCTCTGACAAAAAACAGATTTAAAACAGCTGCAAACTTTTCATAAAAACAAAATTGATCAAAGGTACAGTATTCCTATCATATACAGTGAAAAGAAAGGGGGGAAAATCCACTGGCATCAGCACTGCCACCACAACGACGTGGAAATAACAAAAGAACACGTAAAAGCAGCTGCAGATATTCCATTTCTGGAACAGTTTGTTAGGGGAAAGAAACGTCTGCAGGTATTTTTATTTTACCTTAAGTGTAAAAATAAGTTGCTTATCTCTGACACAAAAGCAGAGATGAGTTGGAGCCACCCTGCACTGACTCGTACCAGCTTGTGAGAGCCAACTGTTTCGTTCTGAGAACCAGCTGTTAAACTGTTGGCAGTTTGAAGTCAGCCATGGTGGGGATATTTATACTACAGAAATCAGAAAAAAACATAAATCAGTCTCCTCTCCTCCCAGAGAGCCAGTCGTGAAACATTTTCTGGCACACCACTGCATGAACAGTAATTCAAGCCACGGAAGTGGGTGAAACCACTCAGATTATGTGAAGTAAAAAAGAAGGCCTAGGTCAGAAGTCTGAGGAACATCAACACTGAAGATAAACTAGAAGAAGAGGTGGAGAAGAACTGTTAGAGAGATTGGGGAAATCCCCAGAAATGGAAGTGACACAGGGATGAGTGTTTCCATTGTCAACCTTGTCAAATGCTTCTGGGAAACTGTATTGGTTTGCTAGGGCTGTAGTAACAAAGTACCACAAACTGAGTGGCTTAAACAGTGGAAGTTTATTGTCTTATAGTTCTGGAGGCTAGAAGTCTGAAATCAAGGTGTTGGCAAGGCCATACTCCCTCTGCAGGTGCTGGGGGAAGATCTGCTCCAGGCCTTTTTCCCAACTTCGGGTAGTTCCTTGTAGCAGTGTAACTCCAATCTGCACAGGGTGTTCTCTGTGTATGTCTGTCTCCAAATTTCCCCTTTTTATAAGCTCATCAGTCATATAGGATTGGGGCCCACTCCATTCCATTCTGACCAATTCTTAACTAGTTATGTCTGTAATGACACTATTTCCAAATAAGGTCACAGACTGAGGTACCAGGGGTTAGGACTTCAGCATATGAATTTGGAGGGGACACCCAGACATTCAACCCATAATAGAGACAAATAAGATAAGGATTGAAAGGTAGTCATTGGATTTCACAATAAAAGGTCACTGATGATGTGGGAGAGATTGATTTTATGACACGATGATGGGGACATCATGAGGATGGACTAAGGAAGGCATGGTTAGTAAGAAAGGCTGCAAAGGAGAGGAGAAAGAGGGTGGTGAATGCAGAGACACACGTGCTGGGAGGTATTTGAGATGGGAAAGACTTGAGGATGTTTCTATGCTGAGAAGAAGGATCCAACAAAAAGGGAGAGGTTAAAGATACTGGAGAGAGAAGAATCTCTCTAGATGATTGCTAGAGCAAAGTCCTTGGGGAGGGGACAGGATCCACAGCAGACCTAGAAGAACTGGGCTGAGAAGAGAGAAAGGAAAAAAGCTAGAGGTAGCCATGCTGTCTGCAGGATCGACTGCAGGAAGAAAAGGAAGTTCCTATCTAGCGACTTCATTTTCTTTGGGAAAGAGAAATGTGGTCATAGACTAAGAGTGATGAAGTGGAAGTGGGATCAGAGTTTTGAAGGAAGTGGAGAACGAGAGAGGCCAGAAAAGGAGTGTTAAGGAGTAGCATTAAAGGCCAAGTAAGTCTGGAGGCCAGGAATTTACAGCACGACATCAATCCATGTCACTGGGAGATTCCCCTCTGCCCCCAAGAGCGTAACAGCCCTGCTATGCAGGGTGGCCACTAAGACTGGAAGCAGAGGCAAATACCTATAAGTGGCTTATTAATATGTATGACAGTACATGATTAGATAATATTTTCCATTTCCAGACTTTATGGCCACCTTATAGATTCCAAAGAGGGAAAATATAGTTAGACTAAGCTAGGTTTGGGTTTTAGCAAGAAGAAAAATGGGGCAGGAGTTTGGGGAATATTATCATAAAAATGATTCATGTGATAAATCAAGAAGCCCAAATCAGATATGGAAGAAGTAAAAGGAAGAGGCTGTTCAGTGGAGGTACTTAAAAAATAGTTGTGGTGGGATCCACAAAGTAAAAAAAAGCTAAGAGGGTAAGGAGTACAGTCCAAGAATTGGAGATTTTAAGATTTCAGATGTTGAAAGGTTCTTAGTGATAGAAAGAGTCAAGGCATGGCCATGGCATCAGGTGGTTGAAATGGAGTGAAATGGTGTGTTCTAGGAAGCTGCCCGCCGCCCCCAGAAAAGTGCCCTGTTTTTTGCATTTGCCAATTTCCATGGTGTAAATATTCCCATCAAGGCTGATTTCAAGATAATGGTGTTGATGTCACTGAATATGGAGTTGCGAAGAAATGCACACATTTCACCAGCTGGTGGAAACTGGCTCCAGTAAAACACTGAGTGAAGATTATTAGAAAACGTGGGTGTGAGGAAACTGAGAGACAGTATTCAAGTGGACTTGAATTCATCTAGGATGATGGTGGGACGTGGGAGTGCAGAGGAGACTGTGAGATAGATGTGGATCTTCAGTCAATAATGAGGAGTGAATAAGAGGGGAGCAGAGTTCGGTCGCAAGGAGCGTAGGAGGAGAGCCAGACGTGGAGATAGCAAACCTCACCCTGGATCAGGACAGTCATCTCTAGCAGGCATCAAGTTATCCAAACTGAGTGTTTTACACACTTTGCATAGATTATTTCACTTAATGCCCAAACAACCCAAAGAGGTAGGTGTCATTATTACCCTCATTTTACAGACAAGGAACCTGAACAAAAGCAGGCTAGGTAATTTGCCCAAGGTAACAAGCCAATGGGGATTTGAACCACAGCAATCTGGAGTTCAAACCAGTGGGCAATTATCTAGAAGCTACACTGGGGAATGGGGGAGGGCTGCAGTGTGGGAGAATGCACAGCTTCTACTCCAAAGGGCTACTTCAGAGAAGTAGTTGCGTCTACTTCTCCACTTGGGTCTTCAAAAGAAGAGCCAAGTTTTAGCTAGGGCAAAGAGGAGGCCAGAATATTCTCCAGGGAAAATGGAGCAGGGTTACCATTGCAAAGGGCTCTAGGCTGCACAATGAAAGACTTTGTGGAGGAAGGAAACAGTGAGCGCTGCTCAACCAGGGGGAAGCGCAGAGTCTCAGGGGTCAGAAACTATGAGCCTATGGCTTGTTGATTGTTCTCAGTTTTCTGTTTCTCTGGCTGTGGTTCTTTCTCTCAGCAACAGGCACAAAGAGGGCCTGAGGTTATTTCCAACATTGCTTATCAAAACATGCATTTGACATTGATAATAAGTGCTTTTCTAATATGGAAAGCAACTTTGTCCATGAAGATGCAGGAATCTGATTATTGAAAGTTATTAATAATAAATATTTATCAAATTGGCAAGAAGGGATGAACTTTGCTGAAATAAAATAGGCAAATCCTTATGAAATGCAAGCACAGCTGCATTATCACTGCAATCGCTGTGTAGCATCACCGTTTTTGCTCTGTGATTTCTACCACTGACTCGGCGCTCTAATTTTTACCTTGAATTAGTGAACAGTGCTTGTATTGAAATGTGGCTGCACTGCCAAGGCAGTAACCACATGCAGCTTGAAATGTGCCTAGTCTGAACTGAGATGTGCTGGGAATATAAAACATACACCAGACTTTGAAGACTTGGTTTGAAAAAGAATGTAAAATATCTGATTAATATTTTGTGTTGATTACATGTTGAATGATAGTAATTTGGATATTTTGTGTTTAGTAAAATATATTATTAAAATTAATTTTACCTGTTTCTGTTTTCCCTTTTTTAATATGGCTACTAGAAAACTTTAAATTACATTATGTGGCCTACTCATGAGGCCCACATTCTATTTCTGTTTAGCCCTGCTGGTCTCTGTCCTCCCATCTTTGAGGGCCAGGGCCCCTTGGGAGCTCTGCATGTAGTTGGGTTTAGGAAGTTTTTGACTGGGTTGATGAGTTACCTCCAGGAAGAGGGCAAACTGAAAAGATGCTCCTTTCTGATTCTAGATTGTTCTACCATTGGCATTTAAGTTCTGTGTACTCCATGTTCTTTAACTGCAAATGTGGGGGAAAAAAAAAACAAACCCAAAACACATCTGTTTGCCACCATGGGAAACCAGAACCGTGCCATCTGACTGAATTTGCTTAGGCCTCTTTTGAAGTACCGTAGCGATATGGGCCATGATTCTCCTGTTCTCAAGACAGTGCTTCTTTTCATTACATCAGTGTCTCAATTTATTTCCAGACAATCTTTTTCTACCATTCCTCCTCTGCTGCCTTTAAAAAATATGAACTACTTTATTTTCTTTTTGTGTACTCGTGTGTCTACAATTAGCATCTGGCTTCAAATTCTGTTCCTTCATGTCATAGTTGGCTGACCATGGGCAAGTTGTTGAATCTCCCTAGGCCTCAATCTCTTCATTTTAAAAATGGGGATGATAACAGTACTGACCTCACAGTTTTGTAGCAAGGACTAAATGAATTAGTGCCTAGGAGATGCTTAGAACAGGGCCTGGCCTATGACGGCGGTTCAATTAGTGCCAGCTATTTTTATAATCCTTCCCTTCTTAGTACTTCAGCTTTCATCTGCTCAGCTCTTGCCATCTTCACCCAAGCAGCTTCACTCTTGAGGAACTGAAATACAACAATGCCCATCTGACTCTCCGCTCCTGTGATAGATGATAAGCCCTGTGTTGTCTTTTGAGATGGAAGCTAAATATTCTGTCTTCTGAGATGGCCAGGTCACTTTGGGCACTGTGACAGCCATCCTGGGGAGATGGACCCTCAAACCCTAATTCAGAAGCTCCGTCTCAGGTGAGAAGGGGAGGGAGCTCATTCCTCTTTGAGCTGCAGTCCTTAAGGTCTCAGATGAGAACTGTGTGGATGCCTCTGGGGAGTAGGCATGGAAAACAGCTTCTGCTCAGGGAAGGGACCTGGAGGGGTCAGGGGCCAGCCCTGGAGAGAAGCCCATATGAACAGGAATACATTGTGTTTTGTAAACAAACAGTCTTATTGATTGCATGCCATGCTTTTTTGGTTTCATTATCCTCCAGCCTTTAACAAAAAGGTGGAGACCGGGGGGAAGAAAGAGTGCTATGGGAAATTAAGAGATGTGTTTCAGAAGAATGGAAGTTCTGTGTGTGTTTGGGGATGGGGAGCATTGCTATCAAGTTGGTTAGCTTGCCTGCAGGGTGATCAGGCCTGGACCCCAAAAGTCATACTGTAGGTTTTTTATTTTGGACTTGTGTCTCCAGGAAGGGATACCCAAACTCTCCTCCTTGGGGAGGGGTAGGGTATATGCTGGCTGCAGCAGCAGAAAAGGGCTTAAGTTCTCACATTTCAAGAAGTACGTGAAGTACTTCTCACATTCAATAAATGGTCATTTACTTAATCTTTCTGTTTGCAGTAAGGCACCTCACACCCTCTCTTCCCCTATCACCACCACCCCCCACCCCCATCCCAAGCTAGGCCTGGGGTCCTCAGATATGGAGCCCTCTAGTTCAGTGTTTCACCAGAATAATCCTTCTGTCTCTCAGCCAGCTTCTGCCTGATATCAGCTCACTTTCCATAAGGGAAAGGGGAAAAAGTGGGAACTCCTTTCCACCAGGAAATTCTTCCTTTCTTGCCACATGGGGAAAGATAGAGGTTAACTACCATTGAAAGAAATGCACAGAGAACTGATGAATTGTTAGCAAATACTCACCAATTTCCAGGAAGAAGCAATTAACAAATTTTGAGCACTGTCAAACACTAAGTGCTTATTTATTATCTCATCCAATGCTCATAGCAATTCTACAGGAAGGTTTTAGAAGTTCCATTCTACAGTTGAAGAAATCGAGGCTTGGAGCTGCCAAGCAACCTGTAAAAACCAAGCCACCGGTTTGGACAGAGCTGGGAACCAAGGCTGGTCTCACTGCCAATCTCGCAACCTTAGACTATCTGCTTTTATTTGCAAAGGAAGTGACTGAAATTAGCAATAGCAGCTGAAGGTGTGGGCACAGAAAGCCCAGCCTGTAGGTGTTTGGCAATGGCGGGATTCGAGTTGTTTGTGCTGGTTGAGGTGTGGTCATCTCTGGAGGCTCTCATGACCTAGATGAGTGGCCTAGATGACCTGGGTCTGTCCCTGTGGCGCCCTATCTTGGAATCAGCCTGCACTCATGGGCAGGGGCCAGTGAACCTGCACTAGGCTCAGTCTTTCTCAAGTGAGAAAAAAAATTACAGTTAGTAAAGCAGCGCCACATCTTGCACATCTCTTGGAGAGAGAGCTTTTTATTAAGGCTCTGTAAGTCACTGAAATAGTCTTCCAGGTCTCACTGATGTGATATTAAAAAATTTTTTAAAGAGCGTAGTATGGGAAATCTGTGTACCTTGTGCTCAATTTTGCTGTGAACGTAAAACTGCTCTTTAAAAGTCTTATTATAGAATAAGTAAGCTTATTCTCCTTTGTGGCCTTTTCCTTCCCCCACCCCTCCCCCAAGGAAAAAGTTGTTTTTTTCCTTTAACCTTACTAACAGAGTTTAAGAGACTGAAGCCTGGCGCACAGTGTTACTTGTCCTACAAGGTGCAGCAAATTCAAATGCTCAAAGCCCTCCAGGTGCACTTGCCAGGCCCCCTCCTTCCGGCGAGTTTCTGGGGCAGATGGGAAGTTTCTTTCCTCAGTTTCCCCTAATACCTGGCCTTTAGTTGGCACTCAGGCAACACTTGCTGAATGAATGAAGGCAGAAAACAAGGGTTGGGGGACCTGCAGGGTGTGGGCTGGGGAGAAAAAGAGAGAGAGAGAGAGAGAGAGAGAGAGATGAGAAGGTCCCAGAGTATAGAGAAGAGAGCGGCCGGCAGGGCGGGCGTGATGTCAGCAGGGCAGGAGAGAGGACAAGGGCCCGCAGGCCCGCACTTACCCCAGGAAGGTGAGGAACCGCGGGTCCGTGGCCAGATTGGCGTCGATGGTGAAGGACAGGAACGCGGGACTCACCAGATGCACTGGCCGCTCGGTGGAGAAAACCAGCACCACGACGTCCTCAGCTGGCGCGAGTTCCGCCAGGGCGCCCGGGGAGCAGGGACACAGCGGCCCCAGGAGCAGCAGCAGCCGCAGCGGCAGCCCGGGCTTCCAGCTCAGCAGCATCTCGGGCTCACCTGGCGGCCCCACCCGCCAGGGGTGCGCAGCGACCGTCGAGACCCGGCGCACTTCCTCCTGCCCGGCCACAGCGTCCTTCTCTCCTTTCCGCCGCCCTCTCACTCCTCACCCCTCCCACTGCTCCCTCTCCACCCGCCCCGCCTCCCCGCTCGCTCCCACCTCCTTGCGCGCTTTCCCCTCGGCGGTGGTCACGTCCACTTAAGAAACCACCCACACCTATTTAAAGGGTGAGGACGTGGCTAGGATCCAAGCGCCCGGGAGGCCTGGGGAGGGAGCTCCCGGGGAGGAGCGCTGGGCATCCCGGATCGGCTTCCTGAAGCACAATGTCCGGTGAGCGCTGGTGAGAACGCCAGTGGTGCCCTCTTCCAGGTCCTCGCCTGTGGCGCCTGGTCTTCTGACCTCAACTAAAGCCTCCAGTGAGCATTTATCGCTTCCCTTCTCATCTGGCTTCTGAACACTTGCCTGTTCCTTGAGCTTGCCAAAATCTGATTAACTATGTGTCCTCTGGCGGGACTGCTGTTTCCCAGGCATCTTTTGCCAGGAAAAAAATCTGAGCATTGGCTAACATACACCTAGAAAGAGATTAACTCCAAATATTTCTTATCAATTTCTCATGAAAACAGTATTTAGCAGAGCCTTAAAGTATTAGGTGTCCCAATATCTGAAACTCGGGACATACAGCCTCCATACAAGTGTGGGGTAACGACTGTCCCTTGAATTTGGGGACTTTGCCAAGTTTCCCCTCCATACATTTACCTTTAGCTGTTGGCCAAACTTTTCTTCAGTTTCCCTTTGATGCCTACATTGGTATGTAATTACACCAAGCGCCATGCACTTCGGGCTTACTACATGCCTGATACCGCAGGAGGTGCTTTACCTTGTATTCTCTTTCACTCCCACAGCGCTGACAAGTGGGCATTATCCTCATTTTACAGGTGAGGACCCAAGCTCTGAGACATTAACATGTCCAAGGGTCAGAATTGGGATGGGAATGCATTTACACAACCCGGAGCAGATGGCAGTCTGTCTCAGCTGAAACGTAACTTCCTCAAAGACACTTTGCCTGAATCTCCAGACAGCTGAATTCTCCCCATGACACACTCTTACAGCATCCTGAACTTGCTAGAACTTACCACATTTGTTAGTATTGTATTGTTCCACGTTGGCCTCACCTCCTGGATTATAAACTCTGTGAAAGCAGAGATGGGGTTTGTCTTGTCTCGAAGCTCACAGCACCGTGCTTGGCACTTAGTAGGCATCCAGTCAATATTGAGTAAGCAAATGACACCAAAACCCTTAGATTTTTCTGCTTAGATTGTACCACCAATAAAGTAATAAATAAAAATGGATTGTTTTGAGATTTATGTCTAATTTTCATAGATCTGTCTATTCTTAAGCAATTTAAAAGATTTTCCCCCGTGCTGCGTGGCTCGTGTGATCTTAGGTCCCCCAAAGTCCCCCAAAGTCCCTGACTAGAGATCGAACCCGGGTCCCGGCAGTGAAAGTGCTGAGTCCTAACCACTGCAGAATTCCAGAGAATTCCCATTAAAAGTTAAATGTATAGTTAATTGAGAAGGTTACAGTTTGGAGATTTTGTGTGTATGTATCCATTACTTAGCAACTGTGCAATCTGAATCAGGTTTCTAGCCTACAATTACACATAAGAAAAAAATTCATATATAAACACCAAGCTACCAGGGGATCATATGGCCACAGACATGAAGATGGAAAAGCAGATGCCTGGGCTCCTTTTCTGCCTTTGTTCATACAACCTACCCCACTCCACCCATGCCCCTGTTGTCATGGGGCAAATCACACCAATTTCTTTGGAATATTTGGGCGATTTTGAAAACTGATATGGCAAGTTTTCTAAATAGTAAATCCTTGTGACATGGTGAGATGTGGGTCAGTGCGGTCCCCATGTGAGTTACTAATATGGAAACTGAGAAAACATAAATGAGGAAGTGAAGAAAAGCGACTTGCATAAATGATGGCTGAGATCAGATGAGTTCCCAGCTCCTGGATCTAAGCTGGTTTGATTCACTGCGCCAGATAAGAATATACAGGCACATAGAAGGGAGGCTATGTGGTAATATTAAAAGAACTTGTCATTTCAGAGAGACTTTATAATTAGATACCTTATATTTTTATGGCAAGTCCAGCTTACACACATCCTAGCTAGAGCCCTTTTACATGCATCTGAGGCCTGCAGCTTGGAAGGGTGTGGAAGCTTGGGCCAGTTTTTCAACTTCCCAGAGCCTCAGCTTCCTCATTTGGAAACTGGGTGTAATAATACATATTTCACAGTGCTTCTTTTAAGACTCATTTAACCTAATATATGTAACACATCTAGCTCCATATGCAGTATGAAGTACGTGTTCAACAGATGAGTTATTATTATTACTCATTTAATCTTCATAATAATCTTGTAAAGTAGATTTGGACCCAGCTTTCTGATTCTAGGTCCAGAGGTTTTCCACTATTATCTCCCAGATTTAGTGACTCACAAATTATGTGACAATAATGATTTAGAAGTAAAAACCTTTAAATGAACTATGACCAGTGCATGCGAATCATTTAATAGTTATGATGTAGCATCATTTCCATGTGGCCTTGGATTGACTTTCAGTAGTGGCATCGAACTAAAAGCCTAAAAGGGACTCACAGAAAGTTTACCAGGTCAACGACTACAAACACTTGTAAGACAACAGCTGACTGCAGGGCGTCTTCAGAAAATAATAATCTTTTCACTTGTCTGTCTAGAAAATTAAGATTTTCCTAATGTAGAAATCCCTTAGTGATGGCAATCTCTCAGGCATTTGTGGCTCCCTTCAGACTGTGTAAATAGTACACAGATAATATGTTGTTTTCAGTTATTGGGTTAAGACTTACTAAAGTTTTACTTTTAATTTTTCGACGATCAAACTATACTCTAAAACAAGGGGAAACTAAAAGCAAATATATGCTAGAGACTGGAAAGAAGGAAGTTAACATGCACTGAGCATATGTTACTCTTCAAGGTGCTTTCACATATTTGTTTATTCATCTAATCATTCAAAAATATATTGGGTGCCTATCATGTGTCAAGCAGTGGGCTGGGCAGCAGGAAGTAGCAAGCAGGAGGGGTCCCTGCACTCTGCAGCTCTCAGTCTCCCTGGGGAGGCAGATGGTATTAAAACATAAAAATCACACAGAAGTGAAATTGCAAGTGTGACAGATGTTTCAAAGATGATCATGGTGGCTTACACGGGTATGTTGGAAGATTTGAATTTGTGTGGGTGGGAGAGTTCCAATGGAGATAAAACAAGTCGAGAGCTGAAAGATGAGTAAACAACTTCGCAAAGTTGGGGGCTGGGAAGCATTCAAGGCCAAGGGGATGGCATGTGCAAGGATGAGGGAGCCAGGAAGGAAGAGGTTAAGAGAAGTCTAGGGAAGCTGGACAGAGAGAGCGAGGGGACTGGCATTGCAGGGTCTTGCAATATCCTTGCAGTGATGGGGTTGAAGCTCTGGAAGGGCTTCAAGCTTTCAGCAGGCAGAGAGGGGATGTGATATGATCAGATTTATATTTCATTTTATTTTTTTATTAAAAAATTTTTTTGGCCACGTTGGGTCTTCGTTGCTGCGTGTGGGCTTTCTCTAGTTGCGGCGAGTGGGGGCCACTCTTCGTTGTGGTGTGTGGGCTTATCATTGCGGTAGTTTCTCTTGTTGTGGAGCACGGGCTCTAGGCGCACGGGTTCAGTAGTTGTGGCTCGCGGGCTCTAGAGCGCAGGCTCAGTAGTTGTGGTGCACAGGCTTAGTTGCTCCATAGCATGTGGGATCTTCCCGGACCAGGGCTTGAACCCATGTCCCCTGCATTGGCAGGTGGATTCCCAACCACTGCACCACCAGGGAAGTCCCAGATTTACATTTTAAAAAGTAAACTATAGATGTTCTGTTTCCTCTCTTGTGTGTATGTCTGTTCATAGAACATGGATGTGCATTTCTCTATAGCTCTAGACTGGGTTCCCAGTTTTTTTCTATTAAGTTTATGTCTATGTATACCTTATAAATATGTATTTCACTCTGTGTCTGTAGGAAAGTAGGTACTTGGGGCCAGGAAGTGAGCCTAGGGGTGTCAGAGAAAGCAGGAAGTGTCCCTAGAATAAGGATTTATAAGTCCCAATGGTCACACACAGTAACCAGGTAGGTTACTGTGGTGTAGGCTGAAGGAGTATTCAAAGATCCCCAGAGGAAAGCTGACAGCCCAATTTTGGTCACCTGTCTCTGGGATGGTGAAGGCCCTGGAAGACCCTGTTAATTATACTTATGCCAAAAAAAGCACAATGAAGTGAGTGAAGTGGACATTATTTATTATTATCTCCAGGTTCTATAAACAGTATAAACAATACAAATATGGGCAAAGAAGGAAATTTCCAGCAAATGCATTGGAAATAAGTAAATGGTTGGGAGATAGGGAGGAGGTGTCCTACCCCCATACTATATGTAAGACAGACTCTCTACTATGTTCTTGACTTGGGTCCAGGCTTCAGGTAGTTTGGGGCCCTCTCAAGAAATAAGTGCTATGAAGTGGGGTGAAAGTATTTCCTGCTTTGTTGACTCCAGATAAACAGTTAATAAGGAAGGTGGCCTGTGTAGGAAACTGTCCTTGTGATGGAACTGATTTAGTGCTGGTGACTTAGGCATTGTAATGGCTACTGTTTGCGTCCAGATTGTGGCCAAAGTGCATGTTGGAATGCTCCATGAGCTGGGCGGGCAATGGCTTCTACAACTTCCATTGAATAGTTGGTTCGGGCATGATTGTGCAATTATTTGAATATTGCATTAGATTTTGTCATTATTTCATAAAAAGAATAGAAAATGGAAAATACTATTGCTGAGAAGCATGCATCTCATTAACTTACTTCATTTGCAACCAGGTGGGAAATCGTTAGGTGTGCTGATAGAGAAAAATCTTTTTTTTTTTTTTGCATTTTTTAAATTGAAGTATAGTTGATTTACAATGTTGTGTTAATTACTGATGTACAACAAAGTGATTCAGTAATGCATATATATTTATATAGTTTCTTTTTTTTAATATATTCTTTTCCATTATGGTTTGTCATAGGATATTGGATATAGTTCTCTGTGCTATACAGTAGGACCTTGTTATTTATCCATTCTGTATATAAAAGCTTACATCTGCTAACCCCACCCTCCTACTCCATCCCTCCCCCAACCCCCTCCCCTTTGGCAAGTACCAGTCTGTTCCCTATGTCCACAATTCTGTTTCTGTTTCATATATAGGTTCATTTCTGTCATATTTTAGATTCCACATATGAGTGATATTATATGGTATTTGTCTTTCTCTTTCTGACTTACTTCACTTAGTATGATAATCTCTAGTTGTATCCATGTTGCTACAAATGGTATTACTTTGTTCTTTTTTATGGCTGAGTAGTGTTCCATTGTGTATATATACCACATCTTCTTTATCCATGCATCTGTTGATGGACATTTAAGTTGTTTCCATGTTTTGGCTATTGTGAATAGTGCTGCTATGAACATAGGGGTGCATGTATCTTTTTGAATTATAGTTTTGTCTGGATATATGCCCAGGAGTGGGATTGCTGGATCATATGGTAATTCTATTTCTAGTTTTCTGAGGAATCCCCACACTGTGTCCCACAGGGGCTGCACCTAGATACAAATTTTTATCCTCAATCTGAAGCTCTTCAGACATACTCAGGCCAAATGTGCATTCAGTTCTGAAGGAAAAATTTATATTAAAGACTCTATTCAAAAAATGCTAGAAATAACCTGATTCCAATCCCAACTCAAACAAACAAACTTTGTTTTAAAAAATTTATGAGGCAACTAGGGAAACACAGACTGAATATTTAATGATACAAGACAAGTTATTGTTAATTTTTTTAAGGTGGGATAATGGCATTGTGGCTGTTTTTCAAGAATCTTTATGTTTTAGAGATATACACTGAAGGTGTTTATGGGTACAGTGATATGATGTTTGGGATTTGCTTCAAAATAAACTCAGCAGGAGGAGGGAAGTGGGTTTGGGTATGGATGAAACAAGAGTGATGGGACTTCCCTGGTGGTTCAGTGGGTAAGACTCTGCACTCCCAATGCAGGGGACCCAGGGTCAGAGATCTAGATCCCGTATGCATGCCACAACTAAGAGTTCGCATGTTGCAACTATGAACCTGCGTGCCACAATTAAGACCCAGCACAGGCAAAATAAATAAATAAATATTTTAAAAAATAAGATAAAATCAAGGACAAAGAATAATTAAAAAAAAAAAGATTGACTGTGAGTGAATGATTATTGATGCTGGGTGATGGGTATGTGATTTTATTTTCTAAATATGGAAACAGTATTTCCCAAACCACATATCCTTCTGTAATTTGACCTATCCAACCTCCCATAGAAAGGTGGGGATCTATGTTTCTTCTCTTTGAAAATTAGGCAGGCTTATAATGACTTTGATCAATATGGCATAAGAGGAATGACACAAGGTGACTTCAAAGGCTAGGTCATAAAAGCCACATGGCTCCCACCTGATTCCCTTGGTACACTTGCTCTCCAGACACTCCCTCTCAGGATGTTCCATCTGGAAACCCAGTTGCCATATTATGAGGAGCCCAAGTCAAATGGAGAGGCCATGTACAGATGCTCCAGTCGACAACCTCACCTAAATTCAGCCTCGAAGTCACCCCAGCACCTGGACGGATCTGTGAGTGAAGAAACCTCCAGATGATTCCATCCTTGGTGATTCAAATCACACCAACCATTCTGTTCTTTTCACTTGAGGCACCAGACATTGTGAAGCAGAAATAAGCCATCTCTGCTCTGTGCTGTCCAAATTCCTGACCTTTAGAATCCATGAACATGGTAAAATGGTTCTTGATTTCTATCATAAAATTTGGGGTTATGCAGCAACAGAGAAATGAAATAGAGGGGCATTTTGTTCTTTATCTTTTGTATATATTTGAAATTGTCCATAATAAAAAGCTTTGAAAAGGTTTGTATGGACATTTAAAAAAAGAATGCTAGAAATACACCATCAGGTTGTCTAAAAGGTGAGGTGCAATGAAGGATTTTACAATGGTTTTAGCTCTCTGGGGACAGCATCCCCCTTATGGTACGGTAAACTCTCAGACCTCTTGATCATACACGTGCAGCCTGTGAGAAAGTCAGAGACGGTCTAGATGAGATTTCTTGTATTAAATTGGAGAGGAGAGAGTGTGGGGGAGATAGTGGGAAAGGTAGACTCCTGTATTCAGAGTGAAAGGTCAAATTAGAGTAAATTGCAGGTTCTAGGTAGATTTCTTTTTTTTTTAAGATTTTCCTTTTTTGATGTGGACTATTTTTAAAGTCTTTATTGAATTTGTTACAATATTGTTTTTATGTTTTGGCTTTTTGGCAGCGAGGCATGTGGGATCTTAGTTCCTCAACCAGGGATCAAACCCACACCCCCTGCACTGGAAGGCGAAGTCTTAACCACTGGACCGCCTGGGAAATCCTAAGCTTCTAGGTAGATTTCTATATTTTATGTGTCAAGAAGCTGTCTAAGCCCTTATTTCTTCTTCAGGAATATTGAGATTGTGAAGTAAAGTTCATATTTTATGGCAAGACAAGAAAAATTTAAATATAAAAAATGTTCTCTGCCCTTTGCCCTCTTCTCTCCCCGCACTGTGCACTGTGTATCTGCATTATGCAGTGAGCAAACCTCTCCCGTAGGCAGAAATACCTGCTCAACCATAAAAGAGCAACATCCTCCCAGCACCAATAAGACAACACCTTAAAAGACAACATTCCTTCCTGATCATGTAAGGGGTCACGATGACGCTTAGATCTGGACTGTGTGAACTGTCAATAATATGTCATTTGATGTACAGCCCTTGGTCTCAAAAAATTAATGTAACTCTGCCTTGACTTCTAAAGTTCTCAGAGCTTTCTGAGATGTTTTTCCTGAGTTATAATCCTCAAATTTGACTCAAATAAAATATTCCATTTCTTGCTTAGATCGACTGCTTAATTTTTCATTGACAAGATTATGGACAATCTTTTCTTTTCCTTCATAGTTGACTAAATTCCCAGGAGTCTTGCACAATAGGCTGATCAGCTAAGTTAAAGACCTTTACACCTCCCTTTCCTTCTCTTTGTTACCTGTGCTTTTTGAGGGAGAATGTGTTGTCTTTTTCCAAAATGGATATAGCCTTATTTTATTTCTATTTATAAAGTGAATTCATGTTCTTTAAAAAATTAGTATGTTTAGAAGCAACTCAAATGTCTATTAGTGAATAAATATGTAAACAAATGTGGTATATACATACAATAAAATGTTATTGTCTTAAAAAGGAAGGAAATCCTGTCACATGCTATAACATAGATGAACCTAAGTGATATTATGCTATGTAAAATAAGCCAATCACGCACACAAAAACCAAATATTCTATAATTCCACTTTTATGAGGTTCCTAAATTAGTCAGATTCATAGGAACAGGAAGTAGAATGGTGGTTGCCAGTGTCTGGGGGCTGGGGGGAACAGGGAGTTTTTGTTTATTGAGTATAGAGTTTCAGATTTGCAAGGTGTAAAATATCTAGAGGTCTGGTTCACAGCAATGTGAATATACTTAGCACTACTGGACTGTACACTTGAAGAGGTTGAAATGGTGAATTGTATGTTATGTGTTTTTTACCACAGTAAAATGTTTCAAATTAGTATATAAAGAAAAGGAATAAAGAAAATAAATATCTTCATAATCTTATAACCTAGAAATAATTAGCATTAATAGACATGTATCCTTCCATACATTTTTCGCTATGGGTATACACACACACACACACACACACACACACACACACATTTATTTTAATTAAATATGGGATCACACCATACCCATTTAACAATAAAGAAGATATCTTTTCATTCAATAGATATGTTTCCATGCTCCATTTCAGTGGTTGCAGAGTTTTCTGCCATACTAGATGTGTGGCAGAATGAAACTTTGGAAGTGGTACTCAAAGTTTTTGCTCGTAGGAACCCTTTACACAATTATAAATTATTGGGGCCTCCCCGCCACGTCTGCCTCCCTCTCCCTCCTACGTGGGCATTGCTGTATCTCCCGTAGAACAATGAAGGGCTACCAAGTTTGCTAAGACTCCCAGGCACATTCTTTGGACTTCTGTGATAGTCTTCAAAATGTTTTGCCACTGACTTTTACAAGAAGCTGTTTTTTTAAAAGCCCTTCCCTTCATGGATTGCTTTGTCTGAAGATTACTCAGGGTGACCATGGCTCAGCACTTTATCCTCAGAAGGCAGCTAATCAGGAGTGTTTTTGTGTGTGTCTATCTGTTGAGACTTAGGAAACTAGCCACAAATGTTGGTCTCAACAAATTCTCTTTGGGCAAAATTGAAAATCTGACTGAGGCTATTTAGTATCTAGTGCCCAAAATGCAGCATCTGGGAGCAAAGTTTCACACTCAGAACTCTGGTCTGAAGTACCAGGTGGAGGCCTCTGCATGCAGCACCCTATGAGCAAGTGAAACTAGATGAAGCACAAAGGAAAACAAACAAACAAAAAAAAGATTTAAGGAAACCAGAGGCTGGAGATATGGAGTAATTGTCCCAGCTCTTAAGGTGATAGAGTGAACATAAGTGTTTGTATTTCCTGACTCATGCTCTTCTGGGTATTGTCAGAGCCTAAGAGCTGGACTTAGAAGAGGCAGCAGTTCAAACCCTAGTAACACCACTTCCAAGCTGGGAGACTGGTCTTTGTGCTCTGGCCCAGTGGCAGGCCTGAGCCTCTGAGGTGGGAGAGCCAAGTTCAGCACATTGGTCCACCAGAGATCTCCCAGCCCCTCATAATATCAATCAGTAAGAGCTCTCCCAGAGACCTCCATCTCAATGCTAACACCCAGCTCACTCAACGACCAGCAAGCACCAGTGGTGGACTCCCCATGCCGAACAACTACCAAGACAGGAACACAAACCCACCCACTAGCAGAGGCTGTCTAAAATCATAATAAGTTCACAGACACCCCAAAACACACCACCAGATGCGGTCCTGCCCACCAGAAAGACAAGATCCAGCCTCATCCACCAGAACACAGGCACCAGTCCCCTCCACCAGGAAGCCTACACAACACATGAACCAAACTTGTGCACTGGGGGCAGACACCAAAGAAAAAAAAGGAAACTATGAACCTGTAGCCTGTGAAAAGGAGACCCCAAACACAGTAAGTTAAGAGAAGTAAGAAGACAGAGAAATACACAGCAGATGAAGGAGCAAGGTAAAAACCCACCAGACCAAACAAATGAAGAGGAAATACGCAGTCTACCTGAAAAAGCATCCAGAGTAATGATAGTAAACATGATCCAAAATCTTGGAAATAGAATGGAGAAAATGCAAGAAATGTTTAACAAGGACCTAGAAGAATTAAAGAGCAAACAATGATGAAAAACGAAATAAATGAAATTAAAAATTCTCTGGAGGGGGGCTTCCCTTGTGGCGCAGTGGTTGAGAGTCTGCCTGCCGATGCAGGGAACATGGGTTCGTGCCCCAGTCTGGGAGGATCCCACATGCCGCGGAGCAGCTAGACCCGTGAGCCATGGCTGCTGAGCCTGCACATCCGGAGCCTGTGCTCTGCAATGGGAGAGGCCACAACAGTGAGAGGCCCGCAAACCACCAAAAAAAAAAAAAAAAAATTCTCTAGAGGGAATCAATTGTAGAATAACTGAGGCAGAAGAACGGATAAGTGACCTGGAAGACAAAATGGTGGAAATAACTACTGCAGAGCAGAATAAAGAAAACAGAATGAAAAGAATTGAGGACAGTCTCAGAGACCTCTGGGACAACATTAAATGTGCCAACTAAGCCCGTGTGCCACAACTACTGATCCTGTGCTCTAGAGCTCGCGAGCCACAACTACTGAGTCCCTGAGTGCCACAGCTATTGAGGCCTGCGTGCCTAGAGCCTGTGCTCTGCAACAAAAACAAGCCTCCACTATGAGAAGCCCGTGCACCGCAATGAAGAGTAACCTCCGGCTCATCGCAACTAGAGAAAGCCCATGCACAACAACAAAGACCCAACACAGCCAAAACAATAAATAAATAAATAAATAAATAATATTAAAAAAAATAAAGTGTATGTCATGGGAATTCCTTGGTTGTCCAGTGGTTAGGATTCCGCGCTTTCACTGCCGAGGGTGTGGGTTCAATCCCTGGTTGGGGAACTAAGATCCCGCAAGCTGCGCATCGTGGCCAGAAGTAAAGTGTACATCATAGTGATTTGATACATGTTTGCACTGTGAAAGGATTTCCCACTCTAGTTAATTAATACCTCTATCACCTCAGGTGTTTATTTTGTGTGTGTGAGAGAGAAAACATTTAATTTCCACTCTCTAAGCAAATTTCAAGCATACCCTACAGTGTTATCAACTATAATCACCACTATAGATCCTCAGACTTTATTCATCTTATAGTTGAAAGTTTGTACCCTTTTACCACCCTCTATATGTTTTGTTTTGTTTTTTCTTTCTAGTCTTCCCTTTAGAACAAGGAACCAGGCAGGCTCTTTGCCCCATGGTAGGGATGTGACAAGGCAAAAAAAAAAAAAAGAAGAAAGAAAAAAAGCTTTCATTTCTAAAACCATATGCCTAAATCCTCTAAGGAGCTTATATGATGTGCATCAGAGGTAACATGTCACCGTAGTGCAGCTGCCCAACCTCGTACTTGTTTTGACATACACAGGAAACTACAGCATTTGTAGGGCACTCTAGGGAAAGCTAGTGCTTTGGAGGGAGTCTATATATACTTGGTGAAAAATCATTCCATTTTGTATATTATATAATTATGATAAGAAAAGTAAAATACAGAGCTTATGCGTCTTAAATATTTGATTTGTACACAACTTCCAAATACTGTCTCTTCTATTTTCTTAACAAAAGACTTGAGCTTGATTCCATGAACAGAAATTTTTAACATCCAATGTTGTGCTTGAAATGGCTGACCACCATCTTGGTCAAAAGCTTTAAATGATGATCTCTTCAAATTCTTGAGAAAAACTTTACTCACACAGTATATAATAAAAAAAAAATTTTTTTTACTAGTTGTAATTCTATTACGAGAATCTTACAGCAATTCCTTTTCTTTCATGACAAAGATAATGTTGAAATTTCCTGTGATAAAGTGAATAGATTTTTAGATATAATTTAACTTTTCATAGTAAGTATTTCAAAATACTGATGAACCTGTAATTGTCAGAAAGGGCTTGCTGATGACCAAGAGGCAGATGGGCCAGTAGACGTTCCAGCTGACACCAGAGTGGACGGATGCCCAGAACCTCAGTCCCATCCATCACTTGCCTGCTCCCTCCAAATACCACACCTTGGCACTGTGCAAGCATCCCCAAACTCAGAATAATCCTACAGAAGAGGGAAAATTCTTTTTTTATTTTTCTTTTCCATTATGGTTTATTACAAGATTTTGAATATAATTCCCTCTGCTATACAATAGGACCTTGCTGTTTATCCATTCTCTATATAATAGTCTGCATCTGCTCACCCCAAACTCCCTCCCCCTCACCCTACCCCACCCTACCAACCTCAAGTCTGTTTCCTGTGTCTGTGAGTCTGTTTCTGTTTCATAGATATGTTCATTCATGTCATATTTTAGATTCCATGGATAAGTGATATCATATCGTATTTGTCTTCCTCTTTCTGACTTGCTTTGCTTAGTATGATGATCTCTAGGTCCATCCATGTAGCTGCAAATGGCATTATTTCATTCTTTTTATGGCTGAGTAATATTCCACTGTACCACATCTTTTTTAAAAAATGCCATTTATTCTATGAGTATTATTTTTTTGTTTTGTTTTTTGGCCGCGTGGCATGTGGGATATTAGTTCCCTACCAGGGATCAAACCTGCACTCCCTGCATTGGAAGCACGAGTCTTAACCACTGGACCACTTGGGATGTCCCACCACATCTTTATCCATTCATCTGTCAGTGGACATTTAGGTTGCTTCCACATCTTGGCTGTTGTAAATAGTGCTGCTATGAACATAGGGGTGCATGTATTTTTTGAATTATAGTTTTGTTTGGATATATGCGCAGGAGTGGGATTGCTGGATCATATGGTAACTCTATTTTTAGTTTTTCGAGGAATCTCCATACTGTTCTCCATAGCTGCTGCACCAATTTACATTCCCACCAACAGTGTAGGAGGATTCTCTTTTCTCCACACCTGAAGAGGGAAAGTTCTTAATTGACTGAGATTGTGTCTACCCTTCCTATGGAATGGGCTCAAAACAAAAATTAAGTTGTCATAGAAAATGTGTTTAAAGTTTTTTGTGTTTTTTTTAAGGTGGAACTCTATTCTCCCATGTTCTTTTTTTAAATCTTTATTGGGGTATAATTGCTTTACAATGTTGTGTTATTTTCTGATGTATAACAAAGTGAGTCAGCTATATGTATGCATATATCCCCATATCCCTCCCTCTTGAGCCTCCCTCCCACCCTCCCTATCCCAGCCCTCTAGGTCATCACAAAGCATCGAGCTGATCTCCCTGTGCTATGCAGCAGCTTCCCACTAGCCATCCATTTTACATTTGGTAGTGTATATATGTCAGTACTATGTTTAAAGTTTTATACTTAAGGCACACCTCAGTTTGTGCTCTGAGATTCATTTCTGTCACAGTATTTGTTTAGGATATTTCCAAGTGTTTTGCTATGATAAACAACACTTTGGGAAACTTCTTTCCACATACATTTTTTTCAGTTAAGATATGATTATTTCCTTAGATTAAGTTGCTGAACAGACTTGCTGGGTCTAAGGTTTGTGGTATCTATCTATCACCTATCATCTATTTATACTCTGTTTTTTTATTTTTTAAAATGTCCTTGATATATGTTGGTAAAATCATCTTAAAAGTTGAATAAATTGATCATTCGGGGTTTTTTTCATCATTTTGTTATAAAAGCTGCAAATATAAAGAAAAGTTGAAAGAATCATACAGTGAACACTCATAGCCACCACCTAAATTCTACTATTAACATTTTGCTATGTTTGTTCTATCGCGTATCTATCCATCTAACCATCCCTCTATCCCATCCATCAATCCATTTTATTTTTCTCACTGAGGTACAATTCTCATATTATAAATTCACCCTTTTAAAGTGTACAATTCAGTGGTTTTTAATATATTCACAATGTTGTGCAACCATCATCACTATCTAATTCCAAAACATTTTCATCACCCCTAAAAGAAATCTTATACCCATGAAGCAGTCACTCTATGTTGCTATCTACTTCCTGTCTCTATGGATTTGCCTATTCTGGACATTTCATACAAAAGGAATCACAATCTGTCGCCTTTTGAGACTGGCTCCTTTCACTTAGCACGGTGTTTCCAAGGTTCTTCATTGTTGTTGCATGACTCAGTATGTTGTTCTTTTTATGGCTGAATGATATTCCATTGTATGGATATATACCACCTGTATTTATCCATTTATTGGTTGACAGACATTTATGTTTTTTCCATTTTTTAGCTATTATGTATAGTGCTCCTGTGAACATTCATGTACAAGTTTTTGTATGGACATATGTTTTCAATTTTCTTAAGTATATACCTTAGGAGTGGAATTGCTGAGTCGTATGATAACTCTGTGTTTAATATTTTGAAGAATGTTTTTCCATGGTGACTGTACCACATTACATTTCCAACAGCAATACATGAGGGTTCTAATTTTTCCACATACTTGCAAATACTTGTTATTGTCTGTCTTTTTTTTTTCATTATACTTATCCTAGGAGGTGTGAAGTGATATTTTATCGTGGTTTTCATTTGCATTTCCCTATTGAAAAATGATGCTGAACATCTTTTCATGTTCTTATTAGGCACTTGTATATTTTCTTTGAAGAAAAGTCTACTTAAATTCTTTGTCCGTCATCTTATTTTTTTGATATTGCAATGTAAGCTGCAGATAGTATACTTTAAAGACTTCAATATGCATATTATTACCTATAGTTCAATATTTGTTTATGGCTTTTTCATTTTTAGGAAAAATTTACATACAATATGTTAAAAACAACAGTCCTCAAATGGAGTCATTTAGGCTAAAACCCATGTCACTAAACCGAGATAGATATAGTTTCAGCATCTCCCAGAAACGGAATCTTCAACCAGTCAATCAGGAATCACTTGATCAGCACTAGTTAGGTAATCGGCCTGCTAGACCCCTGCCATCCCCTAAAGAAAAGTGATCTTGCAGTAACCAACCTGCTTTTTTGCCTAGTATAACTTCCTTGTTCCCACTCCCTTCTGCCTATAAAAGTCTTTCATTTTGTACAGCTCCTCGGAGCTCCTTTCTGTCTGCTAGATTGGATGCTGCCTGATTCATGAATCATTGAATAAAGCCAATAAGATCTTTAAAATTTACTCAGTTGAATTTTGTTTTTTAACAGGTGAAATGCACTAATTCTAAGTGTAACATTTGATGAGTTTTGACAATGCATGAACCCAAATCTCTATCACTCCAGAAAGTTCCTTCAAACTCTTCCCCCGTAAATCCCTTCTCCCATCCCCAAAGGCAATCACTGCTCTGACTATATTCATCAAATATTAGTTTAGCCTGCTCTAGAACTAAAAAAAGAATCACTAGAATCATACATTATATACTCTTGTGTAATACTCCTTTCACTCAGCATAATGTTTTTTAAATTAATTCAGGTTGTTGCATGTATCAGAATTTATTCATTTTTTTTTCTAAGCAGTTTCTTTTTTTTTTCTTCTTTTCTGTATGCGGGCATCTCAGTGTTGTGGCCTCTCCCATTGCGGAGCACAGGCTCCGGACGCGCAGGCTCAGCGGCCATGGCTCACGGGCCTAGCCGCTCCGCGGCATGTGGGATCCTCCCGGACCGGGGCACGAACCCACGTCCCCTGCATCGGCAGGCGGACTCTCAATTACTGCGCCACCAGGGAAGCCCTAAGCAGTTTCTACTGTGTGAATATACCACAGCTTGTTTATCCATTTTTCTATTGATGGGCATTTTAGGTTGTTGCCTATTTGGGGCTATTATGAGTAAAGCTGCTTAGGACATTATCTTAGTCTTTTTGTGGACATATATTTGCATTTCTCTAGGGTACATAGCCAGGAGTGAAATTGTTGGGTCATAGGGTCATTATGAAACTGCCAAAACTTTTTTCCCAAGAGACTGTACCATTTCACACTCCCTTAAACAATGTTTGGGAGTCCTGGTTGTTCCATGCCCTCGCCAACATTTAGTGTTGTCAATTTAAAAAATTGTACCCATTATATGCCCATACAGGGCGTATAATCCTATCTCACTGTGGTTTCAATTTTCATTTCTCTGATGACTAATTATGTTATTTATGTGCTTATTTGCCATTTGAATAGCTTCCTTTATGAAATGATTGCCCAAAAGTTTGTTAACTGTATAGCGTTTTAATATATGTAAGGGTTGTATGCCCTTCAAGGTAGTAAAATTTTAAAAAGAACACAGAATTCTGAGAATTCAGACACATATATCTGAAGAGCCAAGGAAATGCAAAATGCATTTGGCATGAGGGGCCCATCTAGGTGGGATGTCAGAGTTCTGCAGATTGATTTAAGAATTAGGTCCTGATAGAACTCACACACAGGGAAGTGTGCTAAGTGACTAGAGTGCCATTATGACTTCATAGACTCTGGGCACTTTTGCCTTTATGGAAAAAAGATATTAAAATTTGTATTTTACTACTGCATTGGAATAAAGATGAATATAATCCACGCTTGATTTGATATATATTCATTACTGTTATACTAATATTTTTCTTCTGATTTTAAAAGATATTAAAATTAGAATATATTTGTGGGCACCTAAAAGTATTGTAGGTCCTAGACACTGTGCCACTCAGCTTAATGGATAATTCAGCCCTGTTGTTCATCACCCCTTCCTTAAATTATGGCATAAAACACCACAGTGATTACAGATGGGAACTCAGCCTAGGCTGGGATTGTAAGAAAAGCTGGTCAGGTTGCAACTTCTGGTTGTTCTGCAACCTCTCAAGCATCTGAGAAGATAATTCCCTAAGAGTGTGGAATGACATCTTCTTTTCCTTGGTGGGTAAGCACCTCTCAAGCTCAGAAAGCATTAAGTATAGGAGTTTAGGAAAATCACACCTATACATGAATATCTTTGGGTTAAAGAAATTGTACATATTTGATATTTAAGTGTTTAAGGGAATTTGGCCTCTTTTCTTAGTATTTTAGCTTTGTAACTCCCAATTAAATGTATAACTGAGCAACTGATTTAGCTCCTGATTTTAAGTTGAGGTGTTATATAAATTTAATTTATTAGATTTTAACTCACCTAAGAACATAGGAAGGTTTTGTTTGTTTAAACAGTACGTGAAAGGTAAATCCAATATGTTAAAAGTATAAATATAGTTGGAAATATTTAAGGGAATCTACTCCCTTTAAAAATCCATCTTTAAGGTGAGTGTTAAAATTGTCTAGAAATATAAAGAGAATTATATGTTTTAAAAAAACTGTGACTTCTTGTGTGGTGAATCGGGAGATTGGGATTGACATATATACGCTAATATGTATAAAATGGATAACTAATAAGAACCTGCTGTATAAATAAATAAATAAATAAAATTCAAAAACAAACTGTGACTTCTTAAAAGCTTAGGAAATAATCAGGTTTTAAATAAATGAGATACTAATTTTTTAAATGAAAATACCTTTCTGTGCACAGAAACTACCCATGAGGACATTAAAAAAAAAAAAAACGTGTTGACAATATATATTGCCACAGTGGAGGAAACTTGCTTTAGTTGAGTGGTGAGGAGAACAGGTTGTATAAAGCGGGGGATGCCGGGAACACAGTGAGAATAAGAGCCTGCTCCTTTTACCCAGATCTCAGACTTGCCATTCTGGGGGCTTAGTCCTAAGCTCAAACATGTATCTATGAAGGCATATGTGCTAGATAATGACACCCCAATATCAAAGCCTCGTATCAATCAATTTGTATGGTCACCCTCCCACAAAACACACTTTAAATCTTTCCATCATTATCCGATCTCTCAAATATGACTTCCACCTTGGCCCAGACTGTCTGCTTTTGCTTATTTTTCTGCTTATTAATCTAGCTATTTATTCTACCCAGATTCTTCTTTGTACTCCCTGGGTGCAAATTAGAGCTTTTGGAAGCAGCCTCAAATTTTTCAGTCACTAGGGTCCTATTTACCCTCACTTCTCAGAATAATAATTCCTCAAATGGTGCCCTGGTGGCCTGAATAAATGGAGGCCCCTTCCACATGGCCTAATTTGCATCCTGAGCATGATTTAGCCACCCAGCAACATCTAGGATTCTGTTTCTATTTATCTCATTAGTTAACTTTCTACTTACTTTGATAACTATTCTCAGAGTAGCCATACCACACTGCTTGGATAAGAGAAATATTAAAGCCACAGAGCTAATCTGGGTCATTTTAAGTTGCTGTATGTGAATACACATTCATATGCAAAGAGTATCATTTTTTAAAAGTGAAGCATGATATTCCTATATGCGGGCAGTTTAAGAGTTACATCAATTCCACATTAAAGCTACAAAGTCCTTGTTCCCTGGGACATTGTCATGTACATACGACAGTGTGTTTATCTGCTCTCCATCCTCCAAGAGCTTCTCCTCCCACCCATCCACAGCGTTGATTCTGTGCAGTAAATTTGTCCTGTGTGATGGCCACTGTTTCCCGCCACAGTTGATTGACCAAGGATGGGAATGTAAACTAAACGTGGTCATTCTGGGAAATTAAGACTTAGAGAGCCAGGAAAGTGTCTACTGGCCTGCAGACGAGAGGTCCTAGGAACGAGGTTCTGAAGCTATGGCTGTGGGGCAACCATCCTGCACCACACATCTGTAGAGACCAAGGACTCTGTCTGCAGAGTGAGAGAGAGAGAGAGATGCAGAAGTGCTGAGCAAAGCAAAGGTAGATATGCGCTATGCAGCATGGGAGAGACACAGAGCAGCTGTCTGATAGCTTTCTAGCCCCTGGTTCCGTCCCTTATGAACCTGAGGGCACATCCCGTCCTTGGAGTCTGTAAAGTGACCCTGCATTTTATAACAAATCCCCCCCCATTCACCCTACATTACTCTGCTTGGGTTTCTCTTACTTGTAACACAAAGAACTTTGACTAAGAAATAAAGGCCACTTACTGGGACTTCCTTGGTGGCACAGTGGTTAAGAGTCCATCTGCCAATGCAGGGGACACGGATTCGAGCCCTAGTGCCAGAAGATCACACATGCCGCGGAGCAACTAAACCCGTGCACCACAGCTACTGAGCCTATGCTCTAGAGCCCATGAGCCACAACTACTGAGCCCATGAGCCACAACTACTGAGCCTGCGCTCTAGAGCCTGTGCTCCGGAACAAGAGAAGCCACCGCAATGAGAAGCCCGTGCACCGCAATGAAGCGTAGTCCCCGCTTGCCGCAACCAAGACCCAACGCAGCCAAAAATAAATAAATAAATAAATAAATAAAAAAGAAAGAAAGAAAAGTCACTTACTAAATAGTAGTCACAGAATCTGAATATCATTGTAAAATTAACTTATTTGGTTAATTCAATCTTAAATGAAAGAGGTGTCACGGTTTCACCAGTTTAATTAGGTTCTACTGTGTAAGGATTTCCATTCTCAGCTTAAAGTAAATATGTGTGAATTCTGTAATACACCCTGTTCAACAGCTCAGTTCAGACCTTTAACAGACATTTGATGAGCATATAATAGATTGTGCCAGTATTAGGGATACAAGATGAATAAGAATGGTCTTTTGCTTCTAGAGGAGTGTCCAACACAGAGGGACTGTCAATAAATATAAGTTCCCTTCCTTCCCCTTCTCTGCTGTCGGCTCCATGGGGAGGTGGGGCGTGATCAGCAACCCACCTTGGATCAGCTCCAACCATCCTTGGAGTCTGATCCAGCAGAAAAGCATTGAGCAGGACACCGGGTTTCAGGCTGGGCTTTACCCAAACTAACACAGCTCTGTGACACCTTCTCCTAAGCCAGTTTTCCTGTTCATTTTCACAACTGTAAATGGGAAAAGGGAGACTGAGAAAGGGGCTCCCGTGGGTAGATCACTCAAGATTCAGTTGTGGGAAACAGATGCCACTCCATGTACACTACGCTGGGCCTCTGCAATGAATCTCAAAAGCATGTTGCAGAATTGGCCCACCAGGGAATCAGAGGCTGAAGCAGGACCCATTGACTTCAAGGACACACTTCCCCTGCCTTGATCCATGACCAACTGCCTCAGGACACCTAGGAAGCTAATGATGGACACCAGACCCAGGCTGTAGAAAACCCAGGGCAGTACTTGGCAGAGAAAGTCAGTTACATAGCAGGAAGGTGGCCTGCACTGCACTTCCACCTTCAAAATAACCACAACAAAGATGATAATAGAGCTAACATTTATTGATACTATGTGCCAGACTAAGCAGTTTATAGGATTTAATTCACTAGTTCTCATAACAAACCTAGAGGTAGATGCTGTTATTTCTATTTTACAGACAAGGAAGCTGAGGTAGAGAGAGTAAGCATCTCCTGGTCACGCAGGTAGTAGTAACAGTAGAGGTGCGCATGCATTTTATGGTGTAACCTCTTTCATGTCTAGGACCCTAGTTGCAAAGAAGTCTAGGAAGCAAAGCATGGTTTTTGTTTTCCCACCTCTGGAGCTTTCACGATCACACTACAAGGCAGTCAGGCTATGCTGCGTCGATGTCCACGACATCCATGCCTCTGAGACAGCTGCAGACCCAGGGCTGAACTTGGTAAAAATGCTGCAGCAACAGTAATTCAGTGCAAATTGATTCAATACACCTAATCTCTTTGTCATCTGTTACCCTAAAATTATCTCACCACAAAACCCTAGCAAAGCAATACAGACAGCTTCTAGATTGTATCTGACCTGCATTCCTGTTTGAATAAGGCTTAAATTAGTGTGTTGCTTGTGTTTATTTCACTGATACAAAATTACAGCCTTAAGTTTGGTGCTTCAGATTTACACATTTTTTTGGCAAAATATGAAGTGTTTTTCTTTAAAAACAAGCAGACCAACTCTGAATAATGATTACAAGCTCATTGGGTGTCAACAATTCCCCTTTATTTTTCAGAACCAAAGTCAAAAGTCATCTCTTTTGTGAAGATTTCCATTCTGGCTTTGCATACTTTTATTAATTGTATTATTTTCTGTAAAATACCTGTACGTGTATGCGTTAGTTTGCTAGGGCTGTTGTAAAAAAGTACAACAGACTGGGTGGCTTAAACAACAGAAGTATATTTTCTCACTATTCTGGAGGCTAGAAGCCCAAGATCAAGGTGTTGACAGTGATGGTTTCTATTGAGGCCTCTCTCCTTGGCTTGTAGACCGCTGGCTGTCTTCTCCCTGTGCCTTCAGGTGTCCTTCCCTTTGTATGTCTGTGTCCTAATCTCCTCTTCTTATAAAAACACCACTCATGTTGGATGAAAGTCCATCCTAATGGCCTCATTTTACCTTAATTACCTTTTCAAAGACTCTATCTCCAAATACAGTCATATTCTGAGGAGGAGTTAGGGCTTCAACATTTGAGTTTAGCCGGACACAATTCAGTCCATAACAAATCCTTTGCCAACTAAACTATTTTGCTCTCAGCATTTTTCATACCAAATACATTTTTTTCCAAATCTAATTTTATTCTTCCATGTAAGGGATAAAACATTTTATGTAGTCAAATATGCCCATCTTTCCTCCAATTCTTCAATTACAGTTTATTTTTTGTTCCGTTTATTTATATAACTTTAAAGTATCTTGAGCTTATTCAAGTGAGAACCTAGTTGTTATTCCTCTAAATTTTTAACTAATTATCCCACCATCACCTTCTGAATATGCCTTCCTTTACTCAGTTGAGTAATAATAACTAAATAAATAATAATAACAAATGAATAGTAAAATAAATAATAAATAAAGTTGTATTTTTATGTAACTCTGTTGTTTTGCACCCAAGACCTGTATATAGGTTCAAACCTTCATCAGAATGAATGGCAGAATGCTTCTTTATGTTTTCAGTCGGCACATCCCTCTGTCTGTCTGGAGGCAGCTGAGGATGGTCATTTGCAAGTGGCCCTACTTCCCTCCTTGCCTGGTCTCCTCTGCTGCCCCCCTGGGGTCCAGACTCCACCTCACTTCACTGCTAGCTGCTGGGGTTGGTGGAACCATTTGCTCTTGACATCTGAGACAGGTAGGATGGATTTTTTTCCCCATTGTCCTGGAGGGCGATGCATCCTTACAACCTTCAGAGATCTGATGGGTACGGAGGCTTGAAATAGCCGTTCTGTTGAGTGCAAGAGGGAGTTGATCAGAGAAATGCAGTGTGATTTCTGGGCAGGGCTGAGACCATTTGAGGTTGGTGATCATGAATTTAGAGTGGAAACCAGCAACTCCATCCTGTGCATCTCTTCAGTGGGGACTGGAGAGCTTTGAATTCTTTTGTGTGGGGATTGAAAACAAGCAGAGTGGAGAGGTTGAAATCAGAGGAGAGATGGAGACAGTGGACAAGAGAGAAAATACTTCACCCTCTTTGAGGAGGGAGGAGAGGAAAGGGAGTGTGCATGTACATGTGTGTACGTTTGTGTGTGTGTGTGTGTGTGTGTGTGTCAGGCAGGGGGCATGTGCAGAAACTGAGGGAGTCCCTGCCTGACATGTCACAGTGCCCTCCTTCTGACAGGGGCAGCTGAAATGGGAGGATACCTCTCTCCCATCCCTTTGCAACCAGGACCAGGTCATATGTTCCAGGCTCCCTCCATCTGATGCTGACCTGGGACTTTGAATCTGGAACAAGCAGCTGTTCTTTGCAACTGCAGTGATGTTCTGCTGAGGTGGCAACAGTGTCTGGTGTCACAGTGTCTCTCCCAATTGTTGCGGCTAAAAGATGACTTTATATACTTTCTTTTTTGTTCCCCAGAGCTGCCTTGGTTCCAGCTAATTTTCCAAGTCTGGTCCTCAGGCCTGAAGCCAATATCGTAACCCCCCACTATCCTTCTGTTATAATAGTCAGTGTCAGTTTCTGTTACCTGCAACCAAGAACCCTGACTGTTGCTTGGGGGTGGGCTTTGGAACTAAGCACAAGTTTTCATCTCAGCCCTGGTACTAGCTTTGCAGCCTTGAGCAAGACACTTAAGCATTCTAAGCCCCAATTTCTCTCATTTTGTAAAATAAGAATATGTATCTTACAGAGTTGTTGTTAGATCAAATGAAACAATAAGTGTAAAATAGCCTCAAAAATACCTACATTTCGGTAAGGCCTTGATGAAGAACAGTTGTTTTTTCACAACGTGCTTTTATGTGTGTAATCTCACATGACCTTCATACAAGGCACGGTAGAAATCCCCATTTCACAGATTTGGAAACTGAGTTTCAGAGGGGTAAGGTGACACCCTCGAGCTCACACAAGGAGTGAGTGAATCTGAGGTTTGAGTCCAGGTTTTCTGATTTGTGGACCAGCTGTCTAAGAGCCCTGGCTGCAGGCTTGTAGATGGATAGGAGAGTTTCATTGGGTGTTCATGGAGACCTTTGGGCAAAGGTAATTTGGGGCTAGGAATTTGGAACTTAGGACCAGCAAGAGGCATTGTAATCCTACGATTATAGTGAAGAGGGGGAGAGTGAGTTCTATCTGGTGTGCACCAGCTCAGAGGGTAAAAAGTCACAAATAGAAGGTATGGAGTAGCGCACAGAGAAAAGAATCGGCGTCTTTACAAAGCCTGAGAATAAATAAATAAGACAATGGGACTGCTTGACAGACTCAGGCATTTCAAAGAGGTCAAACAGAATGAGGACTGAGAACAGGCCATTTAACGCAGCTACCGAGACGTCACTGGTGTCCAAAGACTCCTCAATGTTCCCTAGTTTACTCACCAGACTTATCTATACCATCAGATCAACAAACGTTTTTTTTAATTGAAGTATAGGTGATTTACAATGTTTCCAGTGTACAGCAAAGTGATTCAGTCATACATGTATATTTACATATTCTTTTTAAACGGACATTTTAAAACATTTGTTTCATTCACAAAAGTAGACAGAAATAAATAGAATAACATCAGTGACATCTTTCATTAAATATACTGTATTATGGTTTTCATTAATTACCATTAATCTTCTAAATATTAATGTTCCCAGAAATGGAAGAATATAATAATAATAATTTCTAAAATCACTCCATTTGCTGATTTTCAGTACATTTTTCTATTGGTCCCTGGAAAAAAATGAATAGCTTTTCTGATACATGTAAGTGCACAATGAAAACATTTTAAAAAGCCAGCTATACAGGTAATGTAAATCTATCTCCTAGTATCTAGAAATAGGAAGTATGTAATACCAATGAGCAGTTTGGATTTTTTTTGCAAGGTTCAGGAATACAAATGAGCGCCGAGACTGACAGGTTCACTCAGCTCTAAAGTCATAAGTTAAAGACTGAGTGCAGTATTTGCAATTGAGTTTGGAGGTCAATCAACACAGACAAGCAAGAGGATGTTAAAAAAAAAACCCTTCTCTGGTGCTTCGCATTGTCTCCTCTATATCTTCTGGGGATAATAATGACACTAGTTTCTCTTTATGACTATGAAAAAGACATTATTTGGAGAATATAGTGTTATTCTATTTTCTTTTGCTAGTTTTAGAAAATCTATTTTCAAATATATTTTAATATAAAATATAAATATATTTTTACGAGAATGTATTACTCCCATGTTTGCATCATCAAAATTTACTATCTTTGGGCTTTGTTTAAGGCCAAAAGAGACATTGGCTACTTTGACAGCCTTAGACTCCAGGAAAGCCATCAACATCGCGGCCTTTGAGACCAAACACAGCAACCTAACTTCTTTGTTTTCTTCAATACAGTTCAAGCAGCCATCACTGTTAGGTCTGGTAGAATTTGGCTGTTTGGCTTCAACCCTACTTTTCCCAGCACCTCCAAAGGGCCTGGCTTTCAGGGCTGTGCCAGACGGTTTCCTTGTACTGTTTACCGTGCCACTTCTGCTCCTTTGGGTGGCTCAGAGCTTCCTAGCAGTGGGAAGACTGCAACACTGGCCCATCCTGCCAGCACTGCAGGCCTGAGCAAAAAGGCGAGGTAACGCAGGCTCTTTTGTGAATTTGAGGGTAAATATTATAAACACTCAGAAAGAACAGAGAGGGCTTCCCTAGTGGCGCAGTGGTTAAGAATCCGCCTGCCAATGCAGGGGGCACGGGTTCGAGCCCTGGTCTGGGAAGATCCCACATGCCACAAAGCAACTAAGCCCGTGTGTCATAATTACTGAGGCTGCGCTCTAGAGCCCGTGCACCACAACGAAGAGTAGCCCCCGCTCACCTCAACTAGAGAAAGCCCGCGTGCAGCAACAAAGACGCAATGCAGCCAAAAATAAATAAATAAATAAATAAATTTTAAAAGAAAAGGGATGGAGAAAAAGAAGAAAAGCCCAGGAAGGTTTAGTGTCCAAATGTGATCTTAGTGTGTGTGTGAGTTATCAATTTACTGCCCATCAGCTCGAAAGCTACAGTTATCTGTTCTGTGATAATGGGCTCGACCCTTGCATCACTTCTCGTTTGCAGAGTGTGCATTGTTAGGCTTTGTCAAGAAAAGACACACGGGAGGGACGCGCAGGAGGAAGGGGCTGCTCCTGGTTCTGGTTTTTCCATTTTATTTCCCCCAGTTACACATATTTGCTCACTCAGGCAGAAGCTGCCCGGACTGCAAAAGGCTTCCTGTGGTGGAGATGGCTGTGGGACCCAGATCCGCTTTGCCATCAGGTGCGCCCGCCCCCTGCTTGCTGGCAGTGGTGGCCGATAACACCCCACACTTGCTGCCTTCACCAGAGCATTGCCCTCGGCCACATAGGGCTGCCTCAGCCTGCCCAGGAGGCTCTGCTATCCTCTCACCTGCCCCTGAGCTGTCCAGTGACTGGCTGATGAAGGAGGGTACAAACGGCCTCAAAACGACGAATCCTGTGTTGCCATCTGTGCTCCCGAGCTGCTCTGTGGGATTAGACTGAGCTAGGCTCCAGTGGAGACCACATGCTTGCCTCGCTTTATTCCCCTCTCCTGCCCGGCTCCCCTCACTCTGCCTCTCCTGAGAGCGTTGCCCCCATACAGCAATTGTACGTGAATTCGCAACTGAGGTTCTGCTTCTGGAGAACCCTACAAAAGACCCACCTCCAAAGGGAGGTCAGCCTGATACCATTCACAGCCTGCAAGAGCTGAACAGGATGGAGGCTCCCTGAGGGCAGGATCATGCCAAAGAGGAAACTGAGAGAAGACAGATATGGGATCCCAGCCCTGTTCCTTATGCCAAACTCAGCAGGGGGAAGAGTGAGTAAGGGGTGGAGAAGGCAGGAGTATTCAGGAATGTTAGAATTTCAGTGCTCCCTCCTTCCACGGGAAGAGGAGACCAGGTGTGAGGAAGAAGCATCAACACCAACGTCATCAAACTATTATTTATTATTATTATTATTATTGGCCTCGCCAGGCGGTTTGCGAGATTTTAATTCCCTGACCAGGGATTGAACCCCAGCGTGGCATTGAAAGCGCCGAGCCCTAACTGCTGGACCGCCAGGGAATCCCCAAACTATTATTTTTTAAATGTTACACTGTTGTATTCGTTTCCTAGGGCTGCTGTAACTGAGTACCCCAGACTGCATGGCTTAAACCACCATAAATTTATTCTCACAATTCTGGAGGCTAGAAGTCAGAACTCAAGGTGTAGCAGGGCAATCCTTGGATTTCAGACGCATCACTCCAACGCCTCTGTCACAGCGTTCTCCCCCTGTGTCGTCACATCATCTTCTTATGAGGACATCAGTGATACTGGACTTAGGGCCCAGCCTTCTCCACTATGACCTCGTCTTAACTAGTTACTTCTGCAATAACCTATTTCCAGATGAGGTCACATTCTGAGGTACTGCAGTTAGGACTTTAGCATATCTTTTTGGAGGACACAGTTCAACCTGTAACAACTGTATAGGTCAAATAAGATGCACATGAAGGCCAGATTCAGCCAGAAGGCTGTCAGCCAGCTGACAGGTACAGGTGTTCCTCCTCCGTGTTACTACAGCACCTGCCTGTGTGTGCAGGGTACCCGTCTCTAGCACAGCACCTGGTACACTGTACAATAATCTTCACTCTGCTTTGATTTCCTCTTACACTGCAATGCCTTGAAGGCAGGAATAATTTATTATTTGCATCCTCAGCACCAGTATGAAACCTGCCACATAGGATTCACTCACCAAATGTTTGTTGAATAGAAGAAGAATGGTTCTAAGACCCTCTAATATTACACTTTGGCTCAGATCATTGGGCCCATTACTTAACTTCTCTTAGTCTCTAGTTTGCTATTTTGTAAAATGGGATTAATCAAATCCAACCGGGTAGAACTTCTGTGAGTAAAGAACCCAGCCCAGTGCCATGATTCAGAAAGGGTTGGCGTACATCCTTTTGCTGCTTTTCCATTTCTGAAGGTGTGGGGACCCACTCAGAATGCTCAGAGTCGTTCTAAAGATTATTTTAGGCTGAAGACATTTGAGATTTAACAGATGTAGAAAGAAGCCTTCTCCAAGCTTCCCCTTATCTGACTAAAAGAAGAAACGTCTGAGAAATGAGGCTGCCCTAAAATCTTTCTTTGGCTGCATAAACAAACAGCACAAACTTTCTTATCTCCCATTTGATTTTTCTCCTAAAAATCCATTTGTCTGTCCTAAAGAAATATATTTGTTCTTCCCATAGAATCTGTTAGATATACAAGCCTCTAACTTTAACCACTTAACTAGCCAGCTGCTTCTTTTATTGGCTTCTGTGTGTATACCAATAAACCTTTTTTCTCCTGTTAATTGTCTGTCAGTTTAATTCACAAGCCCCAGGCACTAAACATAAGAGGGTAGTGAAAAAAACTTTTTCCTTCCCTATAAAGGCTTTGGAAAAGAGCTATTTTTTCATTTGTGGCTGTGTGGCTTGACTATGTATAAATGCAAACATCCCAGCATATTATCTTAACAAGGATGGACGATTCTGCCAAAATAAGTGTGATCATTATTACTCTCATCAGCTTCTAGCAACTGCTAGATAATGTCTTTTTTTTAACATCTTTATTGGAGTATAATTGCTTTAAAATGGTGCGTTCGTTTCTACTTTATAACAAAGTGAATCAGCTATACATATATGTATATCCCCATATCTCCTCCCTCTTGCATCTCCCTCCCACCCTCCCTATCCCACCCCTCTAGGTGGTCGCAAAGCACGGAACTGATCTCCCTGTGCTATGCGGCTGCTTCCCACTAGCTATCTATTTTACATTTGGTAGTGTATATATGTCCATGCCACTCTCTCACTTCGTCCCAGCTTACCCTTCCCCCTCACCATGTCCTCAAGTCCATTCTCTATGTCTGCGTCTTTATTCCTGTCCTGCCGCTAGGTTCTTCAGAACCATTTTTTTTTCTTTTTCTTTTAGATTCCATATATATGTGTTAGCATACGGCATTTGTTTTTCCCTTTCTGACTTACTTCACTCTGTATGACAGACACTAGGTCCATCCACCTCACTACAAATAACTCAATTTTGTTTCTTTTTATGGCTGAGTAATATTGCATTGTATATATGTGCCACATCTTCTTTATCCATTCATCTGTCGATGGACACTTAGGTTGCTTCCATGTCCTGGCCATTGTAAATAGAACTGCAATGAACATTGTGGTACATGACTCTTTTTGCATTATGGTTTTTCTCAGGGTATATGCCCAGTAGTGGGATTGCTGGGTCGTATGGTAGTTCTATTTTTAGTTTTTTAAGGAAACTCCATACTGTTCTCCATAGTGGCTGTATCAATTTACATTCCCACCAACAGTGCAAGAGGGTTCCCTTTTCTCTACACCCTCTCCAGCATTTATTGTTTCTAGATTTTTTGATGATGGGCTGGACCATGTCTGAACCACAGATGTCCACAGTGACACCTCTCTCCTTTACACAGGACTAATAGGCAGCACATTCACTAACAGTGTTAAAATGTAGATGCTTGCAAGGGAAAAAGAAAAGAATACATACCAGCATGAGTTATTTCTGGATGAGACCATTTTTAAATTTCCTTTTTTGGGCTTTATTTTCTAAATTTTCAGCAATGAATATTAGTATTATAATTTTGAAAAGCTATTTTCTCCACAATAAATATTTAAAAAACAAAAGTAAGTGATCGGGACTTCCCTGGTGGGCCAGTGGTTAAGACTCCGTGATTCCACTGTAGGGGGCACGGGTTCGATCCCTGGTCAGGGAAATAAGATCCCACATGCTTCGTGATGCAGCCAAAAAAAAAAAAATGATAGTAAAATTTTATAAATAAATAAAAACAAAAATAAATGATTAAACATGTAAGATAGGCAATGTCCTCTAGATCACTCTTGTTTGCTGGTTTTTTGTTGTTGTTTTGTTTTGTTTTTGTTTTACCTTCTACCCAGATTTGACATTGTTTTTTAAGCATTTACTGCATATTCAGCACTCCTCACTCTTTGGATAGTTACATTAGTAGTAGAAGGTAAAGTCATTTCCTCTGGGATTTTGCAGTCTATGCAGAGGTTCAACATTTACCTCCCAAATCTGAAACTAGAGCTCATTTAACTTTTTATTTTTTTTTTTGCAAAAAAATACGCCAGCTAATCACTACTTCTTTCTAGAGCTCAGCTATGGGAATTATTTTTATTAAGTATAGTTCCTATTAATAAAGAAAAGGAGAAATTTTAAAAAGAAATGAATAGAATGATTTCTTGGAAAGGAATATGAAACAGTAAAACTTCCTTTTGAAACAAAGGTGATTGTAAGACCACATATAAGTTATTTGAAAATAATACTAACATTATAATTCGGTTAAGGACAGCTTATAAGAACATTTAAACAACAGAGAACTTAATCTTGAATTGAATCAAGATGAAAAGAAAATCACAATGAATTGGTGTGAAATATCCTTATTAGAAAACCACGGAGAAATGTGTACGTCCACATGTCTGAGTTTTAAATAGTTTGCCCTTTAATCTCACTAATCAATTGGCATTTATTGGGGAAATATAATTAAAAGCAAAATATCTTCACAGCCCAGAAAATCCGTCTACAAAGAAAAGGAAGAAAACAATTGTTATTATTGAATAAGCATCAACCAGAATGCGATTCACATGTCGGGCCATCCGCTAAGAGATGGAGACCGAAAGTCACCTCACATTCACAGCAGAGAGGGTGCAGCCCAGGGTGTTAGGTTGGGTTTGCAGTTTGCAGTCGGGGACAGCTGACGTTAGGCCCACCTCCTCCTGGGAAAGTGGGAGATGGGGTGATATCTTCCTTGATGCAACTTTCTTAGATATGGCTCCCAGGTTCTTGGGAAATACTCCCGAGTTGTGAGACCAAGAAGAGGTTTATCTTAGCCATTAAAAGGATTTACATACAAAGTGTAGTGGAAAAACTGAGGACATGGAAAGGAGACGTGACCAATAGACCAGAACCCCTCTGCAAGGCAAGGGGCTGGCACCCCTTGGCAAACCGAGGGCGGGCGAATAAGCCAGGACTGCAGGCAGTCCTGGATACTTTGGGCACTGATCGATGAAATGACCTCAGTATAATCAGAATACAAGGAAACGTCCGTGTGCTACTTTAGTATAATCAGAATGATGGGAACACAAGGAGATGTCCTTGTGCTGCTTATGAGCTCAAGGACGAAGCACCGGCATGTCTTCAAGAAAGCCCATTGTTGCTTGTATAATAAATAAAAGCATATGTTGCTGCTTTGGCATTTCTGGAATGTTAAGAAAACTAAGTCTTAAGATGTAAACATAGATAATGCTTAAATAAAAGCTACCACTGCAGGACAGATGGCGCTGTTTTGCCTGAGCGAGCGGCAGCCCTCTACTGCTGTGCTTCGGCACAGTTCATCTCGAGTGATGAGCTTGCTTTCGGAAACCCTGTCATAAGATAAACTGCAACAACAAAGCAAGAAATTTTTAAAGAAAAGGGAAAAGTAGGGGGGGTCTTTCCAGCAAGAATTAAGCCTCTTATTTGCCTTCACACATACTATGGGGTAATTTACCAACTCAATTTACATCCAGTAATGAGCAAAATTAAATAAATAAATAATTCAGTAATTCTGGTTTATAGTTTTTCCTTTCTTGGCAAAACAGAAGAAATACACTCTTTTCTGATTGCCCGGACCAGGGTTTTTAAAGTGTGGCACTATTAACATTTGGGGGGCCAGATAATTTTTTGTGGTAGGAACTGTCCTGTGCACTCTAGAATGTTTAGCAGCATCCATCCGTGGCCTCTACCCACTAGATGCCAGTAGGACATCCCCTCCCTCCAACCTATGACAACTAAAAATGTCTCCAGACAGTGGCAAATGTCCCAGGTGGCGTGGGGATGAAAACCATCCTCCATTGAAAAGTCCTGGCCTAGACAAATTATCAAGACACACAGCCCAGATAGTTGAGCCCAGACTGGGCTGGGATGCCAATTGAAGCCTTCTGCTCTCACTCCATGAGCCACACCTGTCTGATTCATGTTGCAGTAATGTTTGCTGTGGGCTGAGCACTGCAATTCTTAGAGGAACTTAGAGTCAGTCCTCTTAGTGGAAGACATCTCTGACCAGCCCAGAGTCAACCTCTTTTTTTTTTTTAATTAAAGTAAAAACAACACCTTAATTGTCTTTCTCAGTTAGTCCAGGGAGGGGGGTTATGACCCAAACCATTGTAGCTTTAGGGGTTGTCTCGTATCCAAGGCCTAGTCAATTGCTTATCCTTCTAGCCACCATGAAAAAGTGTGAAAGAGGAATTCTTTTTCTTAGCTGTGAGGATGAGCCTGACTGAGAATGGAAGCAATTCAGGGGAAAGCAGAATTAAGATAAAAGGAGACAGTATCCTGGGGAGAAATATTGAGTCCTGGATCTAGCCATGCCTGAAGGCATCTTCTGAATTGTTTGTTTATGTGAGCCATCAAAGACATGGATTCAGTAAGCAGGTGGCACACAGCACTCACAGACTCTCCATGCTTTCCTCTTTTCCCAAATGAATCAGGGAGGTGGAGGTGGAAGAGCTTGGGTTCTTAACATCCTCTTCTAATCTAGCTCAGAAGTGTGCTTCTATCTCTGCTCTGAAGTTCCTCTCCTAATCACTTTTGTAATAGTTATTTACACAGATGGCTTCTCTCTGCTACTGAGCTACATGTTTCTTAAGGACAAGATCCTATCAGATTCACCTTTACATCCCCTGCAGCACACAGCTGCCCCTCAGTAGAAAGTACAGATTGTGTAAAGCAACTTCAGCAGGTACCAAACTCTGTGATCGACATGTCTCTTAAATTGATGGCCTTCTGGTTTCCACAGTAAGATTAGAGGGAAATTTTCAGCAGTGTTCAGATTCCGGAAGCTGGGCCTGTTTATTCCCCCTTAGCCCTCTGGACTCCATCTTTCCTTTCTGTCTGTCTTCCTTACTCATAGTTATGGACAGACACAATGGCCAAACAGCTCAGTTGTCACTTTCTTTGCCAGCCAGTCCATGTTTCTTTGCATTTGAGAGACCTCCACCATGCATGAAAACTATCAATATAATTTTATGTTGGTTTATAAGTAACATCAAATTGACGTGCTTAAATAAAATACCCAAATAACACTTGGAAGCCTCTTAACTCACAGTATGGATGTGACAAGTGGCCCCAGAAAAAAGGAATAGAGTTCATTCTTTTCCAAACAATTTGAGTTACCTATGGAACTGTTACCAACCAGGGTTCTTGGCCTTCCCCAATCAATAGAAATTGATAAGAGGCTGGACAAGACATTCAGGCGAGGCTTTAGTGGGGCCCCTGCTGCAGCAGTGGGGAGCGAGAACAAACAACAGTTTCCCTTGCTTGCTAGCTCCCTGGGGGAGGGGTGAGGCAAGCTTGTTTCTTATATGGGGTGTGAGTAGGGGTGTGTCCAGGGGTCAGGCCAGAGGGGTGGCTTAGGTGTTTTACCCACCCCTTAGGTGGTGTTGTGTGCAGGGGGCATGAGAAGTACCTTGCTTTTGCTCCCAACACCCTGTTTTTGCTCCAGGCTCTTCAAAAGCGGCAGTTGGGTTTTTTGGTCTCTTTGCATTTTTTGGGTCCAGAATTTGGCATGCATGCAGTTGCTTTTAGTCCCATAGAGTTTCTTTGTATTTTGTTGCTCAAGGAGAGGTGTGTCCAGGTCCAAGCACTGCAGCACTGCAGCAAAGGGTCCCAGGTCCCAGGCTGTCTCAGAACAATTCCCTACAGTTCCAGCAGAGGCCAGTCAGGGCACCTGTTTCCAGGAGTAGAATTCAAGCTTCTCATTCAACAGAGATCACTGAAGTTCACTGTGGAGGAGCAGAAATCTGGGATGGGATGCCTTGATCTTAGCCTGCTTGGTGGCCTGCCTCAGACACAGGAACCCAATTGACCACTGTGTATGAATGAAACCACTAGCCATTATGAATCAGGAACATGCCAAGTATGCATTTGGAATAAATAATGGGAAAGATGCTTTCTCTCTGCTGAATTGACAAGAAAGAGGTTTCAGCAGCATCTGCTAGAATCTGCTCATTTCGCAGGAAAAGATAACAAAAAGGTCACCACAAGTCAGTCTCCACCGGAAGTACGCAGTGCCCTTGGTAACAGAAGGGCAGACGCAGCCACAGCCGAGCTTGTTCTTCTGCATGTGGGACCATTTGGTGAGGCAGCACATCATGCTCACCTTTTTCTATGTGTGGATTCATGTCCTCCTTATGTGCTTCTCTCAAGAACTTTCAGCTTCTCCTGCAAGAACACGTGTTCCTCCAGTGAACATCTTGGCAAAGGTGAGTCTTTTTGGCAGCGGGGCCATTAACGATAGTAGGTGCCGGCGTAAATCTAGGAAGCCAGGGCACAGGGGAAGGCTATGACCCAATTACTGACAGCTGTTAGAGCCTCGTTTCTCTGCATTTTAGTTTCCCCAGCAGAGTGGCACAGACACCACCATCATTAACATTTAATTTTGATTTAGTACATCTGCACAGGCTGGAACAACTAAAGTGCAGCCTGTTGCCTATAAAAGTTCAAGCCCCCTTGAGGTCATTCTGGACCGCACCTGCTCAAACCCAAGTGGTTGGCAGACAAAGCTTTTCAAGGTCGCTCCAATTTCTGAAGGCTTCCTTCTGCTGCAGGAGTTCTGAAAGGTGAACTTAAGAGCTATGTGAAGAGCTGGAATAACTCATGCAAAACCCCCTTCCTACTCCTCTGTGATCACGCTGAGAAAAAGAACCAAGAACTAATATTAAAGACCAAGGTCTAGGTTTCATAACGTAGATTGAAGGAAACCAAATATCAATCTTAGTGATGGCATGTTTTAAAGTGAGCTAAGTGGTGCATGTGGAACAAACCTTGGAAAGTGATAAAGATTCTCTTCTTGACCAAACTTTAAACAGGCTCATCTGAGCCCTCTTTTCGACCAGGCCTTAACTCTGGCCTAGAAAAACTGAAGCCTCTCAGCACAAATGATTCCGTCCCCCCACTCCCCGCCCAGTCCCAAGCCCCCACTAAAAGATTTGAACAAACACTAACATAGCTCCTAACAGCTCAAGGCTGCACCCCTAGGATGACTCTACTCCCCCCTTAAACTGTCTGCCTGAGAAAACTGCCAGGAGGATTACTGTTTGTTCCAGCCCAAACCTGGTAATAGACAGGCCTCTGCACAGCCCCCATTCCCGTTTAGTAGGCTCTGGGGGGCTTGCTCTGACTTACACCACTACCTCCTGTCATACAGATACTAGAAGCTTGCTTCTCCTCTGGATAAGCACCAATCAATAAACCCAGTCTCTGCTGGAGGGCCCGCTCTTTCCCCTCCTGTCCCCCATTCTTCCTTGAAAACGCCCATCACCTCTGCACTTAGTACTGAATAAAGTCTATCCTTAACGCTTTACCTAGTGTCCAGCTTATGTTTGACAAAGCTCAGATCTACATTTTCTATCTGTCCTCGGCAGCGAGGACTAGACAGACAGATCACAGTGCTAACAAGGCCAAGCTTATGAACTTGATCTCCATATGGCTCTGTCCATATTGTGGTCACACGTGTCCACCCGTCAGGTGTTTCACCAGGGCCTTTCATTGATCACAAGGTGAACCAGATGAGCACATAGAGATGGCTCAGCACAAATCATTTGCTGCTGCTTTTTTGGTTCCTCATTACTGCTTTAAGAGTGCAAATATACAGATGGTGCTTGCAGCCTTCACTCTGTATAGCTCAGCTAGAAGAGAACCTTCCTGTTGTCGATCATGTTCTCCCCTCTCCCACCCACCCTTCTCCCTCTGTCTCAGACATTCCCATCACCTCCCACTTCTGTCTCTAGTGCCTATAAGCATTTATCTTTTGTACACTGTGCTTCATGATGTAACCATCAGTGGCTCATGGTTCATGTATTTATGCTTTACTGCTCCTAAAAGCAACAAGAACCAAATATTCCCTCTTGTTTTCCACCAGCGTCTAGCATCAGGCTAAGCACATCAAAACTATTCACTAAAATGCATGTAAATATTTTCATTGAGCTTTCAGATGACTTTGACAAATTTCAGCAAAATGATATTGAATTCCTTCATCATTTCTAGGATGGGCAGTAGACTCTCAAAGTGCTTACACATTTATAAAGTAAACTAGTGTTATTGTACTTCATGTAGAGTGAGTAGTCTTGTCTGTAGATTTTTTTCCAATTTTCTGTGTGATCATACAGTAATACTATATTTAACTACAAAGAAGGATCGTTTAGCATGCAGCATTACAATAGCTAGTTCTTTATACTTACATTGCAGTTAGCCTACATTTTCCTAGTTTTATACATATCTCTTTATCATGATAACATACTTTTATGCCCCTTTGAAGACAGAAAACAAGGTCTGGGGAAATATCATAGACTAGATGGCTCACAAAACTCCTCAGAAGTTAGGGATTCAAACTTCCAATCTCTGTGGTAATTGGATCTTTTTTGTTGTCATTTTGTTTTAGTCAACTAGGGATAGGACTTTTTTACTTAAGTTGTTGAAGGGAAAAATAAAAAGAAATCTTTTTACTGGAGAAAATGCAATTAATAAAAATGGTAGGGGTACTTCCCTGGTGGTGTAGTAGTTAAGAATCCACCTGCCAATGCAGGGGACACAGGTTCGAGCCCTGGTCCGGGAAGATCCCACATGCTGTGGAGCAGCTAAGCCCGTGCGCCACAACTACTGAGCCTGCACTCTAGAGCCCACGAGCCACAACTACTGAGCCTGAGCTCTAGAGCCTTCGTGCCACAACTACTGAAGCCTGCACACCTAGAGCCCGTGCTCTGCAACAAGAGAAGTCACCACAATGAGAAGCCCGTGCACCGCAACAAAGAGTAGCCCCTGCTCGCCGCAGCTAGAGAAAGCCTGCACACAGCACGGAAGACCCAACACAGCCAAAAATATACAACAAATATATTTATTTAAAAAAAATGTAGGCATTCACCACAGTTAATTTCTATAGTTTTCAGGAACACAAAATAATCCTGTCAATGGGCCTAACACATTTAACTGAGATTGCTCATATGCTAAGATCCAGAAGGGGTCCTGCAGAATGGTAGCTCCCCAATTGTGTTCCAGGCTATTTTCAGATGTGTTCGTTTCCTATTGCTGCTGTGACAAAGTACCACACATTTAGTGGTTAAAAGCAACACAAATTTATGTTACAGTTCTGGAGATCAGAAGTCTCAAAGGGTCTCAACGCGCTAACAGCTGGTTTCAGCAGAGCTGAGTTCCTTTCTGGAGGCTCTAGGAGAGAATCTGTTCCCTTGCCTTTCTCAGGTTCTAGAGGCTGCCTGCATGCCTTGGCTTGAGGCCCCTTCCATCAGTGTATTAACTTGTGCCGCCAGGTTCACATGTTTTAGCGCAGCCCTTAGACTAAAGCTTCTACTGCCCTCTCTGTGCATATGGATCATTTTGGGGAGGTTTAATCATCTAATACGTTTGGTTCAGCTGGAGCAAAATCACTCATTTCCTCTAAAGTGGTAGTTTTAATTCTAATAGCAAATTTTTTATACATTACAAAAATCCTGAAAGAGATGTATGTAATTCTCCTGAAAGAGAATTATCACATCTTAAGTTTTACTCCAAGTGACCACATATCACTTGGGAAACCACTTACTGAAGAAAAGGATCAAAAGACTATTTTAAAATGAAAAATGAAGCATGTAATTCATCACAGCAAATTTGTATTTTTAATCACTTCACAGGATTTTAGGCAGGACGAGGGGCTATTATATTGATACATGCTGTCTGCCATCTTGATCAACTCCTTTCCAAACACACATAGGGTAGCTTATAATGCAAATAAACACAATCAGAGAAAGAATTATCAGCATGACCTAGGTGTGACCTAGGCTCTGTCTCTTATTAATGGAGTGATCCTGGGCAAGCCACACTTTCTTCATTTGTAACATAGGGTAAAAAACATGTATCTCAGATGGCTGTAAGGAAAACAGTGTGGAATTAAAAAGCTGTAGTGATTCTTGTGTGGGAAGGTTCTTACAAATGGAAGCAGAAAGCCCAGGAGAGTCTTACATTAGTCCTTCCTGAAAGGACTGAAGAAATATCAGTTTTGATATTTGTTGAGAGGATAGCTGGGTTTGAAACACTTAAACTTGACCCAAAATTTGATGTACCCAATAGAAAAAAAAAAATCCTTTTTTCTTTTTTGGTGGTGGTTATTTAAGCTTATAATGCAAATCCAAAGAAGCCAGGACATTATAAAGATGTTGGTGAAATTAAACATTCTAGAAATGGGCAAGCTTGAAAAAAATACAAAAAGGAAAATTTTTTTCCTTTTTCCTGGACTTGCTGAAATTTTAATGTCTTGAAGCTTGATACAAAGGAACTGTGGGTACACTCCTTGATGCTTCATGCAGTCAGATGATACCATCAAAAAGTCCACATTCAAATCTTTTCATTTACCTAGAATTTAACTTGGTTTAGGAACATAGGTAGGTAGAGATTCAGCTTAATATTTTCCTAAAACATGAGATAGCCACTGTTTGAATTCCATTCACTGAGTTATCCAACTTCTCCACTGTGACTCAAGTGTCACCTGTAGTAGCTACTGATTTCTCTGCCTATCATCCCTCCCCTCCAGCTTCTGAAAAAACTAACACAAAACAAAAACTCTACACCCTGGCCACAGAGGTGGGCAAAGGACCAATTAGACCAATGAGAATCCCTCCCAGCAGCTTCTCTACCTGGAACGGCAGCAGAGAGCTCATTTTGCTTTGATCTTGAAGCTCTTGAGTCAGTCTAGAGTTGCCTGACAAAGAAGAGGTGGCAAGTCCTGAGGTGCTGAGTCTCTGGCTCCAGTTGCTCCAAGGCCAGTTCTATGACTGCTATCGTTTGAGAATGTGGCTACTAAATTTTCTTTTTTGTTTAAGCTAGATATACCTGAGTTTCTATCAATCAAAACTGAAAAACCATGTTTATTATATATTATATATAAGTTCTTAAATGTTTTTGAATCTATTTTTACTCTCCACTCTGTTCCCACTAATCTACTTTTCTCTTCTTCTCTACAGCTGAACTGTTTCAATTTCTTTACGTTTTAATATCTTTCAGGGCTAATCGCCCATCATTACCCTTGGTTACAGCCTTTCAGTTGGATTGACCTAGAGAGACACTGATTGGGGGAGGGGGAGATGGTCCCAGACTGCAGGTACAGGTTTTCTAGTTTCCGTAAAGGTACCCCTCCAACTTGCCATCTCTAATCTTAAACTAATAAGTTGGGATTATTGATCAGTCTCTTATAAACTGGTTAGCAAGAATCAGGGCTCACTTAGAGACTTGCTCACTTGAGCAAACTAACCATACTGGGGTTTCTAGATTTTAAAACACCGAAGGCTTAACTATGGACCTCTGGGGCACACCTCAGTGGCTGTACCCAAGCAGCCAGTAGGTGGGCCAGCTGCTCTTTTACAATCTTTTTAGTTGCAATAAATGGAATATGTGCAGTACAGCCCAGGATTCTACCAGGACATTAGGATGCCATACTGTGCCTCATATGGAGGGGTGAGGTGTGACAATGTGATGTCATGCTAGGGACAAAATCAAGCAAGGTGAAAGGGACATTCAGGAAGGACAAAATGGGAAAAATTATACGAAAACAATACTGTATATTGGTTAAGTAAAGAGACTTTAGATTGGGATTGGCTGGGTCTGAATCCCTGCTCTGCCACTAACAGTACGTGACCTTGGGCAAGTTACTCTAATTTTATCGGCACCACTTTTCCAACAGCATTTGCTCACTTTGTGTCTTTATGTCACATTTTGGTAATTCTAACAATATTTCAAACTTTTTCATTATTATTATATTTGTTATGATGATCTGTGATCAGTGATCTTTGATGTTACTACTGCAAAAAGATTACAACTCACTAAAGGCTCAGATGACGGTTAGCACTTTTTAGCAATAAAGTATTTTTTATTAAGATATATACATTGTTTTATTTTAGACATAATGCTACTGCAGACCTAACAGACTACAGTAGAGTGTAAACATAACTTTATATGCATGGGAAAACCAAAAAATTCATGTGACTTGCTTTACTGCAATAATTGCTTTTTTGTGGTGGTCTGGAACCGAACCCACAGTATTTCTGAGGTGTGCCCATATCATAATGGTCTATAATGGTAAGGCACAAAGAACTTAGACTGTGGATCTATTTGCAAAGTTTCCAATGGATGTCTCTCAGATAGGTGAGGAAAACTTTAAACCAGTTCAGTACTTATAAATATTGCTAGTTATTACTTTTTTTCTAGTTTAACCAGTCATCTACATTTGAACTATTAATCTGAAAAGGGAGGGGGGAGAGCCAATATTTAAGTTGTGTTTAAAGAGAATCTTTAAATTATTAATTTGAGTAGAATTCTGTTTTCACAGAGGTTCTTACTTTGTGCGATAAACTGGGGTAGGTGCTGTGTGGATACAAAGATGGTAACAAAGGTCTTGGCCCTCCAGGAGATTTCAAACTAGTCACATTAAAAAAGACATGGGGAAGGAGGAACCAAGACGGTGGAGAAGGACGTGCTCTCACTCCCTCTTGCGAGAACACCAGAATCACAACTAGCTGCTGAACAATCATTGACAGGAAGACACTGGAACTCACCAGAAAAGATACCCCACATCCAAAGACAAAAGAGAAGCCACAATGAGACGGTAGGAGGGGTGCAATCACAGTAAAATCAAATCCCATAACTGGTGGGTGGATGACCACAGACTGGAGAACACTTATACCACAGAAGTCCACACGCTGGAGTGAAGGTTCTGAGCCCCACGTCAGGCTTCCCAACCTGGGGGTCTGGCAAGAGGAGGAGGAATTCCTAGAGAATCAGACTTTGAAGCCTAGTGGGAATTGATTGCAGGACTTCGACAGGACTGGGGGAAACAGAGACTCCACTCTTGGAGGGCACACACAAAGTAGTGTGCACATCAGGACCCGGGGGGAGGAGCAGTGACCCCAGGCGAGACTGAACCAGACCTACCTGCTAGTGTTGGAGGGTCTCTTGCAGAGGCAGGGGGTGGCTCTGTTTCACCGTGGGGACAAGGACACTGGCAGCAGAAGTTCTGGGAAGTACTCCTTGGTGTGAGCCCTCCCAGGGTCTGTCATTAGCCCCACCAAAGAGCCTAGGTAGGCTCCAGTGTTGGGTTGCCTCAGGCCAAACAACCAACAGGGAGAGAACCCAGCCCCACCCATCAACAGTAAAGTGGATTAAAGTTTTACTGAGTTCTGCCCACCAGAGCAACAGTCAGCTCCACCCACCACCAGTCCCTCCCATCAGGAAACTTGCAAAAGCCTCATAGATAGCCTCATCCACCAGAGGGCACACAGCAGAAGCAAGAAGAACTACAATCCTGCAGCCTGTGGAACAAAAACCACATTCACAGAAAGACAGACAAGATGAAAAGGCAGAGCTATGTACCAGATGAAGGAACAAGATAAAACCCCAGAGAAACAACTAAATGAAGTGGAGATAGGCAACCTTCCAGAAAAAGAATTCAGAATAATGAGGGTGAAGATGATCCAGGACCTTGGAAAAAGAATGGAGGCAAAGATCGAGAAGATGCAAGAAATGTTTAACAAAGACCTAGAAGAATTAAAGAATAAACAAACAGAGATGAGCAATACAATAACTGAAATAAAAACTACACTAGAAGGAATCAATAGCAGAATAACTGAGGCAGAAGAAAGGATAAGTGACCGGGAAGACAGAATGGTGGAATTCACTGCTGCAGAACAGACTAAAGAAAAAAGAATGAAAAGAAATGAAGACAGCCTAAGAGACCTCTGGGAAAACATTAAACACAACAACATTCGCATTATAGGGGTCCCAGAGTTGAAGAGAGAGAGAAAGGACCAGAGAAAATATTTGAAGAGATTATAGTTGAAAACTTAACTTAATGAAAACATGGGAAAGGAAATAGCCACCTAAGTCCAGGAAGAACAGCGAGTCCCATACAGGATAAACCCAAGGAGAAACATGCCGAGACACACAGTAATCAAATTGGCAAAAATTAAAGACAAAGAAAAATTATTGAAAGCAGCAAGGGAAAAATGACAAATAACATACAAGGGAACTCCCATAAGGTTAACAGCTGATTTCTCAGCAGAAACTCTACAAGACAGAAGGGAGTGGCATGATATACTTAAAGTGATGAAATGGCAGAAACTACCACCAAGATTACTCTACCCAGCAAAGATCTCATTCAGATTTGATGGAGAAATCAAAAGCTTTACAGACAAGCAAAAGCTAAGAGAATTCAGCACCACCAAACCAGCTCTACAACAAATGCTAAAGGAACTTCTCTAAGTGGGAAACATAAGAGAGGAAAACCCCCCAAAATTAAAGAAAATGGTCACAGGAACATACATATCGATAATTACCTTAAATGTGAATGGATTAAATGTTCCAACCAAAAGATACAGGCTTGCTGAATGGACACAAAAACAAGACCCATATATATGCTGTCTACAAGAGACCCACTTCAGCCTTGGGGACACATACAGACTGAAAGTGAGGGGATGCAAAACGATATTCCATGCAAATGGAAATCAAAAGAAAGCTGGAGTAGCTATACTCATATCAGATAAAATAGACTTTTAAAAAAAAGAATGTTACAAGAAAAAAGGAAGGACACTACATAATGATCAAGGGATCATTCCAAGAAGATATAACAATTATAAATATATATGCACCCAACATAGGAGCACCTCAATACATAAGGCAACTGTTAACAGCTATAAAAGAGGAAATCTATAGTAACACAATAATAGTGGGGGACTTTAACACCTCACTTACACCAATGGACAGATCATCCAAAATGAAAATAAATAAGGAAACAGAAGCTTTAAATGACACAACAGACCAGATGGATTTAACTGATATTTATAGGACATTCCATCCCCAAACAGCAGATTACACTCCCTTCTCAAGTGCACACGGAACATTCTCCAGGATAGATCACATCTTCGGTCACAAATCAAGCCTCAG